>NW_028125912.1:0-400944 GCF_965194825.1 Balaenoptera physalus
CCTCCCTGAACCCGTACCCTAAGCCGTACCCTAAGCCTACCCCTAAGCCTAACCCTAACCCTAGGCTACCCTTGACTGCTGCTGCCTCCAATAGATTTCCTAAGCACTAGTGTTTTAAGGAACAGCTTAAAAAGAGAATCCTAATGTGATTTCTTTATAATAGGTGTGTTCCTTATCTTATCCTAGTGTCTAAACTCTTCTCCATGGCTGGACCCCCAAATAATATTCATTTACGTGCTAAGGGGTATCTAGAGAGTGTGATAGGTTTAATAACTACCCTAACCCGAACGCGTACCCTAACCCTAACACCTACCCTAACCCTAACACGTACCCTAATCCTATCCCGTACCCTAAACGGAGCCCTAACCCTAACACTAACCCAAACCCTAACCCTAACCCATACCCTACGCCGTACACGAACCCCTCCCCGAACCCGTACCCTAAGCCTAACCCTAAGCCTAACCCTAAGCCTATGCTACCCTTGACTGCTTCTGCCCCCAATAGATTTCCTAAGCACTAGTGTTTTAAGGAACAGCTTAAAAAGAGAATCCTAATGTGATTTATTTATAATGGGTGTGTTCCTTATCTTATCCTAGTGTCTAAACTCTTCTCCATGGCTGGATCTCCAAATAATATTCCTTTACGTGCTAAGGGGTATCTAGAGAGTGGGCTAGGTTTAATAACTACCCTAACCCTAACGCGTACCCTAACCCTAACCCTTACCCTAACACGTACCCTAATCCTAACCAATACCCTAAACCGAGCCCTAACCCTAGCACTAACCCTAACCCTAACCCATACCCTACGCCGTACTCGAAGCCCTCCCCGAACCCGTACCCTAAGCCGTGCCCTAAGCCTAACCCTAAGACTAACCCTAACCCTAGGCTACCCTTGACTGCTTCTGCCTCCAATAGATTTCCTAAGCACTAGTGTTTTAAGGAACAGCGTAAAAAGAGAATCCTAATGTGATTTCTTTATAATGGGTATGTTCCTTATCTTATCCTAGTGTCTAAACTTTTCTCCATGGATGGACCCCCAAATAATATTCCTTTACGTGCTAAGGGGTATCTAGAGAGTGGGATAGGTTTAATCACTACACTAAGCCTAAAACGTACACTAACCCTAACCACTACCCTAACCCTAACACGTACCCTAATCCTAACCCAGACCCTAAACCGAGCCCTAACCCTAACACTAACACTAACCCTAACCCTAACCCATACCCTACGCTGTATCCGAAGCCCTCCCTGAACCCGTACCCTAAGCCGTACCCTAAGCCTACCCCTAAGCCTAACCCTAACCCTAGGCTACCCTTGACTGCTTCTGCCTCCAATAGATTTCCTAAGCACTAGTGTTTTAAGGAACAGCTTAAAAAGAGAATCCTAATGTGATTTCTTTATAATACGTGTGTTCCTTATCTTATCCTAGTGTCTAAACTCTTCTCCATGGCTGGACCCCCAAATAATATTCATTTACGTGCTAAGGGGTATCTAGAGAGTGTGATAGGTTTAATAACTACCCTAACCCGAACGCGTACCCTAACCCTAACACCTACCCTAACCCTAACACGTACCCTAATCCTATCCCGTACCCTAAACGGAGCCCTAACCCTAACACTAACCCAAACCCTAACCCTAACCCATACCCTACGCCGTACACGAACCCCTCCCCGAACCCGTACCCTAAGCCTAACCCTAAGCCTAACCCTAAGCCTACGCTACCCTTGACTGCTTCTGCCTCCAATAGATTTCCTAAGCACTAGTGTTTTAAGGAACAGCTTAAAAAGAGAATCCTAATGTGATTTATTTATAATGGGTGTGTTCCTTATCTTATCCTAGTGTCTAAACTCTTCTCCATGGCTGGATCTCCAAATAATATTCCTTTACGTGCTAAGGGGTATCTAGAGAGTGGGCTAGGTTTAATAACTACCCTACCCCTAACGCGTACCCTTACCCTAACCCCTACCCTAACACGTACCCTAATCCTAACCAATACCCTAAACCGAGCCCTAACCCTAGCACTAACCCTAACCCTAACCCATACCCTACGCCGTACTCGAAGCCCTCCCCGAACCCGTACCCTAAGCCGTGCCCTAAGCCTAACCCTAAGACTAACCCTAACCCTAGGCTACCCTTGACTGCTTCTGCCTCCAATAGATTTCCTAAGCACTAGTGTTTTAAGGAACAGCGTAAAAAGAGAATCCTAATGTGATTTCTTTATAATGGGTATGTTCCTTATCTTATCCTAGTGTCTAAACTTTTCTCCATGGATGGACCCCCAAATAATATTCCTTTACGTGCTAAGGGGTATCTAGAGAGTGGGATAGGTTTAATCACTACACTAAGCCTAAAACGTACACTAACCCTAACCACTACCCTAACCCTAACACGTACCCTAATCCTAACCCAGACCCTAAACCGAGCCCTAACCCTAACACTAACACTAACCCTAACCCTAACCCATACCCTACGCTGTATCCGAAGCCCTCCCCGAACCCATACCCTAAGCCGTACCCTAAGCCTACCCCTAAGCCTAATCCTAACCCTAGGCTACCCTTGACTGCTTCTGCCTCCAATAGATTTCCTAAGCACTAGTGTTTTAAGGAACAGCTTAAAAAGAGAATCCTAATGTGATTTCTTTATAATAGGTGTGTTCCTTATCTTATCCTAGTGTCTAAACTCTTCTCCATGGCTGGACCCCCAAATAATATTCATTTACGTGCTAAGGGGTATCTAGAGAGTGTGATAGGTTTAATAACTACCCTAACCCGAACGCGTACCCTAACCCTAACACCTACCCTAACCCTAACACGTACCCTAATCCTATCCCGTACCCTAAACGGAGCCCTAACCCTAACACTAACCCAAACCCTAACCCTAACCCATACCCTACGCCGTACACGAACCCCTCCCCGACCCGTACCCTAAGCCTAACCCTAAGCCTAACCCTAAGCCTATGCTACCCTTGACTGCTTCTGCCCCCAATAGATTTCCTAAGCACTAGTGTTTTAAGGAACAGCTTAAAAAGAGAATCCTAATGTGATTTATTTATAATGGGTGTGTTCCTTATCTTATCCTAGTGTCTAAACTCTTCTCCATGGCTGGATCTCCAAATAATATTCCTTTACGTGCTAAGGGGTATCTAGAGAGTGGGCTAGGTTTAATAACTACCCTAACCCTAACGCGTACCCTAACCCTAACCCTTACCCTAACACGTACCCTAATCCTAACCAATACCCTAAACCGAGCCCTAACCCTAGCACTAACCCTAACCCTAACCCATACCCTACGCCGTACTCGAAGCCCTCCCCGAACCCGTACCCTAAGCCGTGCCCTAAGCCTAACCCTAAGACTAACCCTAACCCTAGGCTACCCTTGACTGCTTCTGCCTCCAATAGATTTCCTAAGCACTAGTGTTTTAAGGAACAGCGTAAAAAGAGAATCCTAATGTGATTTCTTTATAATGGGTATGTTCCTTATCTTATCCTAGTGTCTAAACTTTTCTCCATGGATGGACTCCCAAATAATATTCCTTTACGTGCTAAGGGGTATCTAGAGAGTGGGATAGGTTTAATCACTACACTAAGCCTAAAACGTACACTAACCCTAACCACTACCCTAACCCTAACACGTACCCTAATCCTAACCCAGACCCTAAACCGAGCCCTAACCCTAACACTAACACTAACCCTAACCCTAACCCATACCCTACGCTGTATCCGAAGCCCTCCCTGAACCCGTACCCTAAGCCGTACCCTAAGCCTACCCCTAAGCCTAACCCTAACCCTAGGCTACCCTTGACTGCTTCTGCCTCCAATAGATTTCCTAAGCACTAGTGTTTTAAGGAACAGCTTAAAAAGAGAATCCTAATGTGATTTCTTTATAATACGTGTGTTCCTTATCTTATCCTAGTGTCTAAACTCTTCTCCAAGGCTGGACCCCCAAATAATATTCATTTACGTGCTAAGGGGTATCTAGAGAGTGTGATAGGTTTAATAACTACCCTAACCCGAACGCGTACCCTAACCCTAACACCTACCCTAACCCTAACACGTACCCTAATCCTATCCCGTACCCTAAACGGAGCCCTAACCCTAACACTAACCCAAACCCTAACCCTAACCCATACCCTACGCCGTACACGAACCCCTCCCCGAACCCGTACCCTAAGCCTAACCCTAAGCCTAACCCTAAGCCTACGCTACCCTTGACTGCTTCTGCCTCCAATAGATTTCCTAAGCACTAGTGTTTTAAGGAACAGCTTAAAAAGAGAATCCTAATGTGATTTATTTATAATGGGTGTGTTCCTTATCTTATCCTAGTGTCTAAACTCTTCTCCATGGCTGGATCTCCAAATAATATTCCTTTACGTGCTAAGGGGTATCTAGAGAGTGGGCTAGGTTTAATAACTACCCTAACCCTAACGCGTACCCTAACCCTAACCCCTACCCTAACACGTACCCTAATCCTAACCAATACCCTAAACCGAGCCCTAACCCTAGCACTAACCCTAACCCTAACCCATACCCTACGCCGTACTCGAAGCCCTCCCCGAACCCGTACCCTAAGCCGTGCCCTAAGCCTAACCCTAAGACTAACCCTAACCCTAGGCTACCCTTGACTGCTTCTGCCTCCAATAGATTTCCTAAGCACTAGTGTTTTAAGGAACAGCGTAAAAAGAGAATCCTAATGTGATTTCTTTATAATGGGTATGTTCCTTATCTTATCCTAGTGTCTAAACTTTTCTCCATGGATGGACCCCCAAATAATATTCCTTTACGTGCTAAGGGGTATCTAGAGAGTGGGATAGGTTTAATCACTACACTAACCCTAAAACGTACACTAACCCTAACCACTACCCTAACCCTAACACGTACCCTAATCCTAACCCAGACCCTAAACCGAGCCCTAACCCTAACACTAACACTAACCCTAACCCTAACCCATACCCTACGCTGTATCCGAAGCCCTCCCTGAACCCGTACCCTAAGCCGTACCCTAAGCCTACCCCTAAGCCTAACCCTAACCCTAGGCTACCCTTGACTGCTTCTGCCTCCAATAGATTTCCTAAGCACTAGTGTTTTAAGGAACAGCTTAAAAAGAGAATCCTAATGTGATTTCTTTATAATAGGTGTGTTCCTTATCTTATCCTAGTGTCTAAACTCTTCTCCATGGCTGGACCCCCAAATAATATTCATTTACGTGCTAAGGGGTATCTAGAGAGTGTGATAGGTTTAATAACTACCCTAACCCGAACGCGTACCCTAACCCTAACACCTACCCTAACCCTAACACGTACCCTAATCCTATCCCGTACCCTAAACGGAGCCCTAACCCTAACACTAACCCAAACCCTAACCCTAACCCATACCCTACGCCGTACACGAACCCCTCCCCGAACCCGTACCCTAAGCCTAACCCTAAGCCTAACACTAAGCCTACGCTACCCTTGACTGCTTCTGCCTCCAATAGATTTCCTAAGCACTAGTGTTTTAAGGAACAGCTTAAAAAGAGAATCCTAATGTGATTTATTTATAATGGGTGTGTTCCTTATCTTATCCTAGTGTCTAAACTCTTCTCCATGGCTGGATCTCCAAATAATATTCCTTTACGTGCTAAGGGGTATCTAGAGAGTGGGCTAGGTTTAATAACTACCCTACCCCTAACGCGTACCCTTACCCTAACCCCTACCCTAACACGTACCCTAATCCTAACCAATACCCTAAACCGAGCCCTAACCCTAGCACTAACCCTAACCCTAACCCATACCCTACGCCGTACTCGAAGCCCTCCCCGAACCCGTACCCTAAGCCGTGCCCTAAGCCTAACCCTAAGACTAACCCTAACCCTAGGCTACCCTTGACTGCTTCTGCCTCCAATAGATTTCCTAAGCACTAGTGTTTTAAGGAACAGCGTAAAAAGAGAATCCTAATGTGATTTCTTTATAATGGGTATGTTCCTTATCTTATCCTAGTGTCTAAACTTTTCTCCATGGATGGACCCCCAAATAATATTCCTTTACGTGCTAAGGGGTATCTAGAGAGTGGGATAGGTTTAATCACTACACTAACCCTAAAACGTACACTAACCCTAACCACTACCCTAACCCTAACACGTACCCTAATCCTAACCCAGACCCTAAACTGAGCCCTAACCCTAACACTAACACTAACCCTAACCCTAACCCATACCCTACGCTGTATCCGAAGCCCTCCCTGAACCCGTACCCTAAGCCGTACCCTAAGCCTACCCCTAAGCCTAACCCTAACCCTAGGCTACCCTTGACTGCTTCTGCCTCCAATAGATTTCCTAAGCACTAGTGTTTTAAGGAACAGCTTAAAAAGAGAATCCTAATGTGATTTCTTTATAATAGGTGTGTTCCTTATCTTATCCTAGTGTCTAAACTCTTCTCCATGGCTGGACCCCCAAATAATATTCATTTACGTGCTAAGGGGTATCTAGAGAGTGTGATAGGTTTAATAACTACCCTAACCCGAACGCGTACCCTAACCCTAACACCTACCCTAACCCTAACACGTACCCTAATCCTATCCCGTACCCTAAACGGAGCCCTAACCCTAACACTAACCCAAACCCTAACCCTAACCCATACCCTACGCCGTACACGAACCCCTCCCCGAACCCGTACCCTAAGCCTAACCCTAAGCCTAAACCTAAGCCTACGCTACCCTTGACTGCTTCTGCCTCCAATAGATTTCCTAAGCACTAGTGTTTTAAGGAACAGCTTAAAAAGAGAATCCTAATGTGATTTATTTATAATGGGTGTGTTCCTTATCTTATCCTAGTGTCTAAACTCTTCTCCATGGCTGGATCTCCAAATAATATTCCTTTACGTGCTAAGGGGTATCTAGAGAGTGGGCTAGGTTTAATAACTACCCTAACCCTAACGCGTACCCTAACCCTAACCCTTACCCTAACACGTACCCTAATCCTAACCAATACCCTAAACCGAGCCCTAACCCTAGCACTAACCCTAACCCTAACCCATACCCTACGCCGTACTCGAAGCCCTCCCCGAACCCGTACCCTAAGCCGTGCCCTAAGCCTAACCCTAAGACTAACCCTAACCCTAGGCTACCCTTGACTGCTTCTGCCTCCAATAGATTTCCTAATCACTAGTGTTTTAAGGAACAGCGTAAAAAGAGAATCCTAATGTGATTTCTTTATAATGGGTATGTTCCTTATCTTATCCTAGTGTCTAAACTTTTCTCCATGGATGGACCCCCAAATAATATTCCTTTACGTGCTAAGGGGTATCTAGAGAGTGGGATAGGTTTAATCACTACACTAAGCCTAAAACGTACACTAACCCTAACCACTACCCTAACCCTAACACGTACCCTAATCCTAACCCAGACCCTAAACCGAGCCCTAACCCTAACACTAACACTAACCCTAACCCTAACCCATACCCTACGCTGTATCCGAAGCCCTCCCTGAACCCGTACCCTAAGCCGTACCCTAAGCCTACCCCTAAGCCTAACCCTAACCCTAGGCTACCCTTGACTGCTTCTGCCTCCAATAGATTTCCTAAGCACTAGTGTTTTAAGGAACAGCTTAAAAAGAGAATCCTAATGTGATTTCTTTATAATAGGTGTGTTCCTTATCTTATCCTAGTGTCTAAACTCTTCTCCATGGCTGGACCCCCAAATAATATTCATTTACGTGCTAAGGGGTATCTAGAGAGTGTGATAGGTTTAATAACTACCCTAACCCGAACGCGTACCCTAACCCTAACACCTACCCTAACCCTAACACGTACCCTAATCCTATCCCGTACCCTAAACGGAGCCCTAACCCTAACACTAACCCAAACCCTAACCCTAACCCATACCCTACGCCGTACACGAACCCCTCCCCGAACCCGTACCCTAAGCCTAACCCTAAGCCTAACCCTAAGCCTACGCTACCCTTGACTGCTTCTGCCTCCAATAGATTTCCTAAGCACTAGTGTTTTAAGGAACAGCTTAAAAAGAGAATCCTAATGTGATTTATTTATAATGGGTGTGTTCCTTATCTTATCCTAGTGTCTAAACTCTTCTCCATGGCTGGATCTCCAAATAATATTCCTTTACGTGCTAAGGGGTATCTAGAGAGTGGGCTAGGTTTAATAACTACCCTAACCCTAACGCGTACCCTAACCCTAACCCCTACCCTAACACGTACCCTAATCCTAACCAATACCCTAAACCGAGCCCTAACCCTAGCACTAACCCTAACCCTAACCCATACCCTACGCCGTACTCGAAGCCCTCCCCGAACCCGTACCCTAAGCCGTGCCCTAAGCCTAACCCTAAGACTAACCCTAACCCTAGGCTACCCTTGACTGCTTCTGCCTCCAATAGATTTCCTAAGCACTAGTGTTTTAAGGAACAGCGTAAAAAGAGAATCCTAATGTGATTTCTTTATAATGGGTATGTTCCTTATCTTATCCTAGTGTCTAAACTTTTCTCCATGGATGGACCCCCAAATAATATTCCTTTACGTGCTAAGGGGTATCTAGAGAGTGGGATAGGTTTAATCACTACACTAACCCTAAAACGTACACTAACCCTAACCACTACCCTAACCCTAACACGTACCCTAATCCTAACCCAGACCCTAAACCGAGCCCTAACCCTAACACTAACACTAACCCTAACCCTAACCCATACCCTACGCTGTATCCGAAGCCCTCCCTGAACCCGTACCCTAAGCCGTACCCTAAGCCTACCCCTAAGCCTAACCCTAACCCTAGGCTACCCTTGACTGCTGCTGCCTCCAATAGATTTCCTAAGCACTAGTGTTTTAAGGAACAGCTTAAAAAGAGAATCCTAATGTGATTTCTTTATAATAGGTGTGTTCCTTATCTTATCCTAGTGTCTAAACTCTTCTCCATGGCTGGACCCCCAAATAATATTCATTTACGTGCTAAGGGGTATCTAGAGAGTGTGATAGGTTTAATAACTACCCTAACCCGAACGCGTACCCTAACCCTAACACCTACCCTAACCCTAACACGTACCCTAATCCTATCCCGTACCCTAAACGGAGCCCTAACCCTAACACTAACCCAAACCCTAACCCTAACCCATACCCTACGCCGTACACGAACCCCTCCCCGAACCCGTACCCTAAGCCTAACCCTAAGCCTAACCCTAAGCCTATGCTACCCTTGACTGCTTCTGCCCCCAATAGATTTCCTAAGCACTAGTGTTTTAAGGAACAGCTTAAAAAGAGAATCCTAATGTGATTTATTTATAATGGGTGTGTTCCTTATCTTATCCTAGTGTCTAAACTCTTCTCCATGGCTGGATCTCCAAATAATATTCCTTTACGTGCTAAGGGGTATCTAGAGAGTGGGCTAGGTTTAATAACTACCCTAACCCTAACGCGTACCCTAACCCTAACCCTTACCCTAACACGTACCCTAATCCTAACCAATACCCTAAACCGAGCCCTAACCCTAGCACTAACCCTAACCCTAACCCATACCCTACGCCGTACTCGAAGCCCTCCCCGAACCCGTACCCTAAGCCGTTCCCTAAGCCTAACCCTAAGACTAACCCTAACCCTAGGCTACCCTTGACTGCTTCTGCCTCCAATAGATTTCCTAAGCACTAGTGTTTTAAGGAACAGCGTAAAAAGAGAATCCTAATGTGATTTCTTTATAATGGGTATGTTCCTTATCTTATCCTAGTGTCTAAACTTTTCTCCATGGATGGACCCCCAAATAATATTCCTTTACGTGCTAAGGGGTATCTAGAGAGTGGGATAGGTTTAATCACTACACTAAGCCTAAAACGTACACTAACCCTAACCACTACCCTAACCCTAACACGTACCCTAATCCTAACCCAGACCCTAAACCGAGCCCTAACCCTAACACTAACACTAACCCTAACCCTAACCCATACCCTACGCTGTATCCGAAGCCCTCCCTGAAACCGTACCCTAAGCCGTACCCTAAGCCTACCCCTAAGCCTAACCCTAACCCTAGGCTACCCTTGACTGCTTCTGCCTCCAATAGATTTCCTAAGCACTAGTGTTTTAAGGAACAGCTTAAAAAGAGAATCCTAATGTGATTTCTTTATAATACGTGTGTTCCTTATCTTATCCTAGTGTCTAAACTCTTCTCCATGGCTGGACCCCCAAATAATATTCATTTACGTGCTAAGGGGTATCTAGAGAGTGTGATAGGTTTAATAACTACCCTAACCCGAACGCGTACCCTAACCCTAACACCTACCCTAACCCTAACACGTACCCTAATCCTATCCCGTACCCTAAACGGAGCCCTAACCCTAACACTAACCCAAACCCTAACCCTAACCCATACCCTACGCCGTACACGAACCCCTCCCCGAACCCGTACCCTAAGCCTAACCCTAAGCCTAACCCTAAGCCTACGCTACCCTTGACTGCTTCTGCCTCCAATAGATTTCCTAAGCACTAGTGTTTTAAGGAACAGCTTAAAAAGAGAATCCTAATGTGATTTATTTATAATGGGTGTGTTCCTTATCTTATCCTAGTGTCTAAACTCTTCTCCATGGCTGGATCTCCAAATAATATTCCTTTACGTGCTAAGGGGTATCTAGAGAGTGGGCTAGGTTTAATAACTACCCTAACCCTAACGCGTACCCTAACCCTAACCCCTACCCTAACACGTACCCTAATCCTAACCAATACCCTAAACCGAGCCCTAACCCTAGCACTAACCCTAACCCTAACCCATACCCTACGCCGTACTCGAAGCCCTCCCCGAACCCGTACCCTAAGCCGTGCCCTAAGCCTAACCCTAAGACTAACCCTAACCCTAGGCTACCCTTGACTGCTTCTGCCTCCAATAGATTTCCTAAGCACTAGTGTTTTAAGGAACAGCGTAAAAAGAGAATCCTAATGTGATTTCTTTATAATGGGTATGTTCCTTATCTTATCCTAGTGTCTAAACTTTTCTCCATGGATGGACCCCCAAATAATATTCCTTTACGTGCTAAGGGGTATCTAGAGAGTGGGATAGGTTTAATCACTACACTAACCCTAAAACGTACACTAACCCTAACCACTACCCTAACCCTAACACGTACCCTAATCCTAACCCAGACCCTAAACCGAGCCCTAACCCTAACACTAACACTAACCCTAACCCTAACCCATACCCTACGCTGTATCCGAAGCCCTCCCTGAACCCGTACCCTAAGCCGTACCCTAAGCCTACCCCTAAGCCTAACCCTAACCCTAGGCTACCCTTGACTGCTTCTGCCTCCAATAGATTTCCTAAGCACTAGTGTTTTAAGGAACAGCTTAAAAAGAGAATCCTAATGTGATTTCTTTATAATAGGTGTGTTCCTTATCTTATCCTAGTGTCTAAACTCTTCTCCATGGCTGGACCCCCAAATAATATTCATTTACGTGCTAAGGGGTATCTAGAGAGTGTGATAGGTTTAATAACTACCCTAACCCGAACGCGTACCCTAACCCTAACACCTACCCTAACCCTAACACGTACCCTAATCCTATCCCGTACCCTAAACGGAGCCCTAACCCTAACACTAACCCAAACCCTAACCCTAACCCATACCCTACGCCGTACACGAACCCCTCCCCGAACCCGTACCCTAAGCCTAACCCTAAGCCTAACACTAAGCCTACGCTACCCTTGACTGCTTCTGCCTCCAATAGATTTCCTAAGCACTAGTGTTTTAAGGAACAGCTTAAAAAGAGAATCCTAATGTGATTTATTTATAATGGGTGTGTTCCTTATCTTATCCTAGTGTCTAAACTCTTCTCCATGGCTGGATCTCCAAATAATATTCCTTTACGTGCTAAGGGGTATCTAGAGAGTGGGCTAGGTTTAATAACTACCCTACCCCTAACGCGTACCCTTACCCTAACCCCTACCCTAACACGTACCCTAATCCTAACCAATACCCTAAACCGAGCCCTAACCCTAGCACTAACCCTAACCCTAACCCATACCCTACGCCGTACTCGAAGCCCTCCCCGAACCCGTACCCTAAGCCGTGCCCTAAGCCTAACCCTAAGACTAACCCTAACCCTAGGCTACCCTTGACTGCTTCTGCCTCCAATAGATTTCCTAAGCACTAGTGTTTTAAGGAACAGCGTAAAAAGAGAATCCTAATGTGATTTCTTTATAATGGGTATGTTCCTTATCTTATCCTAGTGTCTAAACTTTTCTCCATGGATGGACCCCCAAATAATATTCCTTTACGTGCTAAGGGGTATCTAGAGAGTGGGATAGGTTTAATCACTACACTAACCCTAAAACGTACACTAACCCTAACCACTACCCTAACCCTAACACGTACCCTAATCCTAACCCAGACCCTAAACCGAGCCCTAACCCTAACACTAACACTAACCCTAACCCTAACCCATACCCTACGCTGTATCCGAAGCCCTCCCCGAACCCATACCCTAAGCCGTACCCTAAGCCTACCCCTAAGCCTAACCCTAACCCTAGGCTACCCTTGACTGCTTCTGCCTCCAATAGATTTCCTAAGCACTAGTGTTTTAAGGAACAGCTTAAAAAGAGAATCCTAATGTGATTTCTTTATAATAGGTGTGTTCCTTATCTTATCCTAGTGTCTAAACTCTTCTCCATGGCTGGACCCCCAAATAATATTCATTTACGTGCTAAGGGGTATCTAGAGAGTGTGATAGGTTTAATAACTACCCTAACCCGAATGCGTACCCTAACCCTAACACCTACCCTAACCCTAACACGTACCCTAATCCTATCCCGTACCCTAAACGGAGCCCTAACCCTAACACTAACCCAAACCCTAACCCTAACCCATACCCTACGCCGTACACGAACCCCTCCCCGAGCCCGTACCCTAAGCCTAACCCTAAGCCTAACCCTAAGCCTATGCTACCCTTGACTGCTTCTGCCCCCAATAGATTTCCTAAGCACTAGTGTTTTAAGGAACAGCTTAAAAAGAGAATCCTAATGTGATTTATTTATAATGGGTGTGTTCCTTATCTTATCCTAGTGTCTAAACTCTTCTCCATGGCTGGATCTCCAAATAATATTCCTTTACGTGCTAAGGGGTATCTAGAGAGTGGGCTAGGTTTAATAACTACCCTAACCCTAACGCGTACCCTAACCCTAACCCCTACCCTAACACGTACCCTAATCCTAACCAATACCCTAAACCGAGCCCTAACCCTAGCACTAACCCTAACCCTAACCCATACCCTACGCCGTACTCGAAGCCCTCCCCGAACCCGTACCCTAAGCCGTGCCCTAAGCCTAACCCTAAGACTAACCCTAACCCTAGGCTACCCTTGACTGCTTCTGCCTCCAATAGATTTCCTAAGCACTAGTGTTTTAAGGAACAGCGTAAAAAGAGAATCCTAATGTGATTTCTTTATAATGGGTATGTTCCTTATCTTATCCTAGTGTCTAAACTTTTCTCCATGGATGGACCCCCAAATAATATTCCTTTAGGTGCTAAGGGGTATCTAGAGAGTGGGATAGGTTTAATCACTACACTAACCCTAAAACGTACACTAACCCTAACCACTACCCTAACCCTAACACGTACCCTAATCCTAACCCAGACCCTAAACTGAGCCCTAACCCTAACACTAACACTAACCCTAACCCTAACCCATACCCTACGCTGTATCCGAAGCCCTCCCTGAACCCGTACCCTAAGCCGTACCCTAAGCCTACCCCTAAGCCTAACCCTAACCCTAGGCTACCCTTGACTGCTTCTGCCTCCAATAGATTTCCTAAGCACTAGTGTTTTAAGGAACAGCTTAAAAAGAGAATCCTAATGTGATTTCTTTATAATAGGTGTGTTCCTTATCTTATCCTAGTGTCTAAACTCTTCTCCATGGCTGGACCCCCAAATAATATTCATTTACGTGCTAAGGGGTATCTAGAGAGTGTGATAGGTTTAATAACTACCCTAACCCGAACGCGTACCCTAACCCTAACACCTACCCTAACCCTAACACGTACCCTAATCCTATCCCGTACCCTAAACGGAGCCCTAACCCTAACACTAACCCAAACCCTAACCCTAACCCATACCCTACGCCGTACACGAACCCCTCCCCGAACCCGTACCCTAAGCCTAACCCTAAGCCTAAACCTAAGCCTACGCTACCCTTGACTGCTTCTGCCTCCAATAGATTTCCTAAGCACTAGTGTTTTAAGGAACAGCTTAAAAAGAGAATCCTAATGTGATTTATTTATAATGGGTGTGTTCCTTATCTTATCCTAGTGTCTAAACTCTTCTCCATGGCTGGATCTCCAAATAATATTCCTTTACGTGCTAAGGGGTATCTAGAGAGTGGGCTAGGTTTAATAACTACCCTAACCCTAACGCGTACCCTAACCCTAACCCTTACCCTAACACGTACCCTAATCCTAACCAATACCCTAAACCGAGCCCTAACCCTAGCACTAACCCTAACCCTAACCCATACCCTACGCCGTACTCGAAGCCCTCCCCGAACCCGTACCCTAAGCCGTGCCCTAAGCCTAACCCTAAGACTAACCCTAACCCTAGGCTACCCTTGACTGCTTCTGCCTCCAATAGATTTCCTAATCACTAGTGTTTTAAGGAACAGCGTAAAAAGAGAATCCTAATGTGATTTCTTTATAATGGGTATGTTCCTTATCTTATCCTAGTGTCTAAACTTTTCTCCATGGATGGACCCCCAAATAATATTCCTTTACGTGCTAAGGGGTATCTAGAGAGTGGGATAGGTTTAATCACTACACTAAGCCTAAAACGTACACTAACCCTAACCACTACCCTAACCCAAACACGTACCCTAATCCTAACCCAGACCCTAAACCGAGCCCTAACCCTAACACTAACACTAACCCTAACCCTAACCCATACCCTACGCTGTATCCGAAGCCCTCCCTGAACCCGTACCCTAAGCCGTACCCTAAGCCTACCCCTAAGCCTAACCCTAACCCTAGGCTACCCTTGACTGCTTCTGCCTCCAATAGATTTCCTAAGCACTAGTGTTTTAAGGAACAGCTTAAAAAGAGAATCCTAATGTGATTTCTTTATAATAGGTGTGTTCCTTATCTTATCCTAGTGTCTAAACTCTTCTCCATGGCTGGACCCCCAAATAATATTCATTTACGTGCTAAGGGGTATCTAGAGAGTGTGATAGGTTTAATAACTACCCTAACCCGAACGCGTACCCTAACCCTAACACCTACCCTAACCCTAACACGTACCCTAATCCTATCCCGTACCCTAAACGGAGCCCTAACCCTAACACTAACCCAAACCCTAACCCTAACCCATACCCTACGCCGTACACGAACCCCTCCCCGAAGCCGTACCCTAAGCCTAACCCTAAGCCTAACCCTAAGCCTACGCTACCCTTGACTGCTTCTGCCTCCAATAGATTTCCTAAGCACTAGTGTTTTAAGGAACAGCTTAAAAAGAGAATCCTAATGTGATTTATTTATAATGGGTGTGTTCCTTATCTTATCCTAGTGTCTAAACTCTTCTCCATGGCTGGATCTCCAAATAATATTCCTTTACGTGCTAAGGGGTATCTAGAGAGTGGGCTAGGTTTAATAACTACCCTAACCCTAACGCGTACCCTAACCCTAACCCCTACCCTAACACGTACCCTAATCCTAACCAATACCCTAAACCGAGCCCTAACCCTAGCACTAACCCTAACCCTAACCCATACCCTACGCCGTACTCGAAGCCCTCCCCGAACCCGTACCCTAAGCCGTGCCCTAAGCCTAACCCTAAGACTAACCCTAACCCTAGGCTACCCTTGACTGCTTCTGCCTCCAATAGATTTCCTAAGCACTAGTGTTTTAAGGAACAGCGTAAAAAGAGAATCCTAATGTGATTTCTTTATAATGGGTATGTTCCTTATCTTATCCTAGTGTCTAAACTTTTCTCCATGGATGGACCCCCAAATAATATTCCTTTACGTGCTAAGGGGTATCTAGAGAGTGGGATAGGTTTAATCACTACACTAACCCTAAAACGTACACTAACCCTAACCACTACCCTAACCCTAACACGTACCCTAATCCTAACCCAGACCCTAAACCGAGCCCTAACCCTAACACTAACACTAACCCTAACCCTAACCCATACCCTACGCTGTATCCGAAGCCCTCCCTGAACCCGTACCCTAAGCCGTACCCTAAGCCTACCCCTAAGCCTAACCCTAACCCTAGGCTACCCTTGACTGCTGCTGCCTCCAATAGATTTCCTAAGCACTAGTGTTTTAAGGAACAGCTTAAAAAGAGAATCCTAATGTGATTTCTTTATAATAGGTGTGTTCCTTATCTTATCCTAGTGTCTAAACTCTTCTCCATGGCTGGACCCCCAAATAATATTCATTTACGTGCTAAGGGGTATCTAGAGAGTGTGATAGGTTTAATAACTACCCTAACCCGAACGCGTACCCTAACCCTAACACCTACCCTAACCCTAACACGTACCCTAATCCTATCCCGTACCCTAAACGGAGCCCTAACCCTAACACTAACCGAAACCCTAACCCTAACCCATACCCTACGCCGTACACGAACCCCTCCCCGAACCCGTACCCTAAGCCTAACCCTAAGCCTAACCCTAAGCCTACGCTACCCTTGACTGCTTCTGCCTCCAATAGATTTCCTAAGCACTAGTGTTTTAAGGAACAGCTTAAAAAGAGAATCCTAATGTGATTTATTTATAATGGGTGTGTTCCTTATCTTATGCTAGTGTCTAAACTCTTCTCCATGGCTGGATCTCCAAATAATATTCCTTTAGGTGCTAAGGGGTATCTAGAGAGTGGGCTAGGTTTAATAACTACCCTAACCCTAACGCGTACCCTAACCCTAACCCCTACCCTAACACGTACCCTAATCCTAACCAATACCCTAAACCGAGCCCTAACCCTAGCACTAACCCTAACCCTAACCCATACCCTACGCCGTACTCGAAGCCCTCCCCGAACCCGTACCCTAAGCCGTGCCCTAAGCCTAACCCTAAGACTAACCCTAACCCTAGGCTACCCTTGACTGCTTCTGCCTCCAATAGATTTCCTAAGCACTAGTGTTTTAAGGAACAGCGTAAAAAGAGAATCCTAATGTGATTTCTTTATAATGGGTATGTTCCTTATCTTATCCTAGTGTCTAAACTTTTCTCCATGGATGGACCCCCAAATAATATTCCTTTACGTGCTAAGGGGTATCTAGAGAGTGGGATAGGTTTAATCACTACACTAAGCCTAAAACGTACACTAACCCTAACCACTACCCTAACCCTAACACGTACCCTAATCCTAACCCAGACCCTAAACCGAGCCCTAACCCTAACACTAACACTAACCCTAACCCTAACCCATACCCTACGCTGTATCCGAATCCCTCCCTGAACCCGTACCCTAAGCCGTACCCTAAGCCTACCCCTAAGCCTAACCCTAACCCTAGGCTACCCTTGACTGCTTCTGCCTCCAATAGATTTCCTAAGCACTAGTGTTTTAAGGAACAGCTTAAAAAGAGAATCCTAATGTGATTTCTTTATAATAGGTGTGTTCCTTATCTTATCCTAGTGTCTAAACTCTTCTCCATGGCTGGACCCCCAAATAATATTCATTTACGTGCTAAGGGGTATCTAGAGAGTGTGATAGGTTTAATAACTACCCTAACCCGAACGCGTACCCTAACCCTAACACCTACCCTAACCCTAACACGTACCCTAATCCTATCCCGTACCCTAAACGGAGCCCTAACCCTAACACTAACCCAAACCCTAACCCTAACCCATACCCTACGCCGTACATGAACCCCTCCCCGAACCCGTACCCTAAGCCTAACCCTAAGCCTAACCCTAAGCCTACGCTACCCTTGACTGCTTCTGCCTCCAATAGATTTCCTAAGCACTAGTGTTTTAAGGAACAGCTTAAAAAGAGAATCCTAATGTGATTTATTTATAATGGGTGTGTTCCTTATCTTATGCTAGTGTCTAAACTCTTCTCCATGGCTGGATCTCCAAATAATATTCCTTTACGTGCTAAGGGGTATCTAGAGAGTGGGCTAGGTTTAATAACTACCCTAACCCTAACGCGTACCCTAACCCTAACCCCTACCCTAACACGTACCCTAATCCTAACCAATACCCTAAACCGAGCCCTAACCCTAGCACTAACCCTAACCCTAACCCATACCCTACGCCGTACTCGAAGCCCTCCCCGAAACCGTACCCTAAGCCGTGCCCTAAGCCTAACCCTAAGACTAACCCTAACCCTAGGCTACCCTTGACTGCTTCTGCCTCCAATAGATTTCCTAAGCACTAGTGTTTTAAGGAACAGCGTAAAAAGAGAATCCTAATGTGATTTCTTTATAATGGGTATGTTCCTTATCTTATCCTAGTGTCTAAACTTTTCTCCATGGATGGACCCCCAAATAATATTCCTTTACGTGCTAAGGGGTATCTAGAGAGTGGGATAGGTTTAATCACTACACTAAGCCTAAAACGTACACTAACCCTAACCACTACCCTAACCCTAACACGTACCCTAATCCTAACCCAGACCCTAAACCGAGCCCTAACCCTAACACTAACACTAACCCTAACCCTAACCCATACCCTACGCTGTATCCGAAGCCCTCCCTGAACCCGTACCCTAAGCCGTACCCTAAGCCTACCCCTAAGCCTAACCCTAACCCTAGGCTACCCTTGACTGCTTCTGCCTCCAATAGATTTCCTAAGCACTAGTGTTTTAAGGAACAGCTTAAAAAGAGAATCCTAATGTGATTTCTTTATAATAGGTGTGTTCCTTATCTTATCCTAGTGTCTAAACTCTTCTCCATGGCTGGACCCCCAAATAATATTCATTTACGTGCTAAGGGGTATCTAGAGAGTGTGATAGGTTTAATAACTACCCTAACCCGAACGCGTACCCTAACCCTAACACCTACCCTAACCCTAACACGTACCCTAATCCTATCCCGTACCCTAAACGGAGCCCTAACCCTAACACTAACCCAAACCCTAACCCTAACCCATACCCTACGCCGTACACGAACCCCTCCCCGAACCCGTACCCTAAGCCTAACCCTAAGCCTAACCCTAAGCCTACGCTACCCTTGACTGCTTCTGCCTCCAATAGATTTCCTAAGCACTAGTGTTTTAAGGAACAGCTTAAAAAGAGAATCCTAATGTGATTTATTTATAATGGGTGTGTTCCTTATCTTATCCTAGTGTCTAAACTCTTCTCCATGGCTGGATCTCCAAATAATATTCCTTTACGTGCTAAGGGGTATCTAGAGAGTGGGCTAGGTTTAATAACTACCCTAACCCTAACGCGTACCCTAACCCTAAACCCTACCCTAACACGTACCCTAATCCTAAACAATACCCTAAACCGAGCCCTAACCCTAGCACTAACCCTAACCCTAACCCATACCCTACGCCGTACTCGAAGCCCTCCCCGAACCCGTACCCTAAGCCGTGCCCTAAGCCTAACCCTAAGACTAACCCTAACCCTAGGCTACCCTTGACTGCTTCTGCCTCCAATAGATTTCCTAAGCACTAGTGTTTTAAGGAACAGCGTAAAAAGAGAATCCTAATGTGATTTCTTTATAATGAGTATGTTCCTTATCTTATCCTAGTGTCTAAACTTTTCTCCATGGATGGACCCCCAAATAATATTCCTTTACGTGCTAAGGGGTATCTAGAGAGTGGGATAGGTTTAATCACTACACTAACCCTAAAACGTACACTAACCCTAACCACTACCCTAACCCTAACACGTACCCTAATCCTAACCCAGACCCTAAACCGAGCCCTAACCCTAACACTAACACTAACCCTAACCCTAACCCATACCCTACGCTGTATCCGAAGCCCTCCCTGAACCCGTACCCTAAGCCGTACCCTAAGCCTACCCCTAAGCCTAACCCTAACCCTAGGCTACCCTTGACTGCTTCTGCCTCCAATAGATTTCCTAAGCACTAGTGTTTTAAGGAACAGCTTAAAAAGAGAATCCTAATGTGATTTCTTTATAATAGGTGTGTTCCTTATCTTATCCTAGTGTCTAAACTCTTCTCCATGGCTGGACCCCCAAATAATATTCATTTACGTGCTAAGGGGTATCTAGAGAGTGTGATAGGTTTAATAACTACCCTAACCCGAACGCGTACCCTAACCCTAACACCTACCCTAACCCTAACACGTACCCTAATCCTATCCCGTACCCTAAACGGAGCCCTAACCCTAACACTAACCGAAACCCTAACCCTAACCCATACCCTACGCCGTACACGAACCCCTCCCCGAACCCGTACCCTAAGCCTAACCCTAAGCCTAACCCTAAGCCTACGCTACCCTTGACTGCTTCTGCCTCCAATAGATTTCCTAAGCACTAGTGTTTTAAGGAACAGCTTAAAAAGAGAATCCTAATGTGATTTATTTATAATGGGTGTGTTCCTTATCTTATCCTAGTGTCTAAACTCTTCTCCATGGCTGGATCTCCAAATAATATTCCTTTACGTGCTAAGGGGTATCTAGAGAGTGGGCTAGGTTTAATAACTACCCTAACCCTAACGCGTACCCTAACCCTAACCCCTACCCTAACACGTACCCTAATCCTAACCAATACCCTAAACCGAGCCCTAACCCTAGCACTAACCCTAACCCTAACCCATACCCTACGCCGTACTCGAAGCCCTCCCCGAACCCGTACCCTAAGCCGTGCCCTAAGCCTAACCCTAAGACTAACCCTAACCCTAGGCTACCCTTGACTGCTTCTGCCTGCAATAGATTTCCTAAGCACTAGTGTTTTAAGGAACAGCGTAAAAAGAGAATCCTAATGTGATTTCTTTATAATGGGTATGTTCCTTATCTTTTCCTAGTGTCTAAACTTTTCTCCATGGATGGACCCCCAAATAATATTCCTTTACGTGCTAAGGGGTATCTAGAGAGTGGGATAGGTTTAATCACTACACTAACCCTAAAACGTACACTAACCCTAACCACTACCCTAACCCTAACACGTACCCTAATCCTAACCCAGACCCTAAACCGAGCCCTAACCCTAACACTAACACTAACCCTAACCCTAACCCATACCCTACGCTGTATCCGAAGCCCTCCCTGAACCCGTACCCTAAGCCGTACCGTAAGCCTACCCCTAAGCATAACCCTAACCCTAGGCTACCCTTGATTGCTTCTGCCTCCAATAGATTTCCTAAGCACTAGTGTTTTAAGGAACAGCTTAAAAAGAGAATCCTAATGTGATTTCTTTATAATAGGTGTGTTCCTTATCTTATCCTAGTGTCTAAACTCTTCTCCATGGCTGGACCCCCAAATAATATTCATTTACGTGCTAAGGGGTATCTAGAGAGTGTGATAGGTTTAATAACTACCCTAACCCGAACGCGTACCCTAACCCTAACACCTACCCTAACCCTAACACGTACCCTAATCCTATCCCGTACCCTAAACGGAGCCCTAACCCTAACACTAACCCAAACCCTAACCCTAACCCATACCCTACGCCGTACACGAACCCCTCCCCGAACCCGTACCCTAAGCCTAACCCTAAGCCTACGGTACCCTTGACTGCTTCTGCCTCCAATAGATTTCCTAAGCACTAGTGTTTTAAGGAACAGCTTAAAAAGAGAATCCTAATGTGATTTATTTATAATGGGTGTGTTCCTTATCTTATGCTAGTGTCTAAACTCTTCTCCATGGCTGGATCTCCAAATAATATTCCTTTAGGTGCTAAGGGGTATCTATAGAGTGGGCTAGGTTTAATAACTACCCTAACCCTAACGCGTACCCTAACCCTAACCCCTACCCTAACACGTACCCTAATCCTAACCAATACCCTAAACCGAGCCCTAACCCTAGCACTAACCCTAACCCTAACCCATACCCTACGCCGTACTCGAAGCCCTCCCCGAACCCGTACCCTAAGCCGTGCCCTAAGCCTAACCCTAAGACTAACCCTAACCCTAGGCTACCCTTGACTGCTTCTGCCTCCAATAGATTTCCTAAGCACTAGTGTTTTAAGGAACAGCGTAAAAAGAGAATCCTAATGTGATTTCTTTATAATGGGTATGTTCCTTATCTTATCCTAGTGTCTAAACTTTTCTCCATGGATGGACCCCCAAATAATATTCCTTTACGTGCTAAGGGGTATCTAGAGAGTGGGATAGGTTTAATCACTACACTAACCCTAAAACGTACACTAACCCTAACCACTACCCTAACCCTAACACGTACCCTAATCCTAACCCAGACCCTAAACCGAGCCCTAACCCTAACACTAACACTAACCCTAACCCTAACCCATACCCTACGCTGTATCCGAAGCCCTCCCTGAACCCGTACCCTAAGCCGTACCCTAAGCCTACCCCTAAGCCTAACCCTAACCCTAGGCTACCCTTGACTGCTTCTGCCTCCAATAGATTTCCTAAGCACTAGTGTTTTAAGGAACAGCTTAAAAAGAGAATCCTAATGTGATTTCTTTATAATAGGTGTGTTCCTTATCTTATCCTAGTGTCTAAACTCTTCTCCATGGCTGGACCCCCAAATAATATTCATTTACGTGCTAAGGGGTATCTAGAGAGTGTGATAGGTTTAATAACTACCCTAACCCGAACGCGTACCCTAACCCTAACACCTACCCTAACCCTAACACGTACCCTAATCCTATCCCGTACCCTAAACGGAGCCCTAACCCTAACACTAACCGAAACCCTAACCCTAACCCATACCCTACGCCGTACACGAACCCCTCCCCGAACCCGTACCCTAAGCCTAACCCTAAGCCTAACCCTAAGCCTACGCTACCCTTGACTGCTTCTGCCTCCAATAGATTTCCTAAGCACTAGTGTTTTAAGGAACAGCTTAAAAAGAGAATCCTAATGTGATTTATTTATAATGGGTGTGTTCCTTATCTTATCCTAGTGTCTAAACTCTTCTCCATGGCTGGATCTCCAAATAATATTCCTTTACGTGCTAAGGGGTATCTAGAGAGTGGGCTAGGTTTAATAACTACCCTAACCCTAACGCGTACCCTAACCCTAACCCCTACCCTAACACGTACCCTAATCCTAACCAATACCCTAAACCGAGCCCTAACCCTAGCACTAACCCTAACCCTAACCCATACCCTACGCCGTACTCGAAGCCCTCCCCGAACCCGTACCCTAAGCCGTGCCCTAAGCCTAACCCTAAGACTAACCCTAACCCTAGGCTACCCTTGACTGCTTCTGCCTGCAATAGATTTCCTAAGCACTAGTGTTTTAAGGAACAGCGTAAAAAGAGAATCCTAATGTGATTTCTTTATAATGGGTATGTTCCTTATCTTTTCCTAGTGTCTAAACTTTTCTCCATGGATGGACCCCCAAATAATATTCCTTTACGTGCTAAGGGGTATCTAGAGAGTGGGATAGGTTTAATCACTACACTAACCCTAAAACGTACACTAACCCTAACCACTACCCTAACCCTAACACGTACCCTAATCCTAACCCAGACCCTAAACCGAGCCCTAACCCTAACACTAACACTAACCCTAACCCTAACCCATACCCTACGCTGTATCCGAAGCCCTCCCTGAACCCGTACCCTAAGCCGTACCCTAAGCCTACCCCTAAGCATAACCCTAACCCTAGGCTACCCTTGATTGCTTCTGCCTCCAATAGATTTCCTAAGCACTAGTGTTTTAAGGAACAGCTTAAAAAGAGAATCCTAATGTGATTTCTTTATAATAGGTGTGTTCCTTATCTTATCCTAGTGTCTAAACTCTTCTCCATGGCTGGACCCCCAAATAATATTCATTTACGTGCTAAGGGGTATCTAGAGAGTGTGATAGGTTTAATAACTACCCTAACCCGAACGCGTACCCTAACCCTAACACCTACCCTAACCCTAACACGTACCCTAATCCTATCCCGTACCCTAAACGGAGCCCTAACCCTAACACTAACCCAAACCCTAACCCTAACCCATACCCTACGCCGTACACGAACCCCTCCCCGAACCCGTACCCTAAGCCTAACCCTAAGCCTACGGTACCCTTGACTGCTTCTGCCTCCAATAGATTTCCTAAGCACTAGTGTTTTAAGGAACAGCTTAAAAAGAGAATCCTAATGTGATTTATTTATAATGGGTGTGTTCCTTATCTTATGCTAGTGTCTAAACTCTTCTCCATGGCTGGATCTCCAAATAATATTCCTTTAGGTGCTAAGGGGTATCTATAGAGTGGGCTAGGTTTAATAACTACCCTAACCCTAACGCGTACCCTAACCCTAACCCCTACCCTAACACGTACCCTAATCCTAACCAATACCCTAAACCGAGCCCTAACCCTAGCACTAACCCTAACCCTAACCCATACCCTACGCCGTACTCGAAGCCCTCCCCGAACCCGTACCCTAAGCCGTGCCCTAAGCCTAACCCTAAGACTAACCCTAACCCTAGGCTACCCTTGACTGCTTCTGCCTCCAATAGATTTCCTAAGCACTAGTGTTTTAAGGAACAGCGTAAAAAGAGAATCCTAATGTGATTTCTTTATAATGGGTATGTTCCTTATCTTATCCTAGTGTCTAAACTTTTCTCCATGGATGGACCCCCAAATAATATTCCTTTACGTGCTAAGGGGTATCTAGAGAGTGGGATAGGTTTAATCACTACACTAACCCTAAAACGTACACTAACCCTAACCACTACCCTAACCCTAACACGTACCCTAATCCTAACCCAGACCCTAAACCGAGCCCTAACCCTAACACTAACACTAACCCTAACCCTAACCCATACCCTACGCTGTATCCGAAGCCCTCCCTGAACCCGTACCCTAAGCCGTACCCTAAGCCTACCCCTAAGCCTAACCCTAACCCTAGGCTACCCTTGACTGCTTCTGCCTCCAATAGATTTCCTAAGCACTAGTGTTTTAAGGAACAGCTTAAAAAGAGAATCCTAATGTGATTTCTTTATAATAGGTGTGTTCCTTATCTTATCCTAGTGTCTAAACTCTTCTCCATGGCTGGACCCCCAAATAATATTCATTTACGTGCTAAGGGGTATCTAGAGAGTGTGATAGGTTTAATAACTACCCTAACCCGAACGCGTACCCTAACCCTAACACCTACCCTAACCCTAACACGTACCCTAATCCTATCCCGTACCCTAAACGGAGCCCTAACCCTAACACTAACCCAAACCCTAACCCTAACCCATACCCTACGCCGTACACGAACCCCTCCCCGAACCCGTACCCTAAGCCTAACCCTAAGCCTAACCCTAAGCCTACGCTACCCTTGACTGCTTCTGCCTCCAATAGATTTCCTAAGCACTAGTGTTTTAAGGAACAGCTTAAAAAGAGAATCCTAATGTGATTTATTTATAATGGGTGTGTTCCTTATCTTATGCTAGTGTCTAAACTCTTCTCCATGGCTGGATCTCCAAATAATATTCCTTTAGGTGCTAAGGGGTATCTAGAGAGTGGGCTAGGTTTAATAACTACCCTAACCCTAACGCGTACCCTAACCCTAACCCCTACCCTAACACGTACCCTAATCCTAACCAATACCCTAAACCGAGCCCTAACCCTAGCACTAACCCTAACCCTAACCCATACCCTACGCCGTACTCGAAGCCCTCCCCGAACCCGTACCCTAAGCCGTGCCCTAAGCCTAACCCTAAGACTAACCCTAACCCTAGGCTACCCTTGACTGCTTCTGCCTCCAATAGATTTCCTAAGCACTAGTGTTTTAAGGAACAGCGTAAAAAGAGAATCCTAATGTGATTTCTTTATAATGGGTATGTTCCTTATCTTATCCTAGTGTCTAAACTTTTCTCCATGGATGGACCCCCAAATAATATTCCTTTACGTGCTAAGGGGTATCTAGAGAGTGGGATAGGTTTAATCACTACACTAAGCCTAAAACGTACACTAACCCTAACCACTACCCTAACCCTAACACGTACCCTAATCCTAACCCAGACCCTAAACCGAGCCCTAACCCTAACACTAACACTAACCCTAACCCTAACCCATACCCTACGCTGTATCCGAAGCCCTCCCTGAACCCGTACCCTAAGCCGTACCCTAAGCCTACCCCTAAGCCTAACCCTAACCCTAGGCTACCCTTGACTGCTTCTGCCTCCAATAGATTTCCTAAGCACTAGTGTTTTAAGGAACAGCTTAAAAAGAGAATCCTAATGTGATTTCTTTATAATAGGTGTGTTCCTTATCTTATCCTAGTGTCTAAACTCTTCTCCATGGCTGGACCCCCAAATAATATTCATTTACGTGCTAAGGGGTATCTAGAGAGTGTGATAGGTTTAATAACTACCCTAACCCGAACGCGTACCCTAACCCTAACACCTACCCTAACCCTAACACGTACCCTAATCCTATCCCGTACCCTAAACGGAGCCCTAACCCTAACACTAACCGAAACCCTAACCCTAACCCATACCCTACGCCGTACACGAACCCCTCCCCGAACCCGTACCCTAAGCCTAACCCTAAGCCTAACCCTAAGCCTACGCTACCCTTGACTGCTTCTGCCTCCAATAGATTTCCTAAGCACTAGTGTTTTAAGGAACAGCTTAAAAAGAGAATCCTAATGTGATTTATTTATAATGGGTGTGTTCCTTATCTTATCCTAGTGTCTAAACTCTTCTCCATGGCTGGATCTCCAAATAATATTCCTTTACGTGCTAAGGGGTATCTAGAGAGTGGGCTAGGTTTAATAACTACCCTAACCCTAACGCGTACCCTAACCCTAACCCCTACCCTAACACGTACCCTAATCCTAACCAATACCCTAAACCGAGCCCTAACCCTAGCACTAACCCTAACCCTAACCCATACCCTACGCCGTACTCGAAGCCCTCCCCGAACCCGTACCCTAAGCCGTGCCCTAAGCCTAACCCTAAGACTAACCCTAACCCTAGGCTACCCTTGACTGCTTCTGCCTGCAATAGATTTCCTAAGCACTAGTGTTTTAAGGAACAGCGTAAAAAGAGAATCCTAATGTGATTTCTTTATAATGGGTATGTTCCTTATCTTTTCCTAGTGTCTAAACTTTTCTCCATGGATGGACCCCCAAATAATATTCCTTTACGTGCTAAGGGGTATCTAGAGAGTGGGATAGGTTTAATCACTACACTAACCCTAAAACGTACACTAACCCTAACCACTACCCTAACCCTAACACGTACCCTAATCCTAACCCAGACCCTAAACCGAGCCCTAACCCTAACACTAACACTAACCCTAACCCTAACCCATACCCTACGCTGTATCCGAAGCCCTCCCTGAACCCGTACCCTAAGCCGTACCCTAAGCCTACCCCTAAGCATAACCCTAACCCTAGGCTACCCTTGATTGCTTCTGCCTCCAATAGATTTCCTAAGCACTAGTGTTTTAAGGAACAGCTTAAAAAGAGAATCCTAATGTGATTTCTTTATAATAGGTGTGTTCCTTATCTTATCCTAGTGTCTAAACTCTTCTCCATGGCTGGACCCCCAAATAATATTCATTTACGTGCTAAGGGGTATCTAGAGAGTGTGATAGGTTTAATAACTACCCTAACCCGAACGCGTACCCTAACCCTAACACCTACCCTAACCCTAACACGTACCCTAATCCTATCCCGTACCCTAAACGGAGCCCTAACCCTAACACTAACCCAAACCCTAACCCTAACCCATACCCTACGCCGTACACGAACCCCTCCCCGAACCCGTACCCTAAGCCTAACCCTAAGCCTACGGTACCCTTGACTGCTTCTGCCTCCAATAGATTTCCTAAGCACTAGTGTTTTAAGGAACAGCTTAAAAAGAGAATCCTAATGTGATTTATTTATAATGGGTGTGTTCCTTATCTTATGCTAGTGTCTAAACTCTTCTCCATGGCTGGATCTCCAAATAATATTCCTTTAGGTGCTAAGGGGTATCTATAGAGTGGGCTAGGTTTAATAACTACCCTAACCCTAACGCGTACCCTAACCCTAACCCCTACCCTAACACGTACCCTAATCCTAACCAATACCCTAAACCGAGCCCTAACCCTAGCACTAACCCTAACCCTAACCCATACCCTACGCCGTACTCGAAGCCCTCCCCGAACCCGTACCCTAAGCCGTGCCCTAAGCCTAACCCTAAGACTAACCCTAACCCTAGGCTACCCTTGACTGCTTCTGCCTCCAATAGATTTCCTAAGCACTAGTGTTTTAAGGAACAGCGTAAAAAGAGAATCCTAATGTGATTTCTTTATAATGGGTATGTTCCTTATCTTATCCTAGTGTCTAAACTTTTCTCCATGGATGGACCCCCAAATAATATTCCTTTACGTGCTAAGGGGTATCTAGAGAGTGGGATAGGTTTAATCACTACACTAACCCTAAAACGTACACTAACCCTAACCACTACCCTAACCCTAACACGTACCCTAATCCTAACCCAGACCCTAAACCGAGCCCTAACCCTAACACTAACACTAACCCTAACCCTAACCCATACCCTACGCTGTATCCGAAGCCCTCCCTGAACCCGTACCCTAAGCCGTACCCTAAGCCTACCCCTAAGCCTAACCCTAACCCTAGGCTACCCTTGACTGCTTCTGCCTCCAATAGATTTCCTAAGCACTAGTGTTTTAAGGAACAGCTTAAAAAGAGAATCCTAATGTGATTTCTTTATAATAGGTGTGTTCCTTATCTTATCCTAGTGTCTAAACTCTTCTCCATGGCTGGACCCCCAAATAATATTCATTTACGTGCTAAGGGGTATCTAGAGAGTGTGATAGGTTTAATAACTACCCTAACCCGAACGCGTACCCTAACCCTAACACCTACCCTAACCCTAACACGTACCCTAATCCTATCCCGTACCCTAAACGGAGCCCTAACCCTAACACTAACCCAAACCCTAACCCTAACCCATACCCTACGCCGTACACGAACCCCTCCCCGAACCCGTACCCTAAGCCTAACCCTAAGCCTAACCCTAAGCCTACGCTACCCTTGACTGCTTCTGCCTCCAATAGATTTCCTAAGCACTAGTGTTTTAAGGAACAGCTTAAAAAGAGAATCCTAATGTGATTTATTTATAATGGGTGTGTTCCTTATCTTATGCTAGTGTCTAAACTCTTCTCCATGGCTGGATCTCCAAATAATATTCCTTTAGGTGCTAAGGGGTATCTAGAGAGTGGGCTAGGTTTAATAACTACCCTAACCCTAACGCGTACCCTAACCCTAACCCCTACCCTAACACGTACCCTAATCCTAACCAATACCCTAAACCGAGCCCTAACCCTAGCACTAACCCTAACCCTAACCCATACCCTACGCCGTACTCGAAGCCCTCCCCGAACCCGTACCCTAAGCCGTGCCCTAAGCCTAACCCTAAGACTAACCCTAACCCTAGGCTACCCTTGACTGCTTCTGCCTCCAATAGATTTCCTAAGCACTAGTGTTTTAAGGAACAGCGTAAAAAGAGAATCCTAATGTGATTTCTTTATAATGGGTATGTTCCTTATCTTATCCTAGTGTCTAAACTTTTCTCCATGGATGGACCCCCAAATAATATTCCTTTACGTGCTAAGGGGTATCTAGAGAGTGGGATAGGTTTAATCACTACACTAAGCCTAAAACGTACACTAACCCTAACCACTACCCTAACCCTAACACGTACCCTAATCCTAACCCAGACCCTAAACCGAGCCCTAACCCTAACACTAACACTAACCCTAACCCTAACCCATACCCTACGCTGTATCCGAAGCCCTCCCTGAACCCGTACCCTAAGCCGTACCCTAAGCCTACCCCTAAGCCTAACCCTAACCCTAGGCTACCCTTGACTGCTTCTGCCTCCAATAGATTTCCTAAGCACTAGTGTTTTAAGGAACAGCTTAAAAAGAGAATCCTAATGTGATTTCTTTATAATAGGTGTGTTCCTTATCTTATCCTAGTGTCTAAACTCTTCTCCATGGCTGGACCCCCAAATAATATTCATTTACGTGCTAAGGGGTATCTAGAGAGTGTGATAGGTTTAATAACTACCCTAACCCGAACGCGTACCCTAACCCTAACACCTACCCTAACCCTAACACGTACCCTAATCCTATCCCGTACCCTAAACGGAGCCCTAACCCTAACACTAACCCAAACCCTAACCCTAACCCATACCCTACGCCATACACGAACCCCTCCCCGAACCCGTACCCTAAGCCTAACCCTAAGCCTAACCCTAAGCCTACGCTACCCTTGACTGCTTCTGCCTCCAATAGATTTCCTAAGCACTAGTGTTTTAAGGAACAGCTTAAAAAGAGAATCCTAATGTGATTTATTTATAATGGGTGTGTTCCTTATCTTATCCTAGTGTCTAAACTCTTCTCCATGGCTGGATCTCCAAATAATATTCCTTTAGGTGCTAAGGGGTATCTAGAGAGTGGGCTAGGTTTAATAACTACCCTAACCCTAACGCGTACCCTAACCCTAACCCCTACCCTAACACGTACCCTAATCCTAACCAATACCCTAAACCGAGCCCTAACCCTAGCACTAACCCTAACCCTAACCCATACCCTACGCCGTACTCGAAGCCCTCCCCGAACCCGTACCCTAAGCCGTGCCCTAAGCCTAACCCTAAGACTAACCCTAACCCTAGGCTACCCTTGACTGCTTCTGCCTCCAATAGATTTCCTAAGCACTAGTGTTTTAAGGAACAGCGTAAAAAGAGAATCCTAATGTGATTTCTTTATAATGGGTATGTTCCTTATCTTATCCTAGTGTCTAAACTTTTCTCCATGGATGGACCCCCAAATAATATTCCTTTACGTGCTAAGGGGTATCTAGAGAGTGGGATAGGTTTAATCACTACACTAACCCTAAAACGTACACTAACCCTAACCACTACCCTAACCCTAACACGTACCCTAATCCTAACCCAGACCCTAAACCGAGCCCTAACCCTAACACTAACACTAACCCTAACCCTAACCCATACCCTACGCTGTATCCGAAGCCCTCCCTGAACCCGTACCCTAAGCCGTACCCTAAGCCTACCCCTAAGCCTAACCCTAACCCTAGGCTACCCTTGACTGCTTCTGCCTCCAATAGATTTCCTAAGCACTAGTGTTTTAAGGAACAGCTTAAAAAGAGAATCCTAATGTGATTTCTTTATAATAGGTGTGTTCCTTATCTTATCCTAGTGTCTAAACTCTTCTCCATGGCTGGACCCCCAAATAATATTCATTTACGTGCTAAGGGGTATCTAGAGAGTGTGATAGGTTTAATAACTACCCTAACCCGAACGCGTACCCTAACCCTAACACCTACCCTAACCCTAACACGTACCCTAATCCTATCCCGTACCCTAAACGGAGCCCTAACCCTAACACTAACCCAAACCCTAACCCTAACCCATACCCTACGCCGTACACGAACCCCTCCCCGAACCCGTACCCTAAGCCTAACCCTAAGCCTAACCCTAAGCCTACGCTACCCTTGACTGCTTCTGCCTCCAATAGATTTCCTAAGCACTAGTGTTTTAAGGAACAGCTTAAAAAGAGAATCCTAATGTGATTTATTTATAATGGGTGTGTTCCTTATCTTATCCTAGTGTCTAAACTCTTCTCCATGGCTGGATCTCCAAATAATATTCCTTTAGGTGCTAAGGGGTATCTATAGAGTGGGCTAGGTTTAATAACTACCCTAACCCTAACGCGTACCCTAACCCTAACCCCTACCCTAACACGTACCCTAATCCTAACCAATACCCTAAACCGAGCCCTAACCCTAGCACTAACCCTAACCCTAACCCATACCCTACGCCGTACTCGAAGCCCTCCCCGAACCCGTACCCTAAGCCGTGCCCTAAGCCTAACCCTAAGACTAACCCTAACCCTAGGCTACCCTTGACTGCTTCTGCCTCCAATAGATTTCCTAAGCACTAGTGTTTTAAGGAACAGCGTAAAAAGAGAATCCTAATGTGATTTCTTTATAATGGGTATGTTCCTTATCTTATCCTAGTGTCTAAACTTTTCTCCATGGATGGACCCCCAAATAATATTCCTTTACGTGCTAAGGGGTATCTAGAGAGTGGGATAGGTTTAATCACTACACTAACCCTAAAACGTACACTAACCCTAACCACTACCCTAACCCTAACACGTACCCTAATCCTAACCCAGACCCTAAACCGAGCCCTAACCCTAACACTAACACTAACCCTAACCCTAACCCATACCCTAAGCTGTATCCGAAGCCCTCCCTGAACCCGTACCCTAAGCCGTACCCTAAGCCTACCCCTAAGCCTAACCCTAACCCTAGGCTACCCTTGACTGCTTCTGCCTCCAATAGATTTCCTAAGCACTAGTGTTTTAAGGAACAGCTTAAAAAGAGAATCCTAATGTGATTTCTTTATAATAGGTGTGTTCCTTATCTTATCCTAGTGTCTAAACTCTTCTCCATGGCTGGACCCCCAAATAATATTCATTTACGTGCTAAGGGGTATCTAGAGAGTGTGATAGGTTTAATAACTACCCTAACCCGAACGCGTACCCTAACCCTAACACCTACCCTAACCCTAACACGTACCCTAATCCTATCCCGTACCCTAAACGGAGCCCTAACCCTAACACTAACCCAAACCCTAACCCTAACCCATACCCTACGCCGTACACGAACCCCTCCCCGAACCCGTACCCTAAGCCTAACCCTAAGCCTAACCCTAAGCCTACGCTACCCTTGACTGCTTCTGCCTCCAATAGATTTCCTAAGCACTAGTGTTTTAAGGAACAGCTTAAAAAGAGAATCCTAATGTGATTTATTTATAATGGGTGTGTTCCTTATCTTATGCTAGTGTCTAAACTCTTCTCCATGGCTGGATCTCCAAATAATATTCCTTTAGGTGCTAAGGGGTATCTAGAGAGTGGGCTAGGTTTAATAACTACCCTAACCCTAACGCGTACCCTAACCCTAACCCCTACCCTAACACGTACCCTAATCCTAACCAATACCCTAAACCGAGCCCTAACCCTAGCACTAACCCTAACCCTAACCCATACCCTACGCCGTACTCGAAGCCCTCCCCGAACCCGTACCCTAAGCCGTGCCCTAAGCCTAACCCTAAGACTAACCCTAACCCTAGGCTACCCTTGACTGCTTCTGCCTCCAATAGATTTCCTAAGCACTAGTGTTTTAAGGAACAGCGTAAAAAGAGAATCCTAATGTGATTTCTTTATAATGGGTATGTTCCTTATCTTATCCTAGTGTCTAAACTTTTCTCCATGGATGGACCCCCAAATAATATTCCTTTACGTGCTAAGGGGTATCTAGAGAGTGGGATAGGTTTAATCACTACACTAAGCCTAAAACGTACACTAACCCTAACCACTACCCTAACCCTAACACGTACCCTAATCCTAACCCAGACCCTAAACCGAGCCCTAACCCTAACACTAACACTAACCCTAACCCTAACCCATACCCTACGCTGTATCCGAAGCCCTCCCTGAACCCGTACCCTAAGCCGTACCCTAAGCCTACCCCTAAGCCTAACCCTAACCCTAGGCTACCCTTGACTGCTTCTGCCTCCAATAGATTTCCTAAGCACTAGTGTTTTAAGGAACAGCTTAAAAAGAGAATCCTAATGTGATTTCTTTATAATAGGTGTGTTCCTTATCTTATCCTAGTGTCTAAACTCTTCTCCATGGCTGGACCCCCAAATAATATTCATTTACGTGCTAAGGGGTATCTAGAGAGTGTGATAGGTTTAATAACTACCCTAACCCGAACGCGTACCCTAACCCTAACACCTACCCTAACCCTAACACGTACCCTAATCCTATCCCGTACCCTAAACGGAGCCCTAACCCTAACACTAACCCAAACCCTAACCCTAACCCATACCCTACGCCGTACACGAACCCCTCCCCGAACCCGTACCCTAAGCCTAACCCTAAGCCTAACCCTAAGCCTACGCTACCCTTGACTGCTTCTGCCTCCAATAGATTTCCTAAGCACTAGTGTTTTAAGGAACAGCTTAAAAAGAGAATCCTAATGTGATTTATTTATAATGGGTGTGTTCCTTATCTTATCCTAGTGTCTAAACTCTTCTCCATGGCTGGATCTCCAAATAATATTCCTTTACGTGCTAAGGGGTATCTAGAGAGTGGGCTAGGTTTAATAACTACCCTAACCCTAACGCATACCCTAACCCTAACCCCTACCCTAACACGTACCCTAATCCTAACCAATACCCTAAACCGAGCCCTAACCCTAGCACTAACCCTAACCCTAACCCATACCCTACGCCGTTCTCGAAGCCCTCCCCGAACCCGTACCCTAAGCCGTGCCCTAAGCCTAACCCTAAGACTAACCCTAACCCTAGGCTACCCTTGACTGCTTCTGCCTCCAATAGATTTCCTAAGCACTAGTGTTTTAAGGAACAGCGTAAAAAGAGAATCCTAATGTGATTTCTTTATAATGGGTATGTTCCTTATCTTATCCTAGTGTCTAAACTTTTCTCCATGGATGGACCCCCAAATAATATTCCTTTACGTGCTAAGGGGTATCTAGAGAGTGGGATAGGTTTAATCACTACACTAACCCTAAAACGTACACTAACCCTAACCACTACCCTAACCCTAACACGTACCCTAATCCTAACCCAGACCCTAAACCGAGCCCTAACCCTAACACTAACACTAACCCTAACCCTAACCCATACCCTACGCTGTATCCGAAGCCCTCCCTGAACCCGTACCCTAAGCCGTACCCTAAGCCTACCCCTAAGCCTAACCCTAACCCTAGGCTACCCTTGACTGCTTCTGCCTCCAATAGATTTCCTAAGCACTAGTGTTTTAAGGAACAGCTTAAAAAGAGAATCCTAATGTGATTTCTTTATAATAGGTGTGTTCCTTATCTTATCCTAGTGTCTAAACTCTTCTCCATGGCTGGACCCCCAAATAATATTCATTTACGTGCTAAGGGGTATCTAGAGAGTGTGATAGGTTTAATAACTACCCTAACCCGAACGCGTACCCTAACCCTAACACCTACCCTAACCCTAACACGTACCCTAATCCTATCCCGTACCCTAAACGGAGCCCTAACCCTAACACTAACCCAAACCCTAACCCTAACCCATACCCTACGCCGTACACGAACCCCTCCCCGAACCCGTACCCTAAGCCTAACCCTAAGCCTAACCCTAAGCCTACGCTACCCTTGACTGCTTCTGCCTCCAATAGATTTCCTAAGCACTAGTGTTTTAAGGAACAGCTTAAAAAGAGAATCCTAATGTGATTTATTTATAATGGGTGTGTTCCTTATCTTATCCTAGTGTCTAAACTCTTCTCCATGGCTGGATCTCCAAATAATATTCCTTTACGTGCTAAGGGGTATCTAGAGAGTGGGCTAGGTTTAATAACTACCCTAACCCTAACGCGTACCCTAACCCTAACCCCTACCCTAACACGTACCCTAATCCTAACCAATACCCTAAACCGAGCCCTAACCCTAGCACTAACCCTAACCCTAACCCATACCCTACGCCGTACTCGAAGCCCTCCCCGAACCCGTACCCTAAGCCGTGCCCTAAGCCTAACCCTAAGACTAACCCTAACCCTAGGCTACCCTTGACTGCTTCTGCCTCCAATAGATTTCCTAAGCACTAGTGTTTTAAGGAACAGCGTAAAAAGAGAATCCTAATGTGATTTCTTTATAATGGGTATGTTCCTTATCTTATCCTAGTGTCTAAACTTTTCTCCATGGATGGACCCCCAAATAATATTCCTTTACGTGCTAAGGGGTATCTAGAGAGTGGGATAGGTTTAATCACTACACTAACCCTAAAACGTACACTAACCCTAACCACTACCCTAACCCTAACACGTACCCTAATCCTAACCCAGACCCTAAACCGAGCCCTAACCCTAACACTAACACTAACCCTAACCCTAACCCATACCCTACGCTGTATCCAAAGCCCTCCCTGAACCCGTACCCTAAGCCGTACCCTAAGCCTACCCCTAAGCCTAACCCTAACCCTAGGCTACCCTTGACTGCTTCTGCCTCCAATAGATTTCCTAAGCACTAGTGTTTTAAGGAACAGCTTAAAAAGAGAATCCTAATGTGATTTCTTTATAATAGGTGTGTTCCTTATCTTATCCTAGTGTCTAAACTCTTCTCCATGGCTGGACCCCCAAATAATATTCATTTACGTGCTAAGGGGTATCTAGAGAGTGTGATAGGTTTAATAACTACCCTAACCCGAACGCGTACCCTAACCCTAACACCTACCCTAACCCTAACACGTACCCTAATCCTATCCCGTACCCTAAACGGAGCCCTAACCCTAACACTAACCCAAACCCTAACCCTAACCCATACCCTACGCCGTACATGAACCCCTCCCCGAACCCGTACCCTAAGCCTAACCCTAAGCCTAACCCTAAGCCTACGCTACCCTTGACTGCTTCTGCCTCCAATAGATTTCCTAAGCATTAGTGTTTTAAGGAACAGCTTAAAAAGAGAATCCTAATGTGATTTATTTATAATGGGTGTGTTCCTTATCTTATGCTAGTGTCTAAACTCTTCTCCATGGCTGGATCTCCAAATAATATTCCTTTAGGTGCTAAGGGGTATCTAGAGAGTGGGCTAGGTTTAATAACTACCCTAACCCTAACGCGTACCCTAACCCTAACCCCTACCCTAACACGTACCCTAATCCTAACCAATACCCTAAACCGAGCCCTAACCCTAGCACTAACCCTAACCCTAACCCATACCCTACGCCGTACTCGAAGCCCTCCCCGAACCCGTACCCTAAGCCGTGCCCTAAGCCTAACCCTAAGACTAACCCTAACCCTAGGCTACCCTTGACTGCTTCTGCCTCCAATAGATTTCCTAAGCACTAGTGTTTTAAGGAACAGCGTAAAAAGAGAATCCTAATGTGATTTCTTTATAATGGGTATGTTCCTTATCTTATCCTAGTGTCTAAACTTTTCTCCATGGATGGACCCCCAAATAATATTCCTTTACGTGCTAAGGGGTATCTAGAGAGTGGGATAGGTTTAATCACTACACTAAGCCTAAAACGTACACTAACCCTAACCACTACCCTAACCCTAACACGTACCCTAATCCTAACCCAGACCCTAAACCGAGCCCTAACCCTAACACTAACACTAACCCTAACCCTAACCCATACCCTACGCTGTATCCGAAGCCCTCCCTGAACCCGTACCCTAAGCCGTACCCTAAGCCTACCCCTAAGCCTAACCCTAACCCTAGGCTACCCTTGACTGCTTCTGCCTCCAATAGATTTCCTAAGCACTAGTGTTTTAAGGAACAGCTTAAAAAGAGAATCCTAATGTGATTTCTTTATAATAGGTGTGTTCCTTATCTTATCCTAGTGTCTAAACTCTTCTCCATGGCTGGACCCCCAAATAATATTCATTTACGTGCTAAGGGGTATCTAGAGAGTGTGATAGGTTTAATAACTACCCTAACCCGAACGCGTACCCTAACCCTAACACCTACCCTAACCCTAACACGTACCCTAATCCTATCCCGTACCCTAAACGGAGCCCTAACCCTAACACTAACCCAAACCCTAACCCTAACCCATACCCTACGCCATACACGAACCCCTCCCCGAACCCGTACCCTAAGCCTAACCCTAAGCCTAACCCTAAGCCTACGCTACCCTTGACTGCTTCTGCCTCCAATAGATTTCCTAAGCACTAGTGTTTTAAGGAACAGCTTAAAAAGAGAATCCTAATGTGATTTATTTATAATGGGTGTGTTCCTTATCTTATCCTAGTGTCTAAACTCTTCTCCATGGCTGGATCTCCAAATAATATTCCTTTACGTGCTAAGGGGTATCTAGAGAGTGGGCTAGGTTTAATAACTACCCTAACCCTAACGCGTACCCTAACCCTAACCCCTACCCTAACACGTACCCTAATCCTAACCAATACCCTAAACCGAGCCCTAACCCTAGCACTAACCCTAACCCTAACCCATACCCTACGCCGTACTCGAAGCCCTCCCCGAACCCGTACCCTAAGCCGTGCCCTAAGCCTAACCCTAAGACTAACCCTAACCCTAGGCTACCCTTGACTGCTTCTGCCTCCAATAGATTTCCTAAGCACTAGTGTTTTAAGGAACAGCGTAAAAAGAGAATCCTAATGTGATTTCTTTATAATGGGTATGTTCCTTATCTTATCCTAGTGTCTAAACTTTTCTCCATGGATGGACCCCCAAATAATATTCCTTTACGTGCTAAGGGGTATCTAGAGAGTGGGATAGGTTTAATCACTACACTAACCCTAAAACGTACACTAACCCTAACCACTACCCTAACCCTAACACGTACCCTAATCCTAACCCAGACCCTAAACCGAGCCCTAACCCTAACACTAACACTAACCCTAACCCTAACCCATACCCTACGCTGTATCCGAAGCCCTCCCTGAACCCGTACCCTAAGCCGTACCCTAAGCCTACCCCTAAGCCTAACCCTAACCCTAGGCTACCCTTGACTGCTTCTGCCTCCAATAGATTTCCTAAGCACTAGTGTTTTAAGGAACAGCTTAAAAAGAGAATCCTAATGTGATTTCTTTATAATAGGTGTGTTCCTTATCTTATCCTAGTGTCTAAACTCTTCTCCATGGCTGGACCCCCAAATAATATTCATTTACGTGCTAAGGGGTATCTAGAGAGTGTGATAGGTTTAATAACTACCCTAACCCGAACGCGTACCCTAACCCTAACACCTACCCTAACCCTAACACGTACCCTAATCCTATCCCGTACCCTAAACGGAGCCCTAACCCTAACACTAACCCAAACCCTAACCCTAACCCATACCCTACGCCGTACACGAACCCCTCCCCGAACCCGTACCCTAAGCCTAACCCTAAGCCTAACCCTAAGCCTACGCTACCCTTGACTGCTTCTGCCTCCAATAGATTTCCTAAGCACTAGTGTTTTAAGGAACAGCTTAAAAAGAGAATCCTAATGTGATTTATTTATAATGGGTGTGTTCCTTATCTTATCCTAGTGTCTAAACTCTTCTCCATGGCTGGATCTCCAAATAATATTCCTTTAGGTGCTAAGGGGTATCTAGAGAGTGGGCTAGGTTTAATAACTACCCTAACCCTAACGCGTACCCTAACCCTAACCCCTACCCTAACACGTACCCTAATCCTAACCAATACCCTAAACCGAGCCCTAACCCTAGCAGTAACCCTAACCCTAACCCATACCCTACGCCGTACTCGAAGCCCTCCCCGAACCCGTACCCTAAGCCGTGCCCTAAGCCTAACCCTAAGACTAACCCTAACCCTAGGCTACCCTTGACTGCTTCTGCCTCCAATAGATTTCCTAAGCACTAGTGTTTTAAGGAACAGCGTAAAAAGAGAATCCTAATGTGATTTCTTTATAATGGGTATGTTCCTTATCTTATCCTAGTGTCTAAACTTTTCTCCATGGATGGACCCCCAAATAATATTCCTTTACGTGCTAAGGGGTATCTAGAGAGTGGGATAGGTTTAATCACTACACTAACCCTAAAACGTACACTAACGCTAACCACTACCCTAACCCTAACACGTACCCTAATCCTAACCCAGACCCTAAACCGAGCCCTAACCCTAACACTAACACTAACCCTAACCCTAACCCATACCCTACGCTGTATCCGAAGCCCTCCCTGAACCCGTACCCTAAGCCGTACCCTAAGCCTACCCCTAAGCCTAACCCTAACCCTAGGCTACCCTTGACTGCTTCTGCCTCCAATAGATTTCCTAAGCACTAGTGTTTTAAGGAACAGCTTAAAAAGAGAATCCTAATGTGATTTCTTTATAATAGGTGTGTTCCTTATCTTATCCTAGTGTCTAAACTCTTCTCCATGGCTGGACCCCCAAATAATATTCATTTACGTGCTAAGGGGTATCTAGAGAGTGTGATAGGTTTAATAACTACCCTAACCCGAACGCGTACCCTAACCCTAACACCTACCCTAACCCTAACACGTACCCTAATCCTATCCCGTACCCTAAACGGAGCCCTAACCCTAACACTAACCCAAACCCTAACCCTAACCCATACCCTACGCCGTACACGAACCCCTCCCCGAACCCGTACCCTAAGCCTAACCCTAAGCCTAACCCTAAGCCTACGCTACCCTTGACTGCTTCTGCCTCCAATAGATTTCCTAAGCACTAGTGTTTTAAGGAACAGCTTAAAAAGAGAATCCTAATGTGATTTATTTATAATGGGTGTGTTCCTTATCTTATGCTAGTGTCTAAACTCTTCTCCATGGCTGGATCTCCAAATAATATTCCTTTAGGTGCTAAGGGGTATCTAGAGAGTGGGCTAGGTTTAATAACTACCCTAACCCTAACGCGTACCCTAACCCTAACCCCTACCCTAACACGTACCCTAATCCTAACCAATACCCTAAACCGAGCCCTAACCCTAGCACTAACCCTAACCCTAACCCATACCCTACGCCGTACTCGAAGCCCTCCCCGAACCCGTACCCTAAGCCGTGCCCTAAGCCTAACCCTAAGACTAACCCTAACCCTAGGCTACCCTTGACTGCTTCTGCCTCCAATAGATTTCCTAAGCACTAGTGTTTTAAGGAACAGCGTAAAAAGAGAATCCTAATGTGATTTCTTTATAATGGGTATGTTCCTTATCTTATCCTAGTGTCTAAACTTTTCTCCATGGATGGACCCCCAAATAATATTCCTTTACGTGCTAAGGGGTATCTAGAGAGTGGGATAGGTTTAATCACTACACTAACCCTAAAACGTACACTAACCCTAACCACTACCCTAACCCTAACACGTACCCTAATCCTAACCCAGACCCTAAACCGAGCCCTAACCCTAACACTAACACTAACCCTAACCCTAACCCATACCCTACGCTGTATCCGAAGCCCTCCCTGAACCCGTACCCTAAGCCGTACCCTAAGCCTACCCCTAAGCCTAACCCTAACCCTAGGCTACCCTTGACTGCTTCTGCCTCCAATAGATTTCCTAAGCACTAGTGTTTTAAGGAACAGCTTAAAAAGAGAATCCTAATGTGATTTCTTTATAATAGGTGTGTTCCTTATCTTATCCTAGTGTCTAAACTCTTCTCCATGGCTGGACCCCCAAATAATATTCATTTACGTGCTAAGGGGTATCTAGAGAGTGTGATAGGTTTAATAACTACCCTAACCCGAACGCGTACCCTAACCCTAACACCTACCCTAACCCTAACACGTACCCTAATCCTATCCCGTACCCTAAACGGAGCCCTAACCCTAACACTAACCCAAACCCTAACCCTAACCCATACCCTACGCCGTACACGAACCCCTCCCCGAACCCGTACCCTAAGCCTAACCCTAAGCCTAACCCTAAGCCTACGCTACCCTTGACTGCTTCTGCCTCCAATAGATTTCCTAAGCACTAGTGTTTTAAGGAACAGCTTAAAAAGAGAATCCTAATGTGATTTATTTATAATGGGTGTGTTCCTTATCTTATCCTAGTGTCTAAACTCTTCTCCATGGCTGGATCTCCAAATAATATTCCTTTACGTGCTAAGGGGTATCTAGAGAGTGGGCTAGGTTTAATAACTACCCTAACCCTAACGCGTACCCTAACCCTAACCCCTACCCTAACACGTACCCTAATCCTAACCAATACCCTAAACCGAGCCCTAACCCTAGCACTAACCCTAACCCTAACCCATACCCTACGCCGTACTCGAAGCCCTCCCCGAACCCGTACCCTAAGCCGTGCCCTAAGCCTAACCCTAAGACTAACCCTAACCCTAGGCTACCCTTGACTGCTTCTGCCTCCAATAGATTTCCTAAGCACTAGTGTTTTAAGGAACAGCGTAAAAAGAGAATCCTAATGTGATTTCTTTATAATGGGTATGTTCCTTATCTTATCCTAGTGTCTAAACTTTTCTCCATGGATGGACCCCCAAATAATATTCCTTTACGTGCTAAGGGGTATCTAGAGAGTGGGATAGGTTTAATCACTACACTAACCCTAAAACGTACACTAACCCTAACCACTACCCTAACCCTAACACGTACCCTAATCCTAACCCAGACCCTAAACCGAGCCCTAACCCTAACACTAACACTAACCCTAACCCTAACCCATACCCTACGCTGTATCCGAAGCCCTCCCTGAACCCGTACCCTAAGCCGTACCCTAAGCCTACCCCTAAGCCTAACCCTAACCCTAGGCTACCCTTGACTGCTTCTGCCTCCAATAGATTTCCTAAGCACTAGTGTTTTAAGGAACAGCTTAAAAAGAGAATCCTAATGTGATTTCTTTATAATAGGTGTGTTCCTTATCTTATCCTAGTGTCTAAACTCTTCTCCATGGCTGGACCCCCAAATAATATTCATTTACGTGCTAAGGGGTATCTAGAGAGTGTGATAGGTTTAATAACTACCCTAACCCGAACGCGTACCCTAACCCTAACACCTACCCTAACCCTAACACGTACCCTAATCCTATCCCGTACCCTAAACGGAGCCCTAACCCTAACACTAACCCAAACCCTAACCCTAACCCATACCCTACGCCGTACACGAACCCCTCCCCGAACCCGTACCCTAAGCCTAACCCTAAGCCTAACCCTAAGCCTACGCTACCCTTGACTGCTTCTGCCTCCAATAGATTTCCTAAGCACTAGTGTTTTAAGGAACAGCTTAAAAAGAGAATCCTAATGTGATTTATTTATAATGGGTGTGTTCCTTATCTTATCCTAGTGTCTAAACTCTTCTCCATGGCTGGATCTCCAAATAATATTCCTTTACGTGCTAAGGGGTATCTAGAGAGTGGGCTAGGTTTAATAACTACCCTAACCCTAACGCGTACCCTAACCCTAACCCCTACCCTAACACGTACCCTAATCCTAACCAATACCCTAAACCGAGCCCTAACCCTAGCACTAACCCTAACCCTAACCCATACCCTACGCCGTACTCGAAGCCCTCCCCGAACCCGTACCCTAAGCCGTGCCCTAAGCCTAACCCTAAGACTAACCCTAACCCTAGGCTACCCTTGACTGCTTCTGCCTCCAATAGATTTCCTAAGCACTAGTGTTTTAAGGAACAGCGTAAAAAGAGAATCCTAATGTGATTTCTTTATAATGGGTATGTTCCTTATCTTATCCTAGTGTCTAAACTTTTCTCCATGGATGGACCCCCAAATAATATTCCTTTACGTGCTAAGGGGTATCTAGAGAGTGGGATAGGTTTAATCACTACACTAACCCTAAAACGTACACTAACCCTAACCACTACCCTAACCCTAACACGTACCCTAATCCTAACCCAGACCCTAAACCGAGCCCTAACCCTAACACTAACACTAACCCTAACCCTAACCCATACCCTACGCTGTATCCAAAGCCCTCCCTGAACCCGTACCCTAAGCCGTACCCTAAGCCTACCCCTAAGCCTAACCCTAACCCTAGGCTACCCTTGACTGCTTCTGCCTCCAATAGATTTCCTAAGCACTAGTGTTTTAAGGAACAGCTTAAAAAGAGAATCCTAATGTGATTTCTTTATAATAGGTGTGTTCCTTATCTTATCCTAGTGTCTAAACTCTTCTCCATGGATGGACCCCCAAATAATATTCATTTACGTGCTAAGGGGTATCTAGAGAGTGTGATAGGTTTAATAACTACCCTAACCCGAACGCGTACCCTAACCCTAACACCTACCCTAACCCTAACACGTACCCTAATCCTATCCCGTACCCTAAACGGAGCCCTAACCCTAACACTAACCCAAACCCTAACCCTAACCCATACCCTACGCCGTACACGAACCCCTCCCCGAACCCGTACCCTAAGCCTAACCCTAAGCCTAACCCTAAGCCTACGCTACCCTTGACTGCTTCTGCCTCCAATAGATTTCCTAAGCACTAGTGTTTTAAGGAACAGCTTAAAAAGAGAATCCTAATGTGATTTATTTATAATGGGTGTGTTCCTTATCTTATCCTAGTGTCTAAACTCTTCTCCATGGCTGGATCTCCAAATAATATTCCTTTACGTGCTAAGGGGTATCTAGAGAGTGGGCTAGGTTTAATAACTACCCTAACCCTAACGCGTACCCTAACCCTAACCCCTACCCTAACACTTACCCTAATCCTAATCAATACCCTAAACCGAGCCCTAACCCTAGCACTAACCCTAACCCTAACCCATACCCTACGCCGTACTCGAAGCCCTCCCCGAACCCGTACCCTAAGCCGTGCCCTAAGCCTAACCCTAAGACTAACCCTAACCCTAGGCTACCCTTGACTGCTTCTGCCTCCAATAGATTTCCTAAGCACTAGTGTTTTAAGGAACAGCGTAAAAAGAGAATCCTAATGTGATTTCTTTATAATGGGTATGTTCTTTATCTTATCCTAGTGTCTAAACTTTTCTCCATGGATGGACCCTCAAATAATATTCCTTTACGTGCTAAGGGGTATCTAGAGAGTGGGATAGGTTTAATCACTACACTAACCCTAAAACGTACACTAACCCTAACCACTACCCTAACCCTAACACGTACCCTAATCCTAACCCAGACCCTAAACCGAGCCCTAACCCTAACACTAACACTAACCCTAACCCTAACCCATACCCTACGCTGTATCCGAAGCCCTCCCTGAACCCGTACCCTAAGCCGTACCCTAAGCCTACCCCTAAGCCTAACCCTAACCCTAGGCTACCCTTGACTGCTTCTGCCTCCAATAGATTTCCTAAGCACTAGTGTTTTAAGGAACAGCTTAAAAAGAGAATCCTAATGTGATTTCTTTATAATAGGTGTGTTCCTTATCTTATCCTAGTGTCTAAACTCTTCTCCATGGCTGGACCCCCAAATAATATTCATTTACGTGCTAAGGGGTATCTAGAGAGTGTGATAGGTTTAATAACTACCCTAACCCGAACACGTACCCTAACCCTAACACCTACCCTAACCCTAACCCGTACCCTAATCCTATCCCGTACCCTAAACGGAGCCCTAACCCTAACACTAACCCAAACCCTAACCCTAACCCATACCCTACGCCGTACACGAACCCCTCCCCGAACCCGTACCCTAAGCCTAACCCTAAGCCTAACCCTAAGCCTACGCTACCCTTGACTGCTTCTGCCTCCAATAGATTTCCTAAGCACTAGTGTTTTAAGGAACAGCTTAAAAAGAGAATCCTAATGTGATTTATTTATAATGGGTGTGTTCCTTATCTTATCCTAGTGTCTAAACTCTTCTCCATGGCTGGATCTCCAAATAATATTCCTTTAGGTGCTAAGGGGTATCTAGAGAGTGGGCTAGGTTTAATAACTACCCTAACCCTAACGCGTACCCTAACCCTAACCCCTACCCTAACACGTACCCTAATCCTAACCAATACCCTAAACCGAGCCCTAACCCTAGCACTAACCCTAACCCTAACCCATACCCTACGCCGTACTCGAAGCCCTCCCCGAACCCGTACCCTAAGCCGTGCCCTAAGCCTAACCCTAAGACTAACCCTAACCCTAGGCTACCCTTGACTGCTTCTGCCTCCAATAGATTTCCTAAGCACTAGTGTTTTAAGGAACAGCGTAAAAAGAGAATCCTAATGTGATTTCTTTATAATGGGTATGTTCCTTATCTTATCCTAGTGTCTAAACTTTTCTCCATGGATGGACCCCCAAATAATATTCCTTTACGTGCTAAGGGGTATCTAGAGAGTGGGATAGGTTTAATCACTACACTAACCCTAAAACGTACACTAACCCTAACCACTACCCAAACCCTAACACGTACCCTAATCCTAACCCAGACCCTAAACCGAGCCCTAACCCTAACACTAACACTAACCCTAACCCTAACCCATACCCTACGCTGTATCCGAAGCCCTCCCTGAACCCGTACCCTAAGCCTACCCCTAAGCCTAACCCTAACCCTAGGCTACCCTTGACTGCTTCTGCCTCCAATAGATTTCCTAAGCACTAGTGTTTTAAGGAACAGCTTAAAAAGAGAATCCTAATGTGATTTCTTTATAATAGGTGTGTTCCTTATCTTATCCTAGTGTCTAAACTCTTCTCCATGGCTGGACCCCCAAATAATATTCATTTACGTGCTAAGGGGTATCTAGAGAGTGTGATAGGTTTAATAACTACCCTAACCCGAACGCGTACCCTAACCCTAACACCTACCCTAACCCTAACACGTACCCTAATCCTATCCCGTACCCTAAACGGAGCCCTAACCCTAACACTAACCCAAACCCTAACCCTAACTCATACCCTACGCCGTACACGAACCCCTCCCCGAACCCGTACCCTAAGCCTAACCCTAAGCCTAACACTAAGCCTACGCTACCCTTGACTGCTTCTGCCTCCAATAGATTTCCTAAGCACTAGTGTTTTAAGGAACAGCTTAAAAAGAGAATCCTAATGTGATTTATTTATAATGGGTGTGTTCCTTATCTTATCCTAGTGTCTAAACTCTTCTCCATGGCTGGATCTCCAAATAATATTCCTTTACGTGCTAAGGGGTATCTAGAGAGTGGGCTAGGTTTAATAACTACCCTAACCCTAACGCGTACCCTAACCCTAACCCCTACCCTAACACGTACCCTAATCCTAACCAATACCCTAAACCGAGCCCTAACCCTAGCACTAACCCTAACCCTAACCCATACCCTACGCCGTACTCGAAGCCCTCCCCGAACCCGTACCCTAAGCCGTGCCCTAAGCCTAACCCTAAGACTAACCCTAACCCTAGGCTACCCTTGACTGCTTCTGCCTCCAATAGATTTCCTAAGCACTAGTGTTTTAAGGAACAGCGTAAAAAGAGAATCCTAATGTGATTACTTTATAATGGGTATGTTCCTTATCTTATCCTAGTGTCTAAACTTTTCTCCATGGATGGACCCCCAAATAATATTCCTTTACGTGCTAAGGGGTATCTAGAGAGTGGGATAGGTTTAATCACTACACTAACCCTAAAACGTACACTAACCCTAACCACTACCCTAACCCTAACACGTACCCTAATCCTAACCCAGACCCTAAACCGAGCCCTAACCCTAACACTAACACTAACCCTAACCCTAACCCATACCCTACGCTGTATCCGAAGCCCTCCCTGAACCCGTACCCTAAGCCGTACCCTAAGCCTACCCCTAAGCCTAACCCTAACCCTAGGCTACCCTTGACTGCTTCTGCCTCCAATAGATTTCCTAAGCACTAGTGTTTTAAGGAACAGCTTAAAAAGAGAATCCTAATGTGATTTCTTTATAATAGGTGTGTTCCTTATCTTATCCTAGTGTCTAAACTCTTCTCCATGGCTGGACCCCCAAATAATATTCATTTACGTGATAAGGGGTATCTAGAGAGTGTGATAGGTTTAATAACTACCCTAACCCGAACGCGTACCCTAACCCTAACACCTACCCTAACCCTAACACGTACCCTAATCCTATCCCGTACCCTAAACGGAGCCCTAACCCTAACACTAACCGAAACCCTAACCCTAACCCATACCCTACGCCGTACACGAACCCCTCCCCGAACCCGTACCCTAAGCCTAACCCTAAGCCTAACCCTAAGCCTACGCTACCCTTGACTGCTTCTGCCTCCAATAGATTTCCTAAGCACTAGTGTTTTAAGGAACAGCTTAAAAAGAGAATCCTAATGTGATTTATTTATAATGGGTGTGTTCCTTATCTTATCCTAGTGTCTAAACTCTTCTCCATGGCTGGATCTCCAAATAATATTCCTTTACGTGCTAAGGGGTATCTAGAGAGTGGGCTAGGTTTAATAACTACCCTAACCCTAACGCATACCCTAACCCTAACCCCTACCCTAACACGTACCCTAATCCTAACCAATACCCTAAACCGAGCCCTAACCCTAGCACTAACCCTAACCCTAACCCATACCCTACGCCGTACTCGAAGCCCTCCCCGAACCCGTACCCTAAGCCGTGCCCTAAGCCTAACCCTAAGACTAACCCTAACCCTAGGCTACCCTTGACTGCTTCTGCCTCCAATAGATTTCCTAAGCACTAGTGTTTTAAGGAACAGCGTAAAAAGAGAATCCTAATGTGATTTCTTTATAATGGGTATGTTCCTTATCTTATCCTAGTGTCTAAACTTTTCTCCATGGATGGACCCCCAAATAATATTCCTTTACGTGCTAAGGGGTATCTAGAGAGTGGGATAGGTTTAATCACTACACTAACCCTAAAACGTACACTAACCCTAACCACTACCCTAACCCTAACACGTACCCTAATCCTAACCCAGACCCTAAACCGAGCCCTAACCCTAACACTAACACTAACCCTAACCCTAACCCATACCCTACGCTGTATCCGAAGCCCTCCCTGAACCCGTACCCTAAGCCGTACCCTAAGCCTACCCCTAAGCCTAACCCTAACCCTAGGCTACCCTTGACTGCTTCTGCCTCCAATAGATTTCCTAAGCACTAGTGTTTTAAGGAACAGCTTAAAAAGAGAATCCTAATGTGATTTCTTTATACTAGGTGTGTTCCTTATCTTATCCTAGTGTCTAAACTCTTCTCCATGGCTGGACCCCCAAATAATATTCATTTACGTGCTAAGGGGTATCTAGAGAGTGTGATAGGTTTAATAACTACCCTAACCCGAACGCGTACCCTAACCCTAACACCTACCCTAACCCTAACACGTACCCTAATCCTATCCCGTACCCTAAACGGAGCCCTAACCCTAACACTAACCCAAACCCTAACCCTAACCCATACCCTACGCCGTACACGAACCCCTCCCCGAACCCGTACCCTAAGCCTAACCCTAAGCCTAACCCTAAGCCTACGCTACCCTTGACTGCTTCTGCCTCCAATAGATTTCCTAAGCACTAGTGTTTTAAGGAACAGCTTAAAAAGAGAATCCTAATGTGATTTATTTATAATGGGTGTGTTCCTTATCTTATCCTAGTGTCTAAACTCTTCTCCATGGCTGGATCTCCAAATAATATTCCTTTACGTGCTAAGGGGTATCTAGAGAGTGGGCTAGGTTTAATAACTACCCTAACCCTAACGCGTACCCTAACCCTAACCCCTACCCTAACACGTACCCTAATCCTAACCAATACCCTAAACCGAGCCCTAACCCTAGCACTAACCCTAACCCTAACCCATACCCTACGCCGTACTCGAAGCCCTCCCCGAACCCGTACCCTAAGCCGTGCCCTAAGCCTAACCCTAAGACTAACCCTAACCCTAGGCTACCCTTGACTGCTTCTGCCTCCAATAGATTTCCTAAGCACTAGTGTTTTAAGGAACAGCGTAAAAAGAGAATCCTAATGTGATTTCTTTATAATGGGTATGTTCCTTATCTTATCCTAGTGTCTAAACTTTTCTCCATGGATGGACCCCCAAATAATTTTCCTTTACGTGCTAAGGGGTATCTAGAGAGTGGGATAGGTTTAATCACTACACTAACCCTAAAACGTACACTAACCCTAACCACTACCCTAACCCTAACACGTACCCTAATCCTAACCCAGACCCTAAACCGAGCCCTAACCCTAACACTAACACTAACCCTAACCCTAACCCATACCCTATGCTGTATCCGAAGCCCTCCCTGAACCCGTACCCTAAGCCGTACCCTAAGCCTACCCCTAAGCCTAACCCTAACCCTAGGCTACCCTTGACTTCTTCTGCCTCCAATAGATTTCCTAAGCACTAGTGTTTTAAGGAACAGCTTAAAAAGAGAATCCTAATGTGATTTCTTTATAATAGGTGTGTTCCTTATCTTATCCTAGTGTCTAAACTCTTCTCCATGGCTGGACCCCCAAATAATATTCATTTACGTGCTAAGGGGTATCTAGAGAGTGTGATAGGTTTAATAACTACCCTAACCCGAACGCGTACCCTAACCCTAACACCTACCCTAACCCTAACACGTACCCTAATCCTATCCCGTACCCTAAACGGAGCCCTAACCCTAACACTAACCCAAACCCTAACCCTAACCCATACCCTACGCCGTACACGAACCCCTCCCCGAACCCGTACCCTAAGCCTAACCCTAAGCCTAACCCTAAGCCTACGCTACCCTTGACTGCTTCTGCCTCCAATAGATTTCCTAAGCACTAGTGTTTTAAGGAACAGCTTAAAAAGAGAATCCTAATGTGATTTATTTATAATGGGTGTGTTCCTTATCTTATCCTAGTGTCTAAACTCTTCTCCATGGCTGGATCTCCAAATAATATTCCTTTACGTGCTAAGGGGTATCTAGAGAGTGGGCTAGGTTTAATAACTACCCTAACCCTAACGCGTACCCTAACCCTAACCCCTACCCTAACACGTACCCTAATCCTAACCAATACCCTAAACCGAGCCCTAACCCTAGCACTAACCCTAACCCTAACCCATACCCTACGCCGTACTCGAAGCCCTCCCCGAACCCGTACCCTAAGCCGTGCCCTAAGCCTAACCCTAAGACTAACCCTAACCCTAGGCTACCCTTGACTGCTTCTGCCTCCAATAGATTTCCTAAGCACTAGTGTTTTAAGGAACAGCGTAAAAAGAGAATCCTAATGTGATTTCTTTATAATGGGTATGTTCCTTATCTTATCCTAGTGTCTAAACTTTTCTCCATGGATGGACCCCCAAATAATTTTCCTTTACGTGCTAAGGGGTATCTAGAGAGTGGGATAGGTTTAATCACTACACTAACCCTAAAACGTACACTAACCCTAACCACTACCCTAACCCTAACACGTACCCTAATCCTAACCCAGACCCTAAACCGAGCCCTAACCCTAACACTAACACTAACCCTAACCCTAACCCATACCCTACGCTGTATCCGAAGCCCTCCCTGAACCCGTACCCTAAGCCGTACCCTAAGCCTACCCCTAAGCCTAACCCTAACCCTAGGCTACCCTTGACTGCTTCTGCCTCCAATAGATTTCCTAAGCACTAGTGTTTTAAGGAACAGCTTAAAAAGAGAATCCTAATGTGATTTCTTTATAATAGGTGTGTTCCTTATCTTATCCTAGTGTCTAAACTCTTCTCCATGGCTGGACCCCCAAATAATATTCATTTACGTGCTAAGGGGTATCTAGAGAGTGTGATAGGTTTAATAACTACCCTAACCCGAACGCGTACCCTAACCCTAACACCTACCCTAACCCTAACACGTACCCTAATCCTATCCCGTACCCTAAACGGAGCCCTAACCCTAACACTAACCCAAACCCTAACCCTAACCCATACCCTACGCCGTACACGAACCCCTCCCCGAACCCGTACCCTAAGCCTAACCCTAAGCCTAACCCTAAGCCTACGCTACCCTTGACTGCTTCTGCCTCCAATAGATTTCCTAAGCACTAGTGTTTTAAGGAACAGCTTAAAAAGAGAATCCTAATGTGATTTATTTATAATGGGTGTGTTCCTTATCTTATCCTAGTGTCTAAACTCTTCTCCATGGCTGGATCTCCAAATAATATTCCTTTACGTGCTAAGGGGTATCTAGAGAGTGGGCTAGGTTTAATAACTACCCTAACCCTAACGCGTACCCTAACCCTAACCCCTACCCTAACACGTACCCTAATCCTAACCAATACCCTAAACCGAGCCCTAACCCTAGCACTAACCCTAACCCTAACCCATACCCTACGCCGTACTCGAAGCCCTCCCCGAACCCGTACCCTAAGCCGTGCCCTAAGCCTAACCCTAAGACTAACCCTAACCCTAGGCTACCCTTGACTGCTTCTGCCTCCAATAGATTTCCTAAGCACTAGTGTTTTAAGGAACAGCGTAAAAAGAGAATCCTAATGTGATTTCTTTATAATGGGTATGTTCCTTATCTTATCCTAGTGTCTAAACTTTTCTCCATGGATGGACCCCCAAATAATATTCCTTTACGTGCTAAGGGGTATCTAGAGAGTGGGATAGGTTTAATCACTACACTAACCCTAAAACGTACACTAACCCTAACCACTACCCTAACCCTAACACGTACCCTAATCCTAACCCAGACCCTAAACCGAGCCCTAACCCTAACACTAACACTAACCCTAACCCTAACCCATACCCTACGCTGTATCCGAAGCCCTCCCTGAACCCGTACCCTAAGCCGTACCCTAAGCCTACCCCTAAGCCTAACCCTAACCCTAGGCTACCCTTGACTGCTTCTGCCTCCAATAGATTTCCTAAGCACTAGTGTTTTAAGGAACAGCTTAAAAAGAGAATCCTAATGTGATTTCTTTATAATAGGTGTGTTCCTTATCTTATCCTAGTGTCTAAACTCTTCTCCATGGCTGGACCCCCAAATAATATTCATTTACGTGCTAAGGGGTATCTAGAGAGTGTGATAGGTTTAATAACTACCCTAACCCGAACGCGTACCCTAACCCTAACACCTACCCTAACCCTAACACGTACCCTAATCCTATCCCGTACCCTAAACGGAGCCCTAACCCTAACACTAACCGAAACCCTAACCCTAACCCATACCCTACGCCGTACACGAACCCCTCCCCGAACCCGTACCCTAAGCCTAACCCTAAGCCTAACCCTAAGCCTACGCTACCCTTGACTGCTTCTGCCTCCAATAGATTTCCTAAGCACTAGTGTTTTAAGGAACAGCTTAAAAAGAGAATCCTAATGTGATTTATTTATAATGGGTGTGTTCCTTATCTTATCCTAGTGTCTAAACTCTTCTCCATGGCTGGATCTCCAAATAATATTCCTTTACGTGCTAAGGGGTATCTAGAGAGTGGGCTAGGTTTAATAACTACCCTAACCCTAAAGCGTACCCTAACCCTAACCCCTACCCTAACACGTACCCTAATCCTAACCAATACCCTAAACCGAGCCCTAACCCTAGCACTAACCCTAACCCTAACCCATACCCTACGCCGTACTCGAAGCCCTCCCCGAACCCGTACCCTAAGCCGTGCCCTAAGCCTAACCCTAAGACTAACCCTAACCCTAGGCTACCCTTGACTGCTTCTGCCTCCAATAGATTTCCTAAGCACTAGTGTTTTAAGGAACAGCGTAAAAAGAGAATCATAATGTGATTTCTTTATAATGGGTATGTTCCTTATCTTATCCTAGTGTCTAAACTTTTCTCCATGGATGGACCCCCAAATAATATTCCTTTACGTGCTAAGGGGTATCTAGAGAGTGGGATAGGTTTAATCACTACACTAACCCTAAAACGTACACTAACCCTAACCACTACCCTAACCCTAACACGTACCCTAATCCTAACCCAGACCCTAAACCGAGCCCTAACCCTAACACTAACACTAACCCTAACCCTAACCCATACCCTACGCTGTATCCGAAGCCCTCCCTGAACCCGTACCCTAAGCCGTACCCTAAGCCTACCCCTAAGCCTAACCCTAACCCTAGGCTACCCTTGACTGCTTCTGCCTCCAATAGATTTCCTAAGCACTAGTGTTTTAAGGAACAGCTTAAAAAGAGAATCCTAATGTGATTTCTTTATAATAGGTGTGTTCCTTATCTTATCCTAGTGTCTAAACTCTTCTCCATGGCTGGACCCCCAAATAATATTCATTTACGTGCTAAGGGCTATCTAGAGAGTGTGATAGGTTTAATAACTACCCTAACCCGAACGCGTACCCTAACCCTAACACCTACCCTAACCCTAACACGTACCCTAATCCTATCCCGTACCCTAAACGGAGCCCTAACCCTAACACTAACCCAAACCCTAACCCTAACCCATACCCTACGCCGTACACGAACCCCTCCCCGAACCCGTACCCTAAGCCTAACCCTAAGCCTAACCCTAAGCCTACGCTACCCTTGAGTGCTTCTGCCTCCAATAGATTTCCTAAGCACTAGTGTTTTAAGGAACAGCTTAAAAAGAGAATCCTAATGTGATTTATTTATAATGGGTGTGTTCCTTATCTTATCCTAGTGTCTAAACTCTTCTCCATGGCTGGATCTCCAAATAATATTCCTTTACGTGCTAAGGGGTATCTAGAGAGTGGGCTAGGTTTAATAACTACCCTAACCCTAACGCGTACCCTAACCCTAACCCCTACCCTAACACGTACCCTAATCCTAACCAATACCCTAAACCGAGCCCTAACCCTAGCACTAACCCTAACCCTAACCCATACCCTACGCCGTACTCGAAGCCCTCCCCGAACCCGTACCCTAAGCCGTGCCCTAAGCCTAACCCTAAGACTAACCCTAACCCTAGGCTACCCTTGACTGCTTCTGCCTCCAATAGATTTCCTAAGCACTAGTGTTTTAAGGAACAGCGTAAAAAGAGAATCCTAATGTGATTTCTTTATAATGGGTATGTTCCTTATCTTATCCTAGTGTCTAAACTTTTCTCCATGGATGGACCCCCAAATAATATTCCTTTACGTGCTAAGGGGTATCTAGAGAGTGGGATAGGTTTAATCACTACACTAACCCTAAAACGTACACTAACCCTAACCACTACCCTAACCCTAACACGTACCCTAATCCTAACCCAGACCCTAAACCGAGCCCTAACCCTAACACTAACACTAACCCTAACCCTAACCCATACCCTACGCTGTATCCGAAGCCCTCCCTGAACCCGTACCCTAAGCCGTACCCTAAGCCTACCCCTAAGCCTAACCCTAACCCTAGGCTACCCTTGACTGCTTCTGCCTCCAATAGATTTCCTAAGCACTAGTGTTTTAAGGAACAGCTTAAAAAGAGAATCCTAATGTGATTTCTTTATAATAGGTGTGTTCCTTATCTTATCCTAGTGTCTAAACTCTTCTCCATGGCTGGACCCCCAAATAATATTCATTTACGTGCTAAGGGGTATCTAGAGAGTGTGATAGGTTTAATAACTACCCTAACCCGAACGCGTACCCTAACCCTAACACCTACCCTAACCCTAACACGTACCCTAATCCTATCCCGTACCCTAAACGGAGCCCTAACCCTAACACTAACCCAAACCCTAACCCTAACCCATACCCTACGCCGTACACGAACCCCTCCCCGAACCCGTACCCTAAGCCTAACCCTAAGCCTAACCCTAAGCCTACGCTACCCTTGACTGCTTCTGCCTCCAATAGATTTCCTAAGCACTAGTGTTTTAAGGAACAGCTTAAAAAGAGAATCCTAATGTGATTTATTTATAATGGGTGTGTTCCTTATCTTATCCTAGTGTCTAAACTCTTCTCCATGGCTGGATCTCCAAATAATATTCCTTTACGTGCTAAGGGGTATCTAGAGAGTGGGCTAGGTTTAATAACTACCCTAACCCTAACGCGTACCCTAACCCTAACCCCTACCCTAACACGTACCCTAATCCTAACCAATACCCTAAACCGAGCCCTAACCCTAGCACTAACCCTAACCCTAACCCATACCCTACGCCGTACTCGAAGCCCTCCCCGAACCCGTACCCTAAGCCGTGCCCTAAGCCTAACCCTAAGACTAACCCTAACCCTAGGCTACCCTTGACTGCTTCTGCCTCCAATAGATTTCCTAAGCACTAGTGTTTTAAGGAACAGCGTAAAAAGAGAATCCTAATGTGATTTCTTTATAATGGGTATGTTCCTTATCTTATCCTAGTGTCTAAACTTTTCTCCATGGATGGACCCCCAAATAATATTCCTTTACGTGCTAAGGGGTATCTAGAGAGTGGGATAGGTTTAATCACTACACTAACCCTAAAACGTACACTAACCCTAACCACTACCCTAACCCTAACACGTACCCTAATCCTAACCCAGACCCTAAACCGAGCCCTAACCCTAACACTAACACTAACCCTAACCCTAACCCATACCCTACACTGTATCCGAAGCCCTCCCTGAACCCGTACCCTAAGCCGTACCCTAAGCCTACCCCTAAGCCTAACCCTAACCCTAGGCTACCCTTGACTGCTTCTGCCTCCAATAGATTTCCTAAGCACTAGTGTTTTAAGGAACAGCTTAAAAAGAGAATCCTAATGTGATTTCTTTATAATAGGTGTGTTCCTTATCTTATCCTAGTGTCTAAACTCTTCTCCATGGCTGGACCCCCAAATAATATTCATTTACGTGCTAAGGGGTATCTAGAGAGTGTGATAGGTTTAATAACTACCCTAACCCGAACGCGTACCCTAACCCTAACACCTACCCTAACCCTAACACGTACCCTAATCCTATCCCGTACCCTAAACGGAGCCCTAACCCTAACACTAACCCAAACCCTAACCCTAACCCATACCCTACGCCGTACACGAACCCCTCCCCGAACCCGTACCCTAAGCCTAACCCTAAGCCTAACCCTAAGCCTACGCTACCCTTGACTGCTTCTGCCTCCAATAGATTTCCTAAGCACTAGTGTTTTAAGGAACAGCTTAAAAAGAGAATCCTAATGTGATTTATTTATAATGGGTGTGTTCCTTATCTTATCCTAGTGTCTAAACTCTTCTCCATGGCTGGATCTCCAAATAATATTCCTTTACGTGCTAAGGGGTATCTAGAGAGTGGGCTAGGTTTAATAACTACCCTAACCCTAACGCGTACCCTAACCCTAACCCCTACCCTAACACGTACCCTAATCCTAACCAATACCCTAAACCGAGCCCTAACCCTAGCACTAACCCTAACCCTAACCCATACCCTACGCCGTACTCGAAGCCCTCCCCGAACCCGTACCCTAAGCCGTGCCCTAAGCCTAACCCTAAGACTAACCCTAACCCTAGGCTACCCTTGACTGCTTCTGCCTCCAATAGATTTCCTAAGCACTAGTGTTTTAAGGAACAGCGTAAAAAGAGAATCCTAATGTGATTTCTTTATAATGGGTATGTTCCTTATCTTATCCTAGTGTCTAAACTTTTCTCCATGGATGGACCCCCAAATAATATTCCTTTACGTGCTAAGGGGTATCTAGAGAGTGGGATAGGTTTAATCACTACACTAACCCTAAAACGTACACTAACCCTAACCACTACCCTAACCCTAACACGTACCCTAATCCTAACCCAGACCCTAAACCGAGCCCTAACCCTAACACTAACACTAACCCTAACCCTAACCCATACCCTACGCTGTATCCGAAGCCCTCCCTGAACCCGTACCCTAAGCCGTACCCTAAGCCTACCCCTAAGCCTAACCCTAACCCTAGGCTACCCTTGACTGCTTCTGCCTCCAATAGATTTCCTAAGCACTAGTGTTTTAAGGAACAGCTTAAAAAGAGAATCCTAATGTGATTTCTTTATAATAGGTGTGTTCCTTACCTTATCCTAGTGTCTAAACTCTTCTCCATGGCTGGACCCCCAAATAATATTCATTTACGTGCTAAGGGGTATCTAGAGAGTGTGATAGGTTTAATAACTACCCTAACCCGAAAGCGTACCCTAACCCTAACACCTACCCTAACCCTAACACGTACCCTAATCCTATCCCGTACCCTAAACGGAGCCCTAACACTAACACTAACCCAAACCCTAACCCTAACCCATAACCTACGCCGTACACGAACCCCTCCCCGAACCCGTACCCTAAGCCTAACCCTAAGCCTAACCCTAAGCCTACGCTACCCTTGACTGCTTCTGCCTCCAATAGATTTCCTAAGCACTAGTGTTTTAAGGAACAGCTTAAAAAGAGAATCCTAATGTGATTTATTTATAATGGGTGTGTTCCTTATCTTATCCTAGTGTCTAAACTCTTCTCCATGGCTGGATCTCCAAATAATATTCCTTTACGTGCTAAGGGGTATCTAGAGAGTGGGCTAGGTTTAATAACTACCCTAACCCTAACGCGTACCCTAACCCTAACCCCTACCCTAACACGTACCCTAATCCTAACCAATACCCTAAACTGAGCCCTAATCCTAGCACTAACCCTAACCCTAACCCATACCCTACGCCGTACTCGAAGCCCTCCCCGAACCCGTACCCTAAGCCGTGCCCTAAGCCTAACCCTAAGACTAACCCTAACCCTAGGCTACCCTTGACTGCTTCTGCCTCCAATAGATTTCCTAAGCACTAGTGTTTTTAGGAACAGCGTAAAAAGAGAATCCTAATGTGATTTCTTTATAATGGGTATGTTCCTTATCTTATCCTAGTGTCTAAACTTTTCTCCATGGATGGACCCCCAAATAATATTCCTTTACGTGCTAAGGGGTATCTAGAGAGTGGGATAGGTTTAATCACTACACTAACCCTAAAACGTACACTAACCCTAACCACTACCCTAACCCTAACACGTACCCTAATCCTAACCCAGACCCTAAACCGAGCCCTAACCCTAACACTAACACTAACCCTAACCCTAACCCATACCCTACGCTGTATCCGAAGCCCTCCCTGAACCCGTACCCTAAGCCGTACCCTAAGCCTACCCCTAAGCCTAACCCTAACCCTAGGCTACCCTTGACTGCTTCTGCCTCCAATAGATTTCCTAAGCACTAGTGTTTTAAGGAACAGCTTAAAAAGAGAATCCTAATGTGATTTCTTTATAATAGGTGTGTTCCTTATCTTATCCTAGTGTCTAAACTCTTCTCCATGGCTGGACCCCCAAATAATATTCATTTACGTGCTAAGGGGTATCTAGAGAGTGTGATAGGTTTAATAACTACCCTAACCCGAACGCGTACCCTAACCCTAACACCTACCCTAACCCTAACACGTACCCTAATCCTATCCCGTACCCTAAACGGAGCCCTAACCCTAACACTAACCCAAACCCTAACCCTAACCCATACCCTACGCCGTACACGAATCCCTCCCCGAACCCGTACCCTAAGCCTAACCCTAAGCCTAACCCTAAGCCTACGCTACCCTTGACTGCTTCTGCTTCCAATAGATTTCCTAAGCACTAGTGTTTTAAGGAACAGCTTAAAAAGAGAATCCTAATGTGATTTATTTATAATGGGTGTGTTCCTTATCTTATCCTAGTGTCTAAACTCTTCTCCATGGCTGGATCTCCAAATAATATTCCTTTACGTGCTAAGGGGTATCTAGAGAGTGGGCTAGGTTTAATAACTACCCTAACCCTAACGCGTACCCTAACCCTAACCCCTACCCTAACACGTACCCTAATCCTAACCAATACCCTAAACCGAGCCCTAACCCTAGCACTAACCCTAACCCTAACCCATACCCTACGCCGTACTCGAAGCCCTCCCCGAACCCGTACCCTAAGCCGTGCCCTAAGCCTAACCCTAAGACTAACCCTAACCCTAGGCTACCCTTGACTGCTTCTGCCTCCAATAGATTTCCTAAGCACTAGTGTTTTAAGGAACAGCGTAAAAAGAGAATCCTAATGTGATTTCTTTATAATGGGTATGTTCCTTATCTTATCCTAGTGTCTAAACTTTTCTCCATGGATGGACCCCCAAATAATATTCCTTTACGTGCTAAGGGGTATCTAGAGAGTGGGATAGGTTTAATCACTACACTAACCCTAAAACGTACACTAACCCTAACCACTACCCTAACCCTAACACGTACCCTAATCCTAACCCAGACCCTAAACCGAGCCCTAACCCTAACACTAACACTAACCCTAACCCTAACCCATACCCTACGCTGTATCCGAAGCCCTCCCTGAACCCGTACCCTAAGCCGTACCCTAAGCCTACCCCTAAGCCTAACCCTAACCCTAGGCTCCCCTTGACTGCTTCTGCCTCCAATAGATTTCCTAAGCACTAGTGTTTTAAGGAACAGCTTAAAAAGAGAATCCTAATGTGATTTCTTTATAATAGGTGTGTTCCTTATCTTATCCTAGTGTCTAAACTCTTCTCCATGGCTGGACCCCCAAATAATATTCATTTACGTGCTAAGGGGTATCTAGAGAGTGTGATAGGTTTAATAACTACCCTAACCCGAACGCGTACCCTAACCCTAACACCTACCCTAACCCTAACACGTACCCTAATCCTATCCCGTACCCTAAACGGAGCCCTAACCCTAACACTAACCCAAACCCTAACCCTAACCCATACCCTACGCCGTACACGAACCCCTCCCCGAACCCGTACCCTAAGCCTAACCCTAAGCCTAACCCTAAGCCTACGCTACCCTTGACTGCTTCTGCCTCCAATAGATTTCCTAAGCACTAGTGTTTTAAGGAACAGCTTAAAAAGAGAATCCTAATGTGATTTATTTATAATGGGTGTGTTCCTTATCTTATCCTAGTGTCTAAACTCTTCTCCATGGCTGGATCTCCAAATAATATTCCTTTACGTGCTAAGGGGTATCTAGAGAGTGGGCTAGGTTTAATAACTACCCTAACCCTAACGCGTACCCTAACCCTAACCCCTACCCTAACACGTACCCTAATCCTAACCAATACCCTAAACCGAGCCCTAACCCTAGCACTAACCCTAACCCTAACCCATACCCTACGCCGTACTCGAAGCCCTCCCCGAACCCGTACCCTAAGCCGTGCCCTAAGCCTAACCCTAAGACTAACCCTAACCCTAGGCTACCCTTGACTGCTTCTGCCTCCAATAGATTTCCTAAGCACTAGTGTTTTAAGGAACAGCGTAAAAAGAGAATCCTAATGTGATTTCTTTATAATGGGTATGTTCCTTATCTTATCCTAGTGTCTAAACTTTTCTCCATGGATGGACCCCCAAATAATATTCCTTTACGTGCTAAGGGGTATCTAGAGAGTGGGATAGGTTTAATCACTACACTAACCCTAAAACGTACACTAACCCTAACCACTACCCTAACCCTAACACGTACCCTAATCCTAACCCAGACCCTAAACCGAGCCCTAACCCTAACACTAACACTAACCCTAACCCTAACCCATACCCTACGCTGTATCCGAAGCCCTCCCTGAACCCGTACCCTAAGCCGTACCCTAAGCCTACCCCTAAGCCTAACCCTAACCCTAGGCTACCCTTGACTGCTTCTGCCTCCAATAGATTTCCTAAGCACTAGTGTTTTAAGGAACAGCTTAAAAAGAGAATCCTAATGTGATTTCTTTATAATAGGTGTGTTCCTTATCTTATCCTAGTGTCTAAACTCTTCTCCATGGCTGGACCCCCAAATAATATTCATTTACGTGCTAAGGGGTATCTAGAGAGTGTGATAGGTTTAATAACTACCCTAACCCGAACGCGTACCCTAACCCTAACACCTACCCTAACCCTAACACGTACCCTAATCCTATCCCGTACCCTAAACGGAGCCCTAACCCTAACACTAACCCAAACCCTAACCCTAACCCATACCCTACGCCGTACACGAACCCCTCCCCGAACCCGTACCCTAAGCCTAACCCTAAGCCTAACCCTAAGCCTACGCTACCCTTGACTGCTTCTGCCTCCAATAGATTTCCTAAGCACTAGTGTTTTAAGGAACAGCTTAAAAAGAGAATCCTAATGTGATTTATTTATAATGGGTGTGTTCCTTATCTTATCCTAGTGTCTAAACTCTTCTCCATGGCTGGATCTCCAAATAATATTCCTTTACGTGCTAAGGGGTATCTAGAGAGTGGGCTAGGTTTAATAACTACCCTAACCCTAACGCGTACCCTAACCCTAACCCCTACCCTAACACGTACCCTAATCCTAACCAATACCCTAAACCGAGCCCTAACCCTAGCACTAACCCTAACCCTAACCCATACCCTACGCCGTACTCGAAGCCCTCCCCGAACCCGTACCCTAAGCCGTGCCCTAAGCCTAACCCTAAGACTAACCCTAACCCTAGGCTACCCTTGACTGCTTCTGCCTCCAATAGATTTCCTAAGCACTAGTGTTTTAAGGAACAGCGTAAAAAGAGAATCCTAATGTGATTTCTTTATAATGGGTATGTTCCTTATCTTATCCTAGTGTCTAAACTTTTCTCCATGGATGGACCCCCAAATAATATTCCTTTACGTGCTAAGGGGTATCTAGAGAGTGGGATAGGTTTAATCACTACACTAACCCTAAAACGTACACTAACCCTAACCACTACCCTAACCCTAACACGTACCCTAATCCTAACCCAGACCCTAAACCGAGCCCTAACCCTAACACTAACACTAACCCTAACCCTAACACATACCCTACGCTGTATCCGAAGCCCTCCCTGAACCCGTACCCTAAGCCGTACCCTAAGCCTACCCCTAAGCCTAACCCTAACCCTAGGCTACCCTTGACTGCTTCTGCCTCCAATAGATTTCCTAAGCACTAGTGTTTTAAGGAACAGCTTAAAAAGAGAATCCTAATGTGATTTCTTTATAATAGGTGTGTTCCTTATCTTATCCTAGTGTCTAAACTCTTCTCCATGGCTGGACCCCCAAATAATATTTACGTGCTAAGGGGTATCTAGAGAGTGTGATAGGTTTAATAACTACCCTAACCCGAACGCGTACCCTAACCCTAACACCTACCCTAACCCTAACACGTACCCTAATCCTATCCCGTACCCTAAACGGAGCCCTAACCCTAACACTAACCCAAACCCTAACCCTAACCCATACCCTACGCCGTACACGAACCCCTCCCCGAACCCGTACCCTAAGCCTAACCCTAAGCCTAACCCTAAGCCTACGCTACCCTTGACTGCTTCTGCCTCCAATAGATTTCCTAAGCACTAGTGTTTTAAGGAACAGCTTAAAAAGAGAATCCTAATGTGATTTATTTATAATGGGTGTGTTCCTTATCTTATCCTAGTGTCTAAACTCTTCTCCATGGCTGGATCTCCAAATAATATTCCTTTACGTGCTAAGGGGTATCTAGAGAGTGGGCTAGGTTTAATAACTACCCTAACCCTAACGCGTACCCTTACCCTAACCCCTACCCTAACACGTACCCTAATCCTAACCAATACCCTAAACCGAGCCCTAACCCTAGCACTAACCCTAACCCTAACCCATACCCTACGCCGTACTCGAAGCCCTCCCCGAACCCGTACCCTAAGCCGTGCCCTAAGCCTAACCCTAAGACTAACCCTAACCCTAGGCTACCCTTGACTGCTTCTGCCTCCAATAGATTTCCTAAGCACTAGTGTTTTAAGGAACAGCGTAAAAAGAGAATCCTAATGTGATTTCTTTATAATGGGTATGTTCCTTATCTTATCCTAGTGTCTAAACTTTTCTCCATGGATGGACCCCCAAATAATATTCCTTTACGTGCTAAGGGGTATCTAGAGAGTGGGATAGGTTTAATCACTACACTAACCCTAAAACGTACACTAACCCTAACCACTACCCTAACCCTAACACGTACCCTAATCCTAACCCAGACCCTAAACCGAGCCCTAACCCTAACACTAACACTAACCCTAACCCTAACCCATACCCTACGCTGTATCCGAAGCCCTCCCTGAACCCGTACCCTAAGCCGTACCCTAAGCCTACCCCTAAGCCTAACCCTAACCCTAGGCTACCCTTGACTGCTTCTGCCTCCAATAGATTTCCTAAGCACTAGTGTTTTAAGGAACAGCTTAAAAAGAGAATCCTAATGTGATTTCTTTATAATAGGTGTGTTCCTTATCTTATCCTAGTGTCTAAACTCTTCTCCATGGCTGGACCCCAAAATAATATTCATTTACGTGCTAAGGGGTATCTAGAGAGTGTGATAGGTTTAATAACTACCCTAACCCGAACGCGTACCCTAACCCTAACACCTACCCTAACCCTAACACGTACCCTAATCCTATCCCGTACCCTAAACGGAGCCCTAACCCTAACACTAACCCAAACCCTAACCCTAACCCATACCCTACGCCGTACACGAACCCCTCCCCGAACCCGTACCCTAAGCCTAACCCTAAGCCTAACCCTAAGCCTACGCTACCCTTGACTGCTTCTGCCTCCAATAGATTTCCTAAGCACTAGTGTTTTAAGGAACAGCTTAAAAAGAGAATCCTAATGTGATTTATTTATAATGGGTGTGTTCCTTATCTTATCCTAGTGTCTAAACTCTTCTCCATGGCTGGATCTCCAAATAATATTCCTTTACGTGCTAAGGGGTATCTAGAGAGTGGGCTAGGTTTAATAACTACCCTAACCCTAACGCGTACCCTAACCCTAACCCCTACCCTAACACGTACCCTAATCCTAACCAATACCCTAAACCGAGCCCTAACCCTAGCACTAACCCTAACCCTAACCCATACCCTACGCCGTACTCGAAGCCCTCCCCGAACCCGTACCCTAAGCCGTGCCCTAAGCCTAACCCTAAGACTAACCCTAACCCTAGGCTACCCTTGACTGCTTCTGCCTCCAATAGATTTCCTAAGCACTAGTGTTTTAAGGAACAGCGTAAAAAGAGAATCCTAATGTGATTTCTTTATAATGGGTATGTTCCTTATCTTATCCTAGTGTCTAAACTTTTCTCCATGGATGGACCCCCAAATAATATTCCTTTACGTGCTAAGGGGTATCTAGAGAGTGGGATAGGTTTAATCACTACACTAACCCTAAAACGTACACTAACCCTAACCACTACCCTAACCCTAACACGTACCCTAATCCTAACCCAGACCCTAAACCGAGCCCTAACCCTAACACTGACACTAACCCTAACCCTAACCCATACCCTACGCTGTATCCGAAGCCCTCCCTGAACCCGTACCCTAAGCCGTACCCTAAGCCTACCCCTAAGCCTAACCCTAACCCTAGGCTACCCTTGACTGCTTCTGCCTCCAATAGATTTCCTAAGCACTAGTGTTTTAAGGAACAGCTTAAAAAGAGAATCCTAATGTGATTTCTTTATAATAGGTGTGTTCCTTATCTTATCCTAGTGTCTAAACTCTTCTCCATGGCTGGACCCCCAAATAATATTCATTTACGTGCTAAGGGGTATCTAGAGAGTGTGATAGGTTTAATAACTACCCTAACCCGAACGCGTACCCTAACCCTAACACCTACCCTAACCCTAACACGTACCCTAATCCTATCCCGTACCCTAAACGGAGCCCTAACCCTAACACTAACCCAAACCCTAACCCTAACCCATACCCTACGCCGTACACGAACCCCTCCCCGAACCCGTACCCTAAGCCTAACCCTAAGCCTAACCCTAAGCCTACGCTACCCTTGACTGCTTCTGCCTCCAATAGATTTCCTAAGCACTAGTGTTTTAAGGAACAGCTTAAAAAGAGAATCCTAATGTGATTTATTTATAATGGGTGTGTTCCTTATCTTATCCTAGTGTCTAAACTCTTCTCCATGGCTGGATCTCCAAATAATATTCCTTTACGTGCTAAGGGGTATCTAGAGAGTGGGCTAGGTTTAATAACTACCCTAACCCTAACGCGTACCCTAACCCTAACCCCTACCCTAACACGTACCCTAATCCTAACCAATACCCTAAACCGAGCCCTAACCCTAGCACTAACCCTAACCCTAACCCATACCCTACGCCGTACTCGAAGCCCTCCCCGAACCCGTACCCTAAGCCGTGCCCTAAGCCTAACCCTAAGACTAACCCTAACCCTAGGCTACCCTTGACTGCTTCTGCCTCCAATAGATTTCCTAAGCACTAGTGTTTTAAGGAACAGCGTAAAAAGAGAATCCTAATGTGATTTCTTTATAATGGGTATGTTCCTTATCTTATCCTAGTGTCTAAACTTTTCTCCATGGATGGACCCCCAAATAATATTCCTTTACGTGCTAAGGGGTATCTAGAGAGTGGGATAGGTTTAATCACTACACTATCCCTAAAACGTACACTAACCCTAACCACTACCCTAACCCTAACACGTACCCTAATCCTAACCCAGACCCTAAACCGAGCCCTAACCCTAACACTAACACTAACCCTAACCCTAACCCATACCCTACGCTGTATCCGAAGCCCTCCCTGAACCCGTACCCTAAGCCGTACCCTAAGCCTACCCCTAAGCCTAACCCTAACCCTAGGCTACCCTTGACTGCTTCTGCCTCCAATAGATTTCCTAAGCACTAGTGTTTTCAGGAACAGCTTAAAAAGAGAATCCTAATTTGATTTCTTTACAATAGGTGTGTTCCTTATCTTATCCTAGTGTCTAAACTCTTCTCCATGGCTGGACCCCCAAATAATATTCATTTACGTGCTAAGGGGTATCTAGAGAGTGTGATAGGTTTAATAACTACCCTAACCCGAACGCGTACCCTAACCCTAACACCTACCCTAACCCTAACACGTACCCTAATCCTATCCCGTACCCTAAACGGAGCCCTAACCCTAACACTAACCCAAACCCTAACACTAACCCATACCCTACGCCGTACACGAACCCCTCCCCGAACCCGTACCCTAAGCCTAACCCTAAGCCTAACCCTAAGCCTACGCTACCCTTGACTGCTTCTGCCTCCAATAGATTTCCTAAGCACTAGTGTTTTAAGGAACAGCTTAAAAAGAGAATCCTAATGTGATTTATTTATAATGGGTGTGTTCCTTATCTTATCCTAGTGTCTAAACTCTTCTCCATGGCTGGATCTCCAAATAATATTCCTTTACGTGCTAAGGGGTATCTAGAGAGTGGGCTAGGTTTAATAACTACCCTAACCCTAACGCGTACCCTAACCCTAACCCCTACCCTAACACGTACCCTAATCCTAACCAATACCCTAAACTGAGCCCTAACCCTAGCACTAACCCTAACCCTAACCCATACCCTACGCCGTACTCGAAGCCCTCCCCGAACCCGTAACCTAAGCCGTACCCTAAGCCTAACCCTAAGACTAACCCTAACCCTAGGCTACCCTTGACTGCTTCTGCCTCCAATAGATTTCCTAAGCACTAGTGTTTTAAGGAACAGCGTAAAAAGAGAATCCTAATGTGATTTCTTTATAATGGGTATGTTCCTTATCTTATCCTAGTGTATAAACTTTTCTCCATGGATGGACCCCCAAATAATATTCCTTTACGTGCTAAGGGGTATCTAGAGAGTGGGATAGGTTTAATCACTACACTAACCCTAAAACGTACACTAACCCTAACCACTACCCTAACCCTAACACGTACCCTAATCCTAACCCAGACCCTAAACCGAGCCCTAACCCTAACACTAACACTAACCCTAACCCTAACCCATACCCTACGCTGTATCCGAAGCCCTCCCTGAACCCGTACCCTAAGCCGTACCCTAAGCCTACCCCTAAGCCTAACCCTAACCCTAGGCTACCCTTGACTGCTTCTGCCTCCAATAGATTTCCTAAGCACTAGTGTTTTAAGGAACAGCTTAAAAAGAGAATCCTAATGTGATTTCTTTATAATAGGTGTGTTCCTTATCTTATCCTAGTGTCTAAACTCTTCTCCATGGCTGGACCCCCAAATAATATTCATTTACGTGCTAAGGGGTATCTAGAGAGTGTGATAGGTTTAATAACTACCCTAACCCGAACGCGTACCCTAACCCTAACACCTACCCTAACCCTAACACGTACCCTAATCCTATCCCGTACCCTAAACGGAGCCCTAACCCTAACACTAACCCAAACCCTAACCCTAACCCATACCCTACGCCGTACACGAACCCCTCCCCGAACCCGTACCCTAAGCCTAACCCTAAGCCTAACCCTAAGCCTACGCTACCCTTGACTGCTTCTGCCTCCAATAGATTTCCTAAGCACTAGTGTTTTAAGGAACAGCTTAAAAAGAGTATCCTAATGTGATTTATTTATAATGGGTGTGTTCCTTATCTTATCCTAGTGTCTAAACTCTTCTCCATGGCTGGATCTCCAAATAATATTCCTTTACGTGCTAAGGGGTATCTAGAGAGTGGGCTAGGTTTAATAACTACCCTAACCCTAACGCGTACCCTAACCCTAACCCCTACCCTAACACGTACCCTAATCCTAACCAATACCCTAAACCGAGCCCTAACCCTAGCACTAACCCTAACCCTAACCCATACCCTACGCCGTACTCGAAGCCCTCCCCGAACCCGTACCCTAAGCCGTGCCCTAAGCCTAACCCTAAGACTAACCCTAACCCTAGGCTACCCTTGACTGCTTCTGCCTCCAATAGATTTCCTAAGCACTAGTGTTTTAAGGAACAGCGTAAAAAGAGAATCCTAATGTGATTTCTTTATAATGGGTATGTTCCTTATCTTATCCTAGTGTCTAAACTTTTCTCCATGGATGGACCCCCAAATAATATTCCTTTACGTGCTAAGGGGTATCTAGAGAGTGGGATAGGTTTAATCACTACACTAACCCTAAAACGTACACTAACCCTAACCACTACCCTAACCCTAACACGTACCCTAATCCTAACCCAGACCCTAAACCGAGCCCTAACCCTAACACTAACACTAACCCATACCCTACGCTGTATCCGAAGCCCTCCCTGAACCCGTACCCTAAGCCGTACCCTAAGCCTACCCCTAAGCCTAACCCTAACCCTAGGCTACCCTTGACTGCTTCTGCCTCCAATAGATTTCCTAAGCACTAGTGTTTTAAGGAAGAGCTTAAAAAGAGAATCCTAATGTGATTTCTTTATAATAGGTGTGTTCCTTATCTTATCCTAGTGTCTAAACTCTTCTCCATGGCTGGACCCCCAAATAATATTCATTTACGTGCTAAGGGGTATCTAGAGAGTGTGATAGGTTTAATAACTACCCTAACCCGAACGCGTACCCTAACCCTAACACCTACCCTAACCCTAACACGTACCCTAATCCTATCCCGTACCCTAAACGGAGCCCTAACCCTAACACTAACCCAAACCCTAACCCTAAACCATACCCTACGCCGTACACGAACCCCTCCCCGAACCCGTACCCTAAGCCTAACCCTAAGCCTAACCCTAAGCCTACGCTACCCTTGACTGCTTCTGCCTCCAATAGATTTCCTAAGCACTAGTGTTTTAAGGAACAGCTTAAAAAGAGAATCCTAATGTGATTTATTTATAATGGGTGTGTTCCTTATCTTATCCTAGTGTCTAAACTCTTCTCCATGGCTGGATCTCCAAATAATATTCCTTTACGTGCTAAGGGGTATCTAGAGAGTGGGCTAGGTTTAATAACTACCCTAACCCTAACGCGTACCCTAACCCTAACCCCTACCCTAACACGTACCCTAATCCTAACCAATATCCTAAACCGAGCCATAACCCTAGCACTAACCCTAACCCTAACCCATACCCTACGCCGTACTCGAAGCCCTCCCCGAACCCGTACCCTAAGCCGTGCCCTAAGCCTAACCCTAAGACTAACCCTAACCCTAGGCTACCCTTGACTGCTTCTGCCTCCAATAGATTTCCTAAGCACTAGTGTTTTAAGGAACAGCGTAAAAAGAGAATCCTAATGTGATTTCTTTATAATGGGTATGTTCCTTATCTTATCCTAGTGTCTAAACTTTTCTCCAAGGATGGACCCCCAAATAATATTCCTTTACGTGCTAAGGGGTATCTAGAGAGTGGGATAGGTTTAATCACTACACTAACCCTAAAACGTACACTAACCCTAACCACTACCCTAACCCTAACACGTACCCTAATCCTAACCCAGACCCTAAACCGAGCCCTAACCCTAACACTAACACTAACCCTAACCCTAACCCATACCCTACGCTGTATCCGAAGCCCTCCCTGAACCCGTACCCTAAGCCGTACCCTAAGCCTACCCCTAAGCCTAACCCTAACCCTAGGCTACCCTTGACTGCTTCTGCCTCCAATAGATTTCCTAAGCACTAGTGTTTTAAGGAACAGCTTAAAAAGAGAATCCTAATGTGATTTCTTTATAATAGGTGTGTTCCTTATCTTATCCTAGTGTCTAAACTCTTCTCCATGGCTGGACCCCCAAATAATATTCATTTACGTGCTAAGGGGTATCTAGAGAGTGTGATAGGTTTAATAACTACCCTAACCCGAACGCGTACCCTAACCCTAACACCTACCCTAACCCTAACACGTACCCTAATCCTATCCCGTACCCTAAACGGAGCCCTAACCCTAACACTAACCCAAACCCTAACCCTAACCCATACCCTACGCCGTACACGAACCCCTCCCCGAACCCGTACCCTAAGCCTAACCCTAAGCCTAACCCTAAGCCTACGCTACCCTTGACTGCTTCTGCCTCCAATAGATTTCCTAAGCACTAGTGTTTTAAGGAACAGCTTAAAAAGAGAATCCTAATGTGATTTATTTATAATGGGTGTGTTCCTTATCTTATCCTAGTGTCTAAACTCTTCTCCATGGCTGGATCTCCAAATAATATTCCTTTACGTGCTAAGGGGTATCTAGAGAGTGGGCTACGTTTAATAACTACCCTAACCCTAACGCGTACCCTAACCCTAACCCCTACCCTAACACGTACCCTAATCCTAACCAATACCCTAAACCGAGCCCTAACCCTAGCACTAACCCTAACCCTAACCCATACCCTACGCCGTACTCGAAGCCCTCCCCGAACCCGTACCCTAAGCCGTGCCCTAAGCCTAACCCTAAGACTAACCCTAACCCTAGGCTACCCTTGACTGCTTCTGCCTCCAATAGATTTCCTAAGCACTAGTGTTTTAAGGAACAGCGTAAAAAGAGAATCCTAATGTGATTTCTTTATAATAGGTATGTTCCTTATCTTATCCTAGTGTCTAAACTTTTCTCCATGGATGGACCCCCAAATAATATTCCTTTACGTGCTAAGGGGTATCTAGAGAGTGGGATAGGTTTAATCACTACACTAACCCTAAAACGTACACTAACCCTAACCACTACCCTAACCCTAACAAGTACCCTAATCCTAACCCAGACCCTAAACCGAGCCCTAACCCTAACACTAACACTAACCCTAACCCTAACCCATACCCTACGCTGTATCCGAAGCCCTCCCTGAACCCGTACCCTAAGCCGTACCCTAAGCCTACCCCTAAGCCTAACCCTAACCCTAGGCTACCCTTGACTGCTTCTGCCTCCAATAGATTTCCTAAGCACTAGTGTTTTAAGGAACAGCTTAAAAAGAGAATCCTAATGTGATTTCTTTATAATAGGTGTGTTCCTTATCTTATCCTAGTGTCTAAACTCTTCTCCATGGCTGGACCCCCAAATAATATTCATTTACATGCTAAGGGGTATCTAGAGAGTGTGATAGGTTTAATAACTACCCTAACCCGAACGCGTACCCTAACCCTAACACCTACCCTAACCCTAACACGTACCCTAATCCTATCCCGTACCCTAAACGGAGCCCTAACCCTAACACTAACCCAAACCCTAACACTAACCCATACCCTACGCCGTACACGAACCCCTCCCCGAACCCGTACCCTAAGCCTAACCCTAAGCCTAACCCTAAGCCTACGCTACCCTTGACTGCTTCTGCCTCCAATAGATTTCCTAAGCACTAGTGTTTTAAGGAACAGCTTAAAAAGAGAATCCTAATGTGATTTCTTTATAATAGGTGTGTTCCTTATCTTATCCTAGTGTCTAAACTCTTCTCCATGGCTGGACCCCCAAATAATATTCATTTACGTGCTAAGGGGTATCTAGAGAGTGTGATAGGTTTAATAACTACCCTAACCCGAACGCGTACCCTAACCCTAACACCTACCCTAACCCTAACACGTACCCTAATCCTATCCCGTACCCTAAACGGAGCCCTAACCCTAACACTAACCCAAACCCTAACCCTAACCCATACCCTACGCCGTACACGAACCCCTCCCCGAACCCGTACCCTAAGCCTAACCCTAAGCCTAACCCTAAGCCTACGCTACCCTTGACTGCTTCTGCCTCCAATAGATTTCCTAAGCACTAGTGTTTTAAGGAACAGCTTAAAAAGAGAATCCTAATGTGATTTATTTATAATGGGTGTGTTCCTTATCTTATCCTAGTGTCTAAACTCTTCTCCATGGCTGGATCTCCAAATAATATTCCTTTACGTGCTAAGGGGTATCTAGAGAGTGGGCTACGTTTAATAACTACCCTAACCCTAACGCGTACCCTAACCCTAACCCCTACCCTAACACGTACCCTAATCCTAACCAATACCCTAAACCGAGCCCTAACCCTAGCACTAACCCTAACCCTAACCCATACCCTACGCCGTACTCGAAGCCCTCCCCGAACCCGTACCCTAAGCCGTGCCCTAAGCCTAACCCTAAGACTAACCCTAACCCTAGGCTACCCTTGACTGCTTCTGCCTCCAATAGATTTCCTAAGCACTAGTGTTTTAAGGAACAGCGTAAAAAGAGAATCCTAATGTGATTTCTTTATAATAGGTATGTTCCTTATCTTATCCTAGTGTCTAAACTTTTCTCCATGGATGGACCCCCAAATAATATTCCTTTACGTGCTAAGGGGTATCTAGAGAGTGGGATAGGTTTAATCACTACACTAACCCTAAAACGTACACTAACCCTAACCACTACCCTAACCCTAACAAGTACCCTAATCCTAACCCAGACCCTAAACCGAGCCCTAACCCTAACACTAACACTAACCCTAACCCTAACCCATACCCTACGCTGTATCCGAAGCCCTCCCTGAACCCGTACCCTAAGCCGTACCCTAAGCCTACCCCTAAGCCTAACCCTAACCCTAGGCTACCCTTGACTGCTTCTGCCTCCAATAGATTTCCTAAGCACTAGTGTTTTAAGGAACAGCTTAAAAAGAGAATCCTAATGTGATTTCTTTATAATAGGTGTGTTCCTTATCTTATCCTAGTGTCTAAACTCTTCTCCATGGCTGGACCCCCAAATAATATTCATTTACATGCTAAGGGGTATCTAGAGAGTGTGATAGGTTTAATAACTACCCTAACCCGAACGCGTACCCTAACCCTAACACCTACCCTAACCCTAACACGTACCCTAATCCTATCCCGTACCCTAAACGGAGCCCTAACCCTAACACTAACCCAAACCCTAACCCTAACCCATACCCTACGCCGTACACGAACCCCTCCCCGAACCCGTACCCTAAGCCTAACCCTAAGCCTAACCCTAAGCCTACGCTACCCTTGACTGCTTCTGCCTCCAATAGATTTCCTAAGCACTAGTGTTTTAAGGAACAGCTTAAAAAGAGAATCCTAATGTGATTTATTTATAATGGGTGTGTTCCTTATCTTATCCTAGTGTCTAAACTCTTCTCCATGGCTGGATCTCCAAATAATATTCCTTTACGTGCTAAGGGGTATCTAGAGAGTGGGCTAGGTTTAATAACTACCCTAACCCTACGCGTACCCTTACCCTAACCCCTACCCTAACACGTACCCTAATCCTAACCAATACCCTAAACCGAGCCCTAACCCTAGCACTAACCCTAACCCTAACCCATACCCTACGCCGTACTCGAAGCCCTCCCCGAACCCGTACCCTAAGCCGTGCCCTAAGCCTAACCCTAAGACTAACCCTAACCCTAGGCTACCCTTGACTGCTTCTGCCTCCAATAGATTTCCTAAGCACTAGTGTTTTAAGGAACAGCGTAAAAAGAGAATCCTAATGTGATTTCTTTATAATGGGTATGTTCCTTATCTTATCCTAGTGTCTAAACTTTTCTCCATGGATGGACCCCCAAATAATATTCCTTTACGTGCTAAGGGGTATCTAGAGAGTGGGATAGGTTTAATCACTACACTAACCCTAAAACGTACACTAACCCTAACCACTACCCTAACCCTAACACGTACCCTAATCCTAACCCAGACCCTAAACCGAGCCCTAACCCTAACACTAACACTAACCCTAACCCTAACCCATACCCTACGCTGTATCCGAAGCCCTCCCTGAACCCGTACCCTAAGCCGTACCCTAAGCCTACCCCTAAGCCTAACCCTAACCCTAGGCTACCCTTGACTGCTTCTGCCTCCAATAGATTTCCTAAGCACTAGTGTTTTAAGGAACAGCTTAAAAAGAGAATCCTAATGTGATTTCTTTATAATAGGTGTGTTCCTTATCTTATCCTAGTGTCTAAACTCTTCTCCATGGCTGGACCCCCAAATAATATTCATTTACGTGCTAAGGGGTATCTAGAGAGTGTGATAGGTTTAATAACTACCCTAACCCGAACGCGTACCCTAACCCTAACACCTACCCTAACCCTAACACGTACCCTAATCCTATCCCGTACCCTAAACGGAGCCCTAACCCTAACACTAACCCAAACCCTAACCCTAACCCATACCCTACGCCGTACACGAACCCCTCCCCGAACCCGTACCCTAAGCCTAACCCTAAGCCTAACCCTAAGCCTACGCTACCCTTGACTGCTTCTGCCCCCAATAGATTTCCTAAGCACTAGTGTTTTAAGGAACAGCTTAAAAAGAGAATCCTAATATGATTTATTTATAATGGGTGTGTTCCTTATCTTATCCTAGTGTCTAAACTCTTCTCCATGGCTGGATCTCCAAATAATATTCCTTTACGTGCTAAGGGGTATCTAGAGAGTGGGCTAGGTTTAATAACTACCCTAACCCTAACGCGTACCCTAACCCTAACCCCTACCCTAACACGTACCCTAATCCTAACCAATACCCTAAACCGAGCCCTAACCCTAGCACTAACCCTAACCCTAACCCATACCCTACGCCGTACTCGAAGCCCTCCCCGAACCCGTACCCTAAGCCGTGCCCTAAGCCTAACCCTAAGACTAACCCTAACCCTAGGCTACCCTTGACTGCTTCTGCCTCCAATAGATTTCCTAAGCACTAGTGTTTTAAGGAACAGCGTAAAAAGAGAATCCTAATGTGATTTCTTTATAATGGGTATGTTCCTTATCTTATCCTAGTGTCTAAACTTTTCTCCATGGATGGACCCCCAAATAATATTCCTTTACGTGCTAAGGGGTATCTAGAGAGTGGGATAGGTTTAATCACTACACTAACCCTAAAACGTACACTAACCCTAACCACTACCCTAACCCTAACACGTACCCTAATCCTAACCCAGACCCTAAACCGAGCCCTAACCCTAACACTAACACTAACCCATACCCTACGCTGTATCCGAAGCCCTCCCTGAACCCGTACCCTAAGCCGTACCCTAAGCCTACCCCTAAGCCTAACCCTAACCCTAGGCTACCCTTGACTGCTTCTGCCTCCAATAGATTTCCTAAGCACTAGTGTTTTAAGGAAGAGCTTAAAAAGAGAATCCTAATGTGATTTCTTTATAATAGGTGTGTTCCTTATCTTATCCTAGTGTCTAAACTCTTCTCCATGGCTGGACCCCCAAATAATATTCATTTACGTGCTAAGGGGTATCTAGAGAGTGTGATAGGTTTAATAACTACCCTAACCCGAACGCGTACCCTAACCCTAACACCTACCCTAACCCTAACACGTACCCTAATCCTATCCCGTACCCTAAACGGAGCCCTAACCCTAACACTAACCCAAACCCTAACCCTAAACCATACCCTACGCCGTACACGAACCCCTCCCCGAACCCGTACCCTAAGCCTAACCCTAAGCCTAACCCTAAGCCTACGCTACCCTTGACTGCTTCTGCCTCCAATAGATTTCCTAAGCACTAGTGTTTTAAGGAACAGCTTAAAAAGAGAATCCTAATGTGATTTATTTATAATGGGTGTGTTCCTTATCTTATCCTAGTGTCTAAACTCTTCTCCATGGCTGGATCTCCAAATAATATTCCTTTACGTGCTAAGGGATATCTAGAGAGTGGGCTAGGTTTAATAACTACCCTAACCCTAACGCGTACCCTAACCCTAACCCCTACCCTAACACGTACCCTAATCCTAACCAATATCCTAAACCGAGCCATAACCCTAGCACTAACCCTAACCCTAACCCATACCCTACGCCGTACTCGAAGCCCTCCCCGAACCCGTACCCTAAGCCGTGCCCTAAGCCTAACCCTAAGACTAACCCTAACCCTAGGCTACCCTTGACTGCTTCTGCCTCCAATAGATTTCCTAAGCACTAGTGTTTTAAGGAACAGCGTAAAAAGAGAATCCTAATGTGATTTCTTTATAATGGGTATGTTCCTTATCTTATCCTAGTGTCTAAACTTTTCTCCATGGATGGACCCCCAAATAATATTCCTTTACGTGCTAAGGGGTATCTAGAGAGTGGGATAGGTTTAATCACTACACTAACCCTAAAACGTACACTAACCCTAACCACTACCCTAACCCTAACACGTACCCTAATCCTAACCCAGACCCTAAACCGAGCCCTAACCCTAACACTAACACTAACCCTAACCCTAACCCATACCCTACGCTGTATCCGAAGCCCTCCCTGAACCCGTACCCTAAGCCGTACCCTAAGCCTACCCCTAAGCCTAACCCTAACCCTAGGCTACCCTTGACTGCTTCTGCCTCCAATAGATTTCCTAAGCACTAGTGTTTTAAGGAACAGCTTAAAAAGAGAATCCTAATGTGATTTCTTTATAATAGGTGTGTTCCTTATCTTATCCTAGTGTCTAAACTCTTCTCCATGGCTGGACCCCCAAATAATATTCATTTACGTGCTAAGGGGTATCTAGAGAGTGTGATAGGTTTAATAACTACCCTAACCCGAACGCGTACCCTAACCCTAACACCTACCCTAACCCTAACACGTACCCTAATCCTATCCCGTACCCTAAACGGAGCCCTAACCCTAACACTAACCCAAACCCTAACCCTAACCCATACCCTACGCCGTACACGAACCCCTCCCCGAACCCGTACCCTAAGCCTAACCCTAAGCCTAACCCTAAGCCTACGCTACCCTTGACTGCTTCTGCCTCCAATAGATTTCCTAAGCACTAGTGTTTTAAGGAACAGCTTAAAAAGAGAATCCTAATGTGATTTATTTATAATGGGTGTGTTCCTTATCTTATCCTAGTGTCTAAACTCTTCTCCATGGCTGGATCTCCAAATAATATTCCTTTACGTGCTAAGGGGTATCTAGAGAGTGGGCTACGTTTAATAACTACCCTAACCCTAACGCATACCCTAACCCTAACCCCTACCCTAACACGTACCCTAATCCTAACCAATACCCTAAACCGAGCCCTAACCCTAGCACTAACCCTAACCCTAACCCATACCCTACGCCGTACTCGAAGCCCTCCCCGAACCCGTACCCTAAGCCGTGCCCTAAGCCTAACCCTAAGACTAACCCTAACCCTAGGCTACCCTTGACTGCTTCTGCCTCCAATAGATTTCCTAAGCACTAGTGTTTTAAGGAACAGCGTAAAAAGAGAATCCTAATGTGATTTCTTTATAATAGGTATGTTCCTTATCTTATCCTAGTGTCTAAACTTTTCTCCATGGATGGACCCCCAAATAATATTCCTTTACGTGCTAAGGGGTATCTAGAGAGTGGGATAGGTTTAATCACTACACTAACCCTAAAACGTACACTAACCCTAACCACTACCCTAACCCTAACACGTACCCTAATCCTAACCCAGACCCTAAACCGAGCCCTAAACCTAACACTAACACTAACCCTAACCCTAACCCATACCCTACGCTGTATCCGAAGCCCTCCCTGAACCCGTACCCTAAGCCGTACCCTAAGCCTACCCCTAAGCCTAACCCTAACCCTAGGCTACCCTTGACTGCTTCTGCCTCCAATAGATTTCCTAAGCACTAGTGTTTTAAGGAACAGCTTAAAAAGAGAATCCTAATGTGATTTCTTTATAATAGGTGTGTTCCTTATCTTATCCTAGTGTCTAAACTCTTCTCCATGGCTGGACCCCCAAATAATATTCATTTACATGCTAAGGGGTATCTAGAGAGTGTGATAGGTTTAATAACTACCCTAACCCGAACGCGTACCCTAACCCTAACACCTACCCTAACCCTAACACGTACCCTAATCCTATCCCGTACCCTAAACGGAGCCCTAACCCTAACACTAACCCAAACCCTAACCCTAACCCATACCCTACGCCGTACACGAACCCCTCCCCGAACCCGTACCCTAAGCCTAACCCTAAGCCTAACCCTAAGCCTACGCTACCCTTGACTGCTTCTGCCTCCAATAGATTTCCTAAGCACTAGTGTTTTAAGGAACAGCTTAAAAAGAGAATCCTAATGTGATTTATTTATAATGGGTGTGTTCCTTATCTTATCCTAGTGTCTAAACTCTTCTCCATGGCTGGATCTCCAAATAATATTCCTTTACGTGCTAAGGGGTATCTAGAGAGTGGGCTAGGTTTAATAACTACCCTAACCCTAACGCGTACCCTTACCCTAACCCCTACCCTAACACGTACCCTAATCCTAACCAATACCCTAAACCGAGCCCTAACCCTAGCACTAACCCTAACCCTAACCCATACCCTACGCCGTACTCGAAGCCCTCCCCGAACCCGTACCCTAAGCCGTGCCCTAAGCCTAACCCTAAGACTAACCCTAACCCTAGGCTACCCTTGACTGCTTCTGCCTCCAATAGATTTCCTAAGCACTAGTGTTTTAAGGAACAGCGTAAAAAGAGAATCCTAATGTGATTTCTTTATAATGGGTATGTTCCTTATCTTATCCTAGTGTCTAAACTTTTCTCCATGGATGGACCCCCAAATAATATTCCTTTACGTGCTAAGGGGTATCTAGAGAGTGGGATAGGTTTAATCACTACACTAACCCTAAAACGTACACTAACCCTAACCACTACCCTAACCCTAACACGTACCCTAATCCTAACCCAGACCCTAAACCGAGCCCTAACCCTAACACTAACACTAACCCTAACCCTAACCCATACCCTACGCTGTATCCGAAGCCCTCCCTGAACCCGTACCCTAAGCCGTACCCTAAGCCTACCCCTAAGCCTAACCCTAACCCTAGGCTACCCTTGACTGCTTCTGCCTCCAATAGATTTCCTAAGCACTAGTGTTTTAAGGAACAGCTTAAAAAGAGAATCCTAATGTGATTTCTTTATAATAGGTGTGTTCCTTATCTTATCCTAGTGTCTAAACTCTTCTCCATGGCTGGACCCCCAAATAATATTCATTTACGTGCTAAGGGGTATCTAGAGAGTGTGATAGGTTTAATAACTACCCTAACCCGAACGCGTACCCTAACCCTAACACCTACCCTAACCCTAACACGTACCCTAATCCTATCCCGTACCCTAAACGGAGCCCTAACCCTAACACTAACCCAAACCCTAACCCTAACCCATACCCTACGCCGTACACGAACCCCTCCCCGAACCCGTACCCTAAGCCTAACCCTAAGCCTAACCCTAAGCCTACGCTACCCTTGACTGCTTCTGCCTCCAATAGATTTCCTAAGCACTAGTGTTTTAAGGAACAGCTTAAAAAGAGAATCCTAATGTGATTTATTTATAATGGGTGTGTTCCTTATCTTATCCTAGTGTCTAAACTCTTCTCCATGGCTGGATCTCCAAATAATATTCCTTTACGTGCTAAGGGGTATCTAGAGAGTGGGCTACGTTTAATAACTACCCTAACCCTAACGCGTACCCTAACACTAACCCTTACCCTAACACGTACCCTAATCCTAACCAATACCCTAAACCGAGCCCTAACCCTAGCACTAACCCTAACCCTAACCCATACCCTACGCCGTACTCGAAGCCCTCCCCGAACCCGTACCCTAAGCCGTGCCCTAAGCCTAACCCTAAGACTAACCCTAACCCTAGGCTACCCTTGACTGCTTCTGCCTCCAATAGATTTCCTAAGCACTAGTGTTTTAAGGAACAGCGTAAAAAGAGAATCCTAATGTGATTTCTTTATAATAGGTATGTTCCTTATCTTATCCTAGTGTCTAAACTTTTCTCCATGGATGGACCCCCAAATAATATTCCTTTACGTGCTAAGGGGTATCTAGAGAGTGGGATAGGTTTAATCACTACACTAACCCTAAAACGTACACTAACCCTAACCACTACCCTAACCCTAACACGTACCCTAATCCTAACCCAGACCCTAAACCGAGCCCTAACCCTAACACTAACACTAACCCTAACCCTAACCCATACCCTACGCTGTATCCGAAGCCCTCCCTGAACCCGTACCCTAAGCCGTACCCTAAGCCTACCCCTAAGCCTAACCCTAACCCTAGGCTACCCTTGACTGCTTCTGCCTCCAATAGATTTCCTAAGCACTAGTGTTTTAAGGAACAGCTTAAAAAGAGAATCCTAATGTGATTTCTTTATAATAGGTGTGTTCCTTATCTTATCCTAGTGTCTAAACTCTTCTCCATGGCTGGACCCCCAAATAATATTCATTTACATGCTAAGGGGTATCTAGAGAGTGTGATAGGTTTAATAACTACCCTAACCCGAACGCGTACCCTAACCCTAACACCTACCCTAACCCTAACACGTACCCTAATCCTATCCCGTACCCTAAACGGAGCCCTAACCCTAACACTAACCCAAACCCTAACCCTAACCCATACCCTACGCCGTACACGAACCCCTCCCCGAACCCGTACCCTAAGCCTAACCCTAAGCCTAACCCTAAGCCTACGCTACCCTTGACTGCTTCTGCCTCCAATAGATTTCCTAAGCACTAGTGTTTTAAGGAACAGCTTATAAAGAGAATCCTAATGTGATTTATTTATAATGGGTGTGTTCCTTATCTTATCCTAGTGTCTAAACTCTTCTCCATGGCTGGATCTCCAAATAATATTCCTTTACGTGCTAAGGGGTATCTAGAGAGTGGGCTAGGTTTAATAACTACCCTAACCCTAACGCGTACCCTTACCCTAACCCCTACCCTAACACGTACCCTAATCCTAACCAATACCCTAAACCGAGCCCTAACCCTAGCACTAACCCTAACCCTAACCCATACCCTACGCCGTACTCGAAGCCCTCCCCGAACCCGTACCCTAAGCCGTGCCCTAAGCCTAACCCTAAGACTAACCCTAACCCTAGGCTACCCTTGACTGCTTCTGCCTCCAATAGATTTCCTAAGCACTAGTGTTTTAAGGAACAGCGAAAAAAGAGAATCCTAATGTGATTTCTTTATAATGGGTATGTTCCTTATCTTATCCTAGTGTCTAAACTTTTCTCCATGGATGGACCCCCAAATAATATTCCTTTACGTGCTAAGGGGTATCTAGAGAGTGGGATAGGTTTAATCACTACACTAACCCTAAAACGTACACTAACCCTAACCACTACCCTAACCCTAACACGTACCCTAATCCTAACCCAGACCCTAAACCGAGCCCTAACCCTAACACTAACACTAACCCTAACCCTAACCCATACCCTATGCGGTATCCGAAGCCCTCCCTGAACCCGTACCCTAAGCCGTACCCTAAGCCTACCCCTAAGCCTAACCCTAACCCTAGGCTACCCTTGACTGCTTCTGCCTCCAATAGATTTCCTAAGCACTAGTGTTTTAAGGAACAGCTTAAAAAGAGAATCCTAATGTGATTTCTTTATAATAGGTGTGTTCCTTATCTTATCCTAGTGTCTAAACTCTTCTCCATGGCTGGACCCCCAAATAATATTCATTTACGTGCTAAGGGGTATCTAGAGAGTGTGATAGGTTTAATAACTACCCTAACCCGAACGCGTACCCTAACCCTAACACCTACCCTAACCCTAACACGTACCCTAATCCTATCCCGTACCCTAAACGGAGCCCTAACCCTAACACTAACCCAAACCCTAACCCTAACCCATACCCTACGCCGTACACGAACCCCTCCCCGAACCCGTACCCTAAGCCTAACCCTAAGCCTAACCCTAAGCCTACGCTACCCTTGACTGCTTCTGCCCCCAATAGATTTCCTAAGCACTAGTGTTTTAAGGAACAGCTTAAAAAGAGAATCCTAATGTGATTTATTTATAATGGGTGTGTTCCTTATCTTATCCTAGTGTCTAAACTCTTCTCCATGGCTGGATCTCCAAATAATATTCCTTTACGTGCTAAGGGGTATCTAGAGAGTGGGCTACGTTTAATAACTACCCTAACCCTAACGCGTACCCTAACCCTAACCCCTACCCTAACACGTACCCTAATCCTAACCAATACCCTAAACCGAGCCCTAACCCTAGCACTAACCCTAACCCTAACCCATACCCTACGCCGTACTCGAAGCCCTCCCCGAACCCGTACCCTAAGCCGTGCCCTAAGCCTAACCCTAAGACTAACCCTAACCCTAGGCTACCCTTGACTGCTTCTGCCTCCAATAGATTTCCTAAGCACTAGTGTTTTAAGGAACAGCGTAAAAAGAGAATCCTAATGTGATTTCTTTATAATAGGTATGTTCCTTATCTTATCCTAGTGTCTAAACTTTTCTCCATGGATGGACCCCCAAATAATATTCCTTTACGTGCTAAGGGGTATCTAGAGAGTGGGATAGGTTTAATCACTACACTAACCCTAAAACGTACACTAACCCTAACCACTACCCTAACCCTAACACGTACCCTAATCCTAACCCAGACCCTAAACCGAGCCCTAACCCTAACACTAACACTAACCCTAACCCTAACCCATACCCTACGCTGTATCCGAAGCCCTCCCTGAACCCGTACCCTAAGCCGTACCCTAAGCCTACCCCTAAGCCTAACCCTAACCCTAGGCTACCCTTGACTGCTTCTGCCTCCAATAGATTTCCTAAGCACTAGTGTTTTAAGGAACAGCTTAAAAAGAGAATCCTAATGTGATTTCTTTATAATAGGTGTGTTCCTTATCTTATCCTAGTGTCTAAACTCTTCTCCATGGCTGGACCCCCAAATAATATTCATTTACATGCTAAGGGGTATCTAGAGAGTGTGATAGGTTTAATAACTACCCTAACCCGAACGCGTACCCTAACCCTAACACCTACCCTAACCCTAACACGTACCCTAATCCTATCCCGTACCCTAAACGGAGCCCTAACCCTAACACTAACCCAAACCCTAACCCTAACCCATACCCTACGCCGTACACGAACCCCTCCCCGAACCCGTACCCTAAGCCTAACCCTAAGCCTAACCCTAAGCCTACGCTACCCTTGACTGCTTCTGCCTCCAATAGATTTCCTAAGCACTAGTGTTTTAAGGAACAGCTTATAAAGAGAATCCTAATGTGATTTATTTATAATGGGTGTGTTCCTTATCTTATCCTAGTGTCTAAACTCTTCTCCATGGCTGGATCTCCAAATAATATTCCTTTACGTGCTAAGGGGTATCTAGAGAGTGGGCTAGGTTTAATAACTACCCTAACCCTAACGCGTACCCTTACCCTAACCCCTACCCTAACACGTACCCTAATCCTAACCAATACCCTAAACCGAGCCCTAACCCTAGCACTAACCCTAACCCTAACCCATACCCTACGCCGTACTCGAAGCCCTCCCCGAACCCGTACCCTAAGCCGTGCCCTAAGCCTAACCCTAAGACTAACCCTAACCCTAGGCTACCCTTGACTGCTTCTGCCTCCAATAGATTTCCTAAGCACTAGTGTTTTAAGGAACAGCGAAAAAAGAGAATCCTAATGTGATTTCTTTATAATGGGTATGTTCCTTATCTTATCCTAGTGTCTAAACTTTTCTCCATGGATGGACCCCCAAATAATATTCCTTTACGTGCTAAGGGGTATCTAGAGAGTGGGATAGGTTTAATCACTACACTAACCCTAAAACGTACACTAACCCTAACCACTACCCTAACCCTAACACGTACCCTAATCCTAACCCAGACCCTAAACCGAGCCCTAACCCTAACACTAACACTAACCCTAACCCTAACCCATACCCTATGCGGTATCCGAAGCCCTCCCTGAACCCGTACCCTAAGCCGTACCCTAAGCCTACCCCTAAGCCTAACCCTAACCCTAGGCTACCCTTGACTGCTTCTGCCTCCAATAGATTTCCTAAGCACTAGTGTTTTAAGGAACAGCTTAAAAAGAGAATCCTAATGTGATTTCTTTATAATAGGTGTGTTCCTTATCTTATCCTAGTGTCTAAACTCTTCTCCATGGCTGGACCCCCAAATAATATTCATTTACGTGCTAAGGGGTATCTAGAGAGTGTGATAGGTTTAATAACTACCCTAACCCGAACGCGTACCCTAACCCTAACACCTACCCTAACCCTAACACGTACCCTAATCCTATCCCGTACCCTAAACGGAGCCCTAACCCTAACACTAACCCAAACCCTAACCCTAACCCATACCCTACGCCGTACACGAACCCCTCCCCGAACCCGTACCCTAAGCCTAACCCTAAGCCTAACCCTAAGCCTACGCTACCCTTGACTGCTTCTGCCCCCAATAGATTTCCTAAGCACTAGTGTTTTAAGGAACAGCTTAAAAAGAGAATCCTAATGTGATTTATTTATAATGGGTGTGTTCCTTATCTTATCCTAGTGTCTAAACTCTTCTCCATGGCTGGATCTCCAAATAATATTCCTTTACGTGCTAAGGGGTATCTAGAGAGTGGGCTAGGTTTAATAACTACCCTAACCCTAACGCGTACCCTAACCCTAACCCCTACCCTAACACGTACCCTAATCCTAACCAATACCCTAAACCGAGCCCTAACCCTAGCACTAACCCTAACCCTAACCCATACCCTACGCCGTACTCGAAGCCCTCCCCGAACCCGTACCCTAAGCCGTGCCCTAAGCCTAACCCTAAGACTAACCCTAACCCTAGGCTACCCTTGACTGCTTCTGCCTCCAATAGATTTCCTAAGCACTAGTGTTTTAAGGAACAGCGTAAAAAGAGAATCCTAATGTGATTTCTTTATAATGGGTATGTTCCTTATCTTATCCTAGTGTCTAAACTTTTCTCCATGGATGGACCCCCAAATAATATTCCTTTACGTGCTAAGGGGTATCTAGAGAGTGGGATAGGTTTAATCACTACACTAACCCTAAAACGTACACTAACCCTAACCACTACCCTAACCCTAACACGTACCCTAATCCTAACCCAGACCCTAAACCGAGCCCTAACCCTAACACTAACACTAACCCTAACCCTAACCCATACCCTACGCTGTATCTGAAGCCCTCCCTGAACCCGTACCCTAAGCCGTACCCTAAGCCTACCCCTAAGCCTAACCCTAACCCTAGGCTACCCTTGACTGCTTCTGCCTCCAATAGATTTCCTAAGCACTAGTGTTTTAAGGAACAGCTTAAAAAGAGAATCCTAATGTGATTTCTTTATAATAGGTGTGTTCCTTATCTTATCCTAGTGTCTAAACTCTTCTCCATGGCTGGACCCCCAAATAATATTCATTTACGTGCTAAGGGGTATCTAGAGAGTGTGATAGGTTTAATAACTACCCTAACCCGAACGCGTACCCTAACCCTAACACCTACCCTAACCCTAACACGTACCCTAATCCTATCCCGTACCCTAAACGGAGCCCTAACCCTAACACTAACCCAAACCCTAACCCTAACCCATACCCTACGCCGTACACGAACCCCTCCCCGAACCCGTACCCTAAGCCTAACCCTAAGCCTAACCCTAAGCCTACGCTACCCTTGACTGCTTCTGCCTCCAATAGATTTCCTAAGCACTAGTGTTTTAAGGAACAGCTTAAAAAGAGAATCCTAATGTGATTTATTTATAATGGGTGTGTTCCTTATCTTATCCTAGTGTCTAAACTCTTCTCCATGGCTGGATCTCCAAATAATATTCCTTTACGTGCTAAGGGGTATCTAGAGAGTGGGCTAGGTTTAATAACTACCCTAACCCTAACGCGTACCCTAACCCTAACCCCTACCCTAACACGTACCCTAATCCTAACCAATACCCTAAACCGAGCCCTAACCCTAGCACTAACCCTAACCCTAACCCATACCCTACGCCGTACTCGAAGCCCTCCCCGAACCCGTACCCTAAGCCGTGCCCTAAGCCTAACCCTAAGACTAACCCTAACCCTAGGCTACCCTTGACTGCTTCTGCCTCCAATAGATTTCCTAAGCACTAGTGTTTTAAGGAACAGCGTAAAAAGAGAATCCTAATGTGATTTCTTTATAATGGGTATGTTCCTTATCTTATCCTAGTGTCTAAACTTTTCTCCATGGATGGACCCCCAAATAATATTCCTTTACGTGCTAAGGGGTATCTAGAGAGTGGGATAGGTTTAATCACTACACTAACCCTAAAACGTACACTAACCCTAACCACTACCCTAACCCTAACACGTACCCTAATCCTAACCCAGACCCTAAACCGAGCCCTAACCCTAACACTAACACTAACCCTAACCCTAACCCATACCCTACGCTGTATCCGAAGCCCTCCCTGAACCCGTACCCTAAGCCGTACCCTAAGCCTACCCCTAAGCCTAACCCTAACCCTAGGCTACCCTTGACTGCTTCTGCCTCCAATAGATTTCCTAAGCACTAGTGTTTTAAGGAACAGCTTAAAAAGAGAATCCTAATGTGATTTCTTTATAATAGGTGTGTTCCTTATCTTATCCTAGTGTCTAAACTCTTCTCCATGGCTGGACCCCCAAATAATATTCATTTACGTGCTAAGGGGTATCTAGAGAGTGTGATAGGTTTAATAACTACCCTAACCCGAACGCGTACCCTAACCCTAACACCTACCCTAACCCTAACACGTACCCTAATCCTATCCCGTACCCTAAACGGAGCCCTAACCCTAACACTAACCCAAACCCTAACCCTAACCCATACCCTACGCCGTACACGAACCCCTCCCCGAACCCGTACCCTAAGCCTAACCCTAAGCCTAACCCTAAGCCTACGCTACCCTTGACTGCTTCTGCCTCCAATAGATTTCCTAAGCACTAGTGTTTTAAGGAACAGCTTAAAAAGAGAATCCTAATGTGATTTATTTATAATGGGTGTGTTCCTTATCTTATCCTAGTGTCTAAACTCTTCTCCATGGCTGGATCTCCAAATAATATTCCTTTACGTGCTAAGGGGTATCTAGAGAGTGGGCTAGGTTTAATAACTACCCTAACCCTAACGCGTACCCTAACCCTAACCCCTACCCTAACACGTACCCTAATCCTAACCAATACCCTAAACCGAGCCCTAACCCTAGCACTAACCCTAACCCTAACCCATACCCTACGCCGTACTCGAAGCCCTCCCCGAACCCGTACCCTAAGCCGTGCCCTAAGCCTAACCCTAAGACTAACCCTAACCCTAGGCTACCCTTGACTGCTTCTGCCTCCAATAGATTTCCTAAGCACTAGTGTTTTAAGGAACAGCGTAAAAAGAGAATCCTAATGTGATTTCTTTATAATGGGTATGTTCCTTATCTTATCCTAGTGTCTAAACTTTTCTCCATGGATGGACCCCCAAATAATATTCCTTTACGTGCTAAGGGGTATCTAGAGAGTGGGATAGGTTTAATCACTACACTAACCCTAAAACGTACACTAACCCTAACCACTACCCTAACCCTAACACGTACCCTAATCCTAACCCAGACCCTAAACCGAGCCCTAACCCTAACACTAACACTAACCCTAACCCTAACCCATACCCTACGCTGTATCCGAAGCCCTCCCTGAACCCGTACCCTAAGCCGTACCCTAAGCCTACCCCTAAGCCTAACCCTAACCCTAGGCTACCCTTGACTGCTTCTGCCTCCAATAGATTTCCTAAGCACTAGTGTTTTAAGGAACAGCTTAAAAAGAGAATCCTAATGTGATTTCTTTATAATAGGTGTGTTCCTTATCTTATCCTAGTGTCTAAACTCTTCTCCATGGCTGGACCCCCAAATAATATTCATTTACGTGCTAAGGGGTATCTAGAGAGTGTGATAGGTTTAATAACTACCCTAACCCGAACGCGTACCCTAACCCTAACACCTACCCTAACCCTAACACGTACCCTAATCCTATCCCGTACCCTAAACGGAGCCCTAACCCTAACACTAACCCAAACCCTAACCCTAACCCATACCCTACGCCGTACACGAACCCCTCCCCGAACCCGTACCCTAAGCCTAACCCTAAGCCTAACCCTAAGCCTACGCTACCCTTGAGTGCTTCTGCCTCCAATAGATTTCCTAAGCACTAGTGTTTTAAGGAACAGCTTAAAAAGAGAATCCTAATGTGATTTATTTATAATGGGTGTGTTCCTTATCTTATCCTAGTGTCTAAACTCTTCTCCATGGCTGGATCTCCAAATAATATTCCTTTACGTGCTAAGGGGTATCTAGAGAGTGGGCTAGGTTTAATAACTACCCTAACCCTAACGCGTACCCTAACCCTAACCCCTACCCTAACACGTACCCTAATCCTAACCAATACCCTAAACCGAGCCCTAACCCTAGCACTAACCCTAACCCTAACCCATACCCTACGCCGTACTCGAAGCCCTCCCCGAACCCGTACCCTAAGCCGTGCCCTAAGCCTAACCCTAAGACTAACCCTAACCCTAGGCTACCCTTGACTGCTTCTGCCTCCAATAGATTTCCTAAGCACTAGTGTTTTAAGGAACAGCGTAAAAAGAGAATCCTAATGTGATTTCTTTATAATGGGTATGTTCCTTATCTTATCCTAGTGTCTAAACTTTTCTCCATGGATGGACCCCCAAATAATATTCCTTTACGTGCTAAGGGGTATCTAGAGAGTGGGATAGGTTTAATCACTACACTAACCCTAAAACGTACACTAACCCTAACCACTACCCTAACCCTAACACGTACCCTAATCCTAACCCAGACCCTAAACCGAGCCCTAACCCTAACACTAACACTAACCCTAACCCTAACCCATACCCTACGCTGTATCCGAAGCCCTCCCTGAACCCGTACCCTAAGCCGTACCCTAAGCCTACCCCTAAGCCTAACCCTAACCCTAGGCTACCCTTGACTGCTTCTGCCTCCAATAGATTTCCTAAGCACTAGTGTTTTAAGGAACAGCTTAAAAAGAGAATCCTAATGTGATTTCTTTATAATAGGTGTGTTCCTTATCTTATCCTAGTGTCTAAACTCTTCTCCATGGCTGGACCCCCAAATAATATTCATTTACGTGCTAAGGGGTATCTAGAGAGTGTGATAGGTTTAATAACTACCCTAACCCGAACGCGTACCCTAACCCTAACACCTACCCTAACCCTAACACGTACCCTAATCCTATCCCGTACCCTAAACGGAGCCCTAACCCTAACACTAACCCAAACCCTAACCCTAACCCATACCCTACGCCGTACACGAACCCCTCCCCGAACCCGTACCCTAAGCCTAACCCTAAGCCTAACCCTAAGCCTACGCTACCCTTGACTGCTTCTGCCTCCAATAGATTTCCTAAGCACTAGTGTTTTAAGGAACAGCTTAAAAAGAGAATCCTAATGTGATTTATTTATAATGGGTGTGTTCCTTATCTTATCCTAGTGTCTAAACTCTTCTCCATGGCTGGATCTCCAAATAATATTCCTTTACGTGCTAAGGGGTATCTAGAGAGTGGGCTAGGTTTAATAACTACCCTAACCCTAACGCGTACCCTAACCCTAACCCTTACCCTAACACGTACCCTAATCCTAACCAATACCCTAAACCGAGCCCTAACCCTAGCACTAACCCTAACCCTAACCCATACCCTACGCCGTACTCGAAGCCCTCCCCGAACCCGTACCCTAAGCCGTGCCCTAAGCCTAACCCTAAGACTAACCCTAACCCTAGGCTACCCTTGACTGCTTCTGCCTCCAATAGATTTCCTAAGCACTAGTGTTTTAAGGAACAGCGTAAAAAGAGAATCCTAATGTGATTTCTTTATAATGGGTATGTTCCTTATCTTATCCTAGTGTCTAAACTTTTCTCCATGGATGGACCCCCAAATAATATTCCTTTACGTGCTAAGGGGTATCTAGAGAGTGGGATAGGTTTAATCACTACACTAAGCCTAAAACGTACACTAACCCTAACCACTACCCTAACCCTAACACGTACCCTAATCCTAACCCAGACCCTAAACCGAGCCCTAACCCTAACACTAACACTAACCCTAACCCTAACCCATACCCTACGCTGTATCCGAAGCCCTCCCTGAACCCGTACCCTAAGCCGTACCCTAAGCCTACCCCTAAGCCTAAACCTAACCCTAGGCTACCCTTGACTGCTTCTGCCTCCAATAGATTTCCTAAGCACTAGTGTTTTAAGGAACAGCTTAAAAAGAGAATCCTAATGTGATTTCTTTATAATAGGTGTGTTCCTTATCTTATCCTAGTGTCTAAACTCTTCTCCATGGCTGGACCCCCAAATAATATTCATTTACGTGCTAAGGGGTATCTAGAGAGTGTGATAGGTTTAATCACTACCCTAACCCGAACGCGTACCCTAACCTTAACACCTACCCTAACCCTAACACGTACCCTAATCCTATCCCGTACCCTAAACGGAGCCCTAACCCTAACACTAACCCAAACCCTAACCCTAACCCATACCTTACGCCGTACACGAACCCCTCCCCGAACCCGTACCCTAAGCCTAACCCTAAGCCTAACCCTAAGCCTACGCTACGCTTGACTGCTTCTGCCTCCAATAGATTTCCTAAGCACTAGTGTTTTAAGGAACAGCTTAAAAAGAGAATCCTAATGTGATTTATTTATAATGGGTGTGTTCCTTATCTTATCCTAGTGTCTAAACTCTTCTCCATGGCTGGATCTCCAAATAATATTCCTTTACGTGCTAAGGGGTATCTAGAGAGTGGGCTAGGTTTAATAACTACCCTAACCCTAACGCGTACCCTAACCCTAACCCCTACCCTAACACGTACCCTAATCCTAACCAATACCCTAAACCGAGCCCTAACCCTAGCACTAACCCTAACCCTAACCCATACCCTACGCCGTACTCGAAGCCCTCCCCGAACCCGTACCCTAAGCCGTGCCCTAAGCCTAACCCTAAGACTAACCCTAACCCTAGGCTACCCTTGACTGCTTCTGCCTCCAATAGATTTCCTAAGCACTAGTGTTTTAAGGAACAGCGTAAAAAGAGAATCCTAATGTGATTTCTTTATAATGGGTATGTTCCTTATCTTATCCTAGTGTCTAAACTTTTCTCCATGGATGGACCCCCAAATAATATTCCTTTACGTGCTAAGGGGTATCTAGAGAGTGGGATAGGTTTAATCACTACACTAACCCTAAAACGTACACTAACCCTAACCACTACCCTAACCCTAACACGTACCCTAATCCTAACCCAGACCCTAAACCGAGCCCTAACCCTAACACTAACACTAACCCTAACCCTAACCCATACCCTACGCTGTATCCGAAGCCCTCCCTGAACCCGTACCCTAAGCCGTACCCTAAGCCTACCCCTAAGCCTAACCCTAACCCTAGGCTACCCTTGACTGCTTCTGCCTCCAATAGATTTCCTAAGCACTAGTGTTTTAAGGAACAGCTTAAAAAGAGAATCCTAATGTGATTTCTTTATAATAGGTGTGTTCCTTATCTTATCCTAGTGTCTAAACTCTTCTCCATGGCTGGACCCCCAAATAATATTCATTTACGTGCTAAGGGGTATCTAGAGAGTGTGATAGGTTTAATAACTACCCTAACCCGAACGCGTACCCTAACCCTAACACCTACCCTAACCCTAACACGTACCCTAATACTATCCCGTACCCTAAACGGAGCCCTAACCCTAACACTAACCCAAACCCTAACCCTAATCCATACCCTACGCCGTACACGAACCCCTCCCCGAACCCGTACCCTAAGCCTAACCCTAAGCCTAACCCTAAGCCTACGCTACCCTTGACTGCTTCTGCCTCCAATAGATTTCCTAAGCACTAGTGTTTTAAGGAACAGCTTAAAAAGAGAATCCTAATGTGATTTATTTATAATGGGTGTGTTCCTTATCTTATCCTAGTGTCTAAACTCTTCTCCATGGCTGGATCTCCAAATAATATTCCTTTACGTGCTAAGGGGTATCTAGAGAGTGGGCTAGGTTTAATAACTACCCTAACCCTAACGCGTACCCTAACCCTAACCCTTACCCTAACACGTACCCTAATCCTAACCAATACCCTAAACCGAGCCCTAACCCTAGCACTAACCCTAACCCTAACCCATACCCTACGCCGTACTCGAAGCCCTCCCCGAACCCGTACCCTAAGCCGTGCCCTAAGCCTAACCCTAAGACTAACCCTAACCCTAGGCTACCCTTGACTGCTTCTGCCTCCAATAGATTTCCTAAGCACTAGTGTTTTAAGGAACAGCGTAAAAAGAGAATCCTAATGTGATTTCTTTATAATGGGTATGTTCCTTATCTTATCCTAGTGTCTAAACTTTTCTCCATGGATGGACCCCCAAATAATATTCCTTTATGTGCTAAGGGGTATCTAGAGAGTGGGATAGGTTTAATCACTACACTAAGCCTAAAACGTACACTAACCCTAACCACTACCCTAACCCTAACACGTACCCTAATCCTAACCCAGACCCTAAACCGAGCCCTAACCCTAACACTAACACTAACCCTAACCCTAACCCATACCCTACGCTGTATCCGAAGCCCTCCCCGAACCCGTACCCTAAGCCGTACCCTAAGCCTACCCCTAAGCCTAACCCTAACCCTAGGCTACCCTTGACTGCTTCTGCCTCCAATAGATTTCCTAAGCACTAGTGTTTTAAGGAACAGCTTAAAAAGAGAATCCTAATGTGATTTCTTTATAATAGGTGTGTTCCTTATCTTATCCTAGTGTCTAAACTCTTCTCCATGGCTGGACCCCCAAATAATATTCATTTACGTGCTAAGGGGTATCTAGAGAGTGTGATAGGTTTAATAACTACCCTAACCCGAACGCGTACCCTAACCCTAACACCTACCCTAACCCTAACACGTACCCTAATCCTATCCCGTACCCTAAACGGAGCCCTAACCCTAACACTAACCCAAACCCTAACCCTAACCCATACCCTACGCCGTACACGAACCCCTCCCCGAACCCGTACCCTAAGCCTAACCCTAAGCCTAACCCTAAGCCTACGCTACCCTTGACTGCTTCTGCCTCCAATAGATTTCCTAAGCACTAGTGTTTTAAGGAACAGCTTAAAAAGAGAATCCTAATGTGATTTATTTATAATGGGTGTGTTCCTTATCTTATGCTAGTGTCTAAACTCTTCTCCATGGCTGGATCTCCAAATAATATTCCTTTACGTGCTAAGGGGTATCTAGAGAGTGGGCTAGGTTTAATAACTACCCTAACCCTAACGCGTACCCTAACCCTAACCCCTACCCTAACACGTACCCTAATCCTAACCAATACCCTAAACCGAGCCCTAACCCTAGCACTAACCCTAACCCTAACCCATACCCTACGCCGTACTCGAAGCCCTCCCCGAACCCGTACCCTAAGCCGTGCCCTAAGCCTAACCCTAAGACTAACCCTAACCCTAGGCTACCCTTGACTGCTTCTGCCTCCAATAGATTTCCTAAGCACTAGTGTTTTAAGGAACAGCGTAAAAAGAGAATCCTAATGTGATTTCTTTATAATGGGTATGTTCCTTATCTTATCCTAGTGTCTAAACTTTTCTCCATGGATGGACCCCCAAATAATATTCCTTTACGTGCTAAGGGGTATCTAGAGAGTGGGATAGGTTTAATCACTACACTAACCCTAAAACGTACACTAACCCTAACCACTACCCTAACCCTAACACGTACCCTAATCCTAACCCAGACCCTAAACCGAGCCCTAACCCTAACACTAACACTAACCCTAACCCTAACCCATACCCTACGCTGTATCCGAAGCCCTCCCTGAACCCGTACCCTAAGCCGTACCCTAAGCCTACCCCTAAGCCTAACCCTAACCCTAGGCTACCCTTGACTGCTTCTGCCTCCAATAGATTTCCTAAGCACTAGTGTTTTAAGGAACAGCTTAAAAAGAGAATCCTAATGTGATTTCTTTATAATAGGTGTGTTCCTTATCTTATCCTAGTGTCTAAACTCTTCTCCATGGCTGGACCCCCAAATAATATTCATTTACGTGCTAAGGGGTATCTAGAGAGTGTGATAGGTTTAATAACTACCCTAACCCGAACGCGTACCCTAACCCTAACACCTACCCTAACCCTAACACGTACCCTAATCCTATCCCGTACCCTAAACGGAGCCCTAACCCTAACACTAACCGAAACCCTAACCCTAACCCATACCCTACGCCGTACACGAACCCCTCCCCGAACCCGTACCCTAAGCCTAACCCTAAGCCTAACCCTAAGCCTACGCTACCCTTGACTGCTTCTGCCTCCAATAGATTTCCTAAGCACTAGTGTTTTAAGGAACAGCTTAAAAAGAGAATCCTAATGTGATTTATTTATAATGGGTGTGTTCCTTATCTTATCCTAGTGTCTAAACTCTTCTCCATGGCTGGATCTCCAAATAATATTCCTTTACGTGCTAAGGGGTATCTAGAGAGTGGGGTAGGTTTAATAACTACCCTAACCCTAACGCGTACCCTAACCCTAACCCCTACCCTAACACGTACCCTAATCCTAACCAATACCCTAAACCGAGCCCTAACCCTAGCACTAACCCTAACCCTAACCCATACCCTACGCCGTACTCGAAGCCCTCCCCGAACCCGTACCCTAAGCCGTGCCCTAAGCCTAACCCTAAGACTAACCCTAACCCTAGGCTACCCTTGACTGCTTCTGCCTCCAATAGATTTCCTAAGCACTAGTGTTTTAAGGAACAGCGTAAAAAGAGAATCCTAATGTGATTTCTTTATAATGGGTATGTTCCTTATCTTATCCTAGTGTCTAAACTTTTCTCCATGGATGGACCCCCAAATAATATTCCTTTACGTGCTAAGGGGTATCTAGAGAGTGGGATAGGTTTAATCACTACACTAACCCTAAAACGTACACTAACCCTAACCACTACCCTAACCCTAACACGTACCCTAATCCTAACCCAGACCCTAAACCGAGCCCTAACCCTAACACTAACACTAACCCTAACCCTAACCCATACCCTACGCTGTATCCGAAGCCCTCCCTGAACCCGTACCCTAAGCCGTACCCTAAGCCTACCCCTAAGCCTAACCCTAACCCTAGGCTACCCTTGACTGCTTCTGCCTCCAATAGATTTCCTAAGCACTAGTGTTTTAAGGAACAGCTTAAAAAGAGAATCCTAATGTGATTTCTTTATAATAGGTGTGTTCCTTATCTTATCCTAGTGTCTAAACTCTTCTCCATGGCTGGACCCCCAAATAATATTCATTTACATGCTAAGGGGTATCTAGAGAGTGTGATAGGTTTAATAACTACCCTAACCCGAACGCGTACCCTAACCCTAACACCTACCCTAACCCTAACACGTACCCTAATCCTATCCCGTACCCTAAACGGAGCCCTAACCCTAACACTAACCCAAACCCTAACCCTAACCCATACCCTACGCCGTACACGAACCCCTCCCCGAACCCGTACCCTAAGCCTAACCCTAAGCCTAACCCTAAGCCTACGCTACCCTTGACTGCTTCTGCCTCCAATAGATTTCCTAAGCACTAGTGTTTTAAGGAACAGCTTAAAAAGAGAATCTTAATGTGATTTATTTATAATGGGTGTGTTCCTTATCTTATCCTAGTGTCTAAACTCTTCTCCATGGCTGGATCTCCAAATAATATTCCTTTACGTGCTAAGGGGTATCTAGAGAGTGGGCTAGGTTTAATAACTACCCTAACCCTAACGCGTACCCTAACCCTAACCCCTACCCTAACACGTACCCTAATCCTAACCAATACCCTAAACCGAGCCCTAACCCTAGCACTAACCCTAACCCTAACCCATACCCTACGCCGTACTCGAAGCCCTCCCCGAACCCGTACCCTAAGCCGTGCCCTAAGCCTAACCCTAAGACTAACCCTAACCCTAGGCTACCCTTGACTGCTTCTGCCTCCAATAGATTTCCTAAGCACTAGTGTTTTAAGGAACAGCGTAAAAAGAGAATCCTAATGTGATTTCTTTATAATGGGTATGTTCCTTATCTTATCCTAGTGTCTAAACTTTTCTCCATGGATGGACCCCCAAATAATATTCCTTTACGTGCTAAGGGGTATCTAGAGAGTGGGATAGGTTTAATCACTACACTAACCCTAAAACGTACACTAACCCTAACCACTACCCTAACCCTAACACGTACCCTAATCCTAACCCAGACCCTAAACCGAGCCCTAACCCTAACACTAACACTAACCCTAACCCTAACCCATACCCTACGCTGTATCCGAAGCCCTCCCTGAACCCGTACCCTAAGCCGTACCCTAAGCCTACCCCTAAGCCTAACCCTAACCCTAGGCTACCCTTGACTGCTTCTGCCTCCAATAGATTTCCTAAGCACTAGTGTTTTAAGGAACAGCTTAAAAAGAGAATCCTAATGTGATTTCTTTATAATAGGTGTGTTCCTTATCTTATCCTAGTGTCTAAACTCTTCTCCATGGCTGGACCCCCAAATAATATTCATTTACGTGCTAAGGGGTATCTAGAGAGTGTGATAGGTTTAATAACTACCCTAACCCGAACGCGTACCCTAACCCTAACACCTACCCTAACCCTAACACGTACCCTAATCCTATCCCGTACCCTAAACGGAGCCCTAACCCTAACACTAACCCAAACCCTAACCCTAACCCATACCCTACGCCGTACACGAACCCCTCTCCGAACCCGTACCCTAAGCCTAACCCTAAGCCTAACCCTAAGCCTACGCTACCCTTGACTGCTTCTGCCTCCAATAGATTTCCTAAGCACTAGTGTTTTAAGGAACAGCTTAAAAAGAGAATCCTAATGTGATTTATTTATAATGGGTGTGTTCCTTATCTTATCCTAGTGTCTAAACTCTTCTCCATGGCTGGATCTCCAAATAATATTCCTTTACGTGCTAAGGGGTATCTAGAGAGTGGGCTAGGTTTAATAACTACCCTAACCCTAACGCGTACCCTAACCCTAACCCCTACCCTAACACGTACCCTAATCCTAACCAATACCCTAAACCGAGCCCTAATCCTAGCACTAACCCTAACCCTAACCCATACCCTACGCCGTACTCGAAGCCCTCCCCGAACCCGTACCCTAAGCCGTGCCCTAAGCCTAACCCTAAGACTAACCCTAACCCTAGGCTACCCTTGACTGCTTCTGCCTCCAATAGATTTCCTAAGCACTAGTGTTTTAAGGAACAGCGTAAAAAGAGAATCCTAATGTGATTTCTTTATAATGGGTATGTTCCTTATCTTATCCTAGTGTCTAAACTTTTCTCCATGGATGGACCCCCAAATAATTTTCCTTTACGTGCTAAGGGGTATCTAGAGAGTGGGATAGGTTTAATCACTACACTAACCCTAAAACGTACACTAACCCTAACCACTACCCTAACCCTAACACGTACCCTAATCCTAACCCAGACCCTAAACCGAGCCCTAACCCTAACACTAACACTAACCCTAACCCTAACCCATACCCTACGCTGTATCCGAAGCCCTCCCTGAACCCGTACCCTAAGCCGTACCCTAAGCCTACCCCTAAGCCTAACCCTAACCCTAGGCTACCCTTGACTGCTTCTGCCTCCAATAGATTTCCTAAGCACTAGTGTTTTAAGGAACAGCTTAAAAAGAGAATCCTAATGTGATTTCTTTATAATAGGTGTGTTCCTTATCTTATCCTAGTGTCTAAACACTTCTCCATGGCTGGACCCCCAAATAATATTCATTTACGTGCTAAGGGGTATCTAGAGAGTGTGATAGGTTTAATAACTACCCTAACCCGAACGCGTACCCTAACCCTAACACCTACCCTAACCCTAACACGTACCCTAATCCTATCCCGTACCCTAAACGGAGCCCTAACCCTAACACTAACCCAAACCCTAACCCTAACCCATACCCTACGCCGTACACGAACCCCTCCCCGAACCCGTACCCTAAGCCTAACCCTAAGCCTAACCCTAAGCCTACGCTACCCTTGACTGCTTCTGCCTCCAATAGATTTCCTAAGCACTAGTGTTTTAAGGAACAGCTTAAAAAGAGAATCCTAATGTGATTTATTTATAATGGGTGTGTTCCTTATCTTATCCTAGTGTCTAAACTCTTCTCCATGGCTGGATCTCCAAATAATATTCCTTTACGTGCTAAGGGGTATCTAGAGAGTGGGCTAGGTTTAATAACTACCCTAACCCTAACGCGTACCCTAACCCTAACCCCTACCCTAACACGTACCCTAATCCTAACCAATACCCTAAACCGAGCCCTAACCCTAGCACTAACCCTAACCCTAACCCATACCCTACGCCGTACTCGAAGCCCTCCCCGAACCCGTACCCTAAGCCGTGCCCTAAGCCTAACCCTAAGACTAACCCTAACCCTAGGCTACCCTTGACTGCTTCTGCCTCCAATAGATTTCCTAAGCACTAGTGTTTTAAGGAACAGCGTAAAAAGAGAATCCTAATGTGATTTCTTTATAATGGGTATGTTCCTTATCTTATCCTAGTGTCTAAACTTTTCTCCATGGATGGACCCCCAAATAATTTTCCTTTACGTGCTAAGGGGTATCTAGAGAGTGGGATAGGTTTAATCACTACACTAACCCTAAAACGTACACTAACCCTAACCACTACCCTAACCCTAACACGTACCCTAATCCTAACCCAGACCCTAAACCGAGCCCTAACCCTAACACTAACACTAACCCTAACCCTAACCCATACCCTACGCTGTATCCGAAGCCCTCCCTGAACCCGTACCCTAAGCCGTACCCTAAGCCTACCCCTAAGCCTAACCCTAACCCTAGGCTACCCTTGACTGCTTCTGCCTCCAATAGATTTCCTAAGCACTAGTGTTTTAAGGAACAGCTTAAAAAGAGAATCCTAATGTGATTTCTTTATAATAGGTGTGTTCCTTACCTTATCCTAGTGTCTAAACTCTTCTCCATGGCTGGACCCCCAAATAATATTCATTTACGTGCTAAGGGGTATCTAGAGAGTGTGATAGGTTTAATAACTACCCTAACACGAACGCGTACCCTAACCCTAACACCTACCCTAACCCTAACACGTACCCTAATCCTATCCCGTACCCTAAACGGAGCCCTAACCCTAACACTAACCCAAACCCTAACCCTAACCCATACCCTACGCCGTACACGAACCCCTCCCCGAACCCGTACCCTAAGCCTAACCCTAAGCCTAACCCTAAGCCTACGCTACCCTTGACTGCTTCTGCCTCCAATAGATTTCCTAAGCACTAGTGTTTTAAGGAACAGCTTAAAAAGAGAATCCTAATGTGATTTATTTATAATGGGTGTGTTCCTTATCTTATCCTAGTGTCTAAACTCTTCTCCATGGCTGGATCTCCAAATAATATTCCTTTACGTGCTAAGGGGTATCTAGAGAGTGGGCTAGGTTTAATAACTACCCTAACCCTAACGCGTACCCTAACCCTAACCCCTACCCTAACACGTACCCTAATCCTAACCAATACCCTAAACCGAGCCCTAACCCTAGCACTAACCCTAACCCTAACCCATACCCTACGCCGTACTCGAAGCCCTCCCCGAACCCGTACCCTAAGCCGTGCCCTAAGCCTAACCCTAAGACTAACCCTAACCCTAGGCTACCCTTGACTGCTTCTGCCTCCAATAGATTTCCTAAGCACTAGTGTTTTAAGGAACAGCGTAAAAAGAGAATCCTAATGTGATTTCTTTATAATGGGTATGTTCCTTATCTTATCCTAGTGTCTAAACTTTTCTCCATGGATGGACCCCCAAATAATATTCCTTTACGTGCTAAGGGGTATCTAGAGAGTGGGATAGGTTTAATCACTACACTAACCCTAAAACGTACACTAACCCTAACCACTACCCTAACCCTAACACGTACCCTAATCCTAACCCAGACCCTAAACCGAGCCCTAACCCTAACACTAACACTAACCCTAACCCTAACCCATACCCTACGCTGTATCCGAAGCCCTCCCTGAACCCGTACCCTAAGCCGTACCCTAAGGCTACCCCTAAGCCTAACCCTAACCCTAGGCTACCCTTGACTGCTTCTGCCTCCAATAGATTTCCTAAGCACTAGTGTTTTAAGGAACAGCTTAAAAAGAGAATCCTAATGTGATTTCTTTATAATAGGTGTGTTCCTTACCTTATCCTAGTGTCTAAACTCTTCTCCATGGCTGGACCCCCAAATAATATTCATTTACGTGCTAAGGGGTATCTAGAGAGTGTGATAGGTTTAATAACTACCCTAACCCGAACGCGTACCCTAACCCTAACCCCTACCCTAACACGTACCCTAATCCTAACCAATACCCTAAACCGAGCCCTAACCCTAGCACTAACACTAACCCTAACCCATACCCTACGCCGTACTCGAAGCCCTCCCCGAACCCGTACCCTAAGCCGTGCCCTAAGCCTAACCCTAAGACTAACCCTAACCCTAGGCTACCCTTGACTGCTTCTGCCTCCAATAGATTTCCTAAGCACTAGTGTTTTAAGGAACAGCGTAAAAAGAGAATCCTAATGTGATTTCTTTATAATGGGTATGTTCCTTATCTTATCCTAGTGTCTAAACTTTTCTCCATGGATGGACCCCCAAATAATATTCCTTTACGTGCTAAGGGGTATCTAGAGAGTGGGATAGGTTTAATCACTACACTAACCCTAAAACGTACACTAACCCTAACCACTACCCTAACCCTAACACGTACCCTAATCCTAACCCAGACCCTAAACCGAGCCCTAACCCTAACACTAACACTAACCCTAACCCTAACCCATACCCTACGCTGTATCCGAAGCCCTCCCTGAACCCGTACCCTAAGCCGTACCCTAAGCCTACCCCTAAGCCTAACCCTAACCCTAGGCTACCCTTGACTGCTTCTGCCTCCAATAGATTTCCTAAGCACTAGTGTTTTAAGGAACAGCTTAAAAAGAGAATCCTAATGTGATTTCTTTATAATAGGTGTGTTCCTTATCTTATCCTAGTGTCTAAGCTCTTCTCCATGGCTGGACCCCCAAATAATATTCATTTACGTGCTAAGGGGTATCTAGAGAGTGTGATAGGTTTAATAACTACCCTAACCCGAACGCGTACCCTAACCCTAACACCTACCCTAACCCTAACACGTACCCTAATCCTATCCCGTACCCTAAACGGAGCCCTAACCCTAACACTAACCCAAACCCTAACCCTAACCCATACCCTACGCCGTACACGAACCCCTCCCCGAACCCGTACCCTAAGCCTAACCCTAAGCCTAACCCTAAGCCTACGCTACCCTTGACTGCTTCTGCCTCCAATAGATTTCCTAAGCACTAGTGTTTTAAGGAACAGCTTAAAAAGAGAATCCTAATGTGATTTATTTATAATGGGTGTGTTCCTTATCTTATCCTAGTGTCTAAACTCTTCTCCATGGCTGGATCTCCAAATAATATTCCTTTACGTGCTAAGGGGTATCTAGAGAGTGGGCTAGGTTTAATAACTACCCTAACCCTAACGCGTACCCTAACCCTAACCCCTACCCTAACACGTACCCTAATCCTAACCAATACCCTAAACCGAGCCCTAACCCTAGCACTAACCCTAACCCTAACCCATACCCTACGCCGTACTCGAAGCCCTCCCCGAACCCGTACCCTAAGCCGTGCCCTAAGCCTAACCCTAAGACTAACCCTAACCCTAGGCTACCCTTGACTGCTTCTGCCTCCAATAGATTTCCTAAGCACTAGTGTTTTAAGGAACAGCGTAAAAAGAGAATCCTAATGTGATTTCTTTATAATGGGTATGTTCCTTATCTTATCCTAGTGTCTAAACTTTTCTCCATGGATGGACCCCCAAATAATATTCCTTTACGTGCTAAGGGGTATCTAGAGAGTGGGATAGGTTTAATCACTACACTAACCCTAAAACGTACACTAACCCTAACCACTACCCTAACCCTAACACGTACCCTAATCCTAACCCAGACCCTAAACCGAGCCCTAACCCTAACACTAACACTAACCCTAACCCTAACCCATACCCTACGCTGTATCCGAAGCCCTCCCTGAACCCGTACCCTAAGCCGTACCCTAAGCCTACCCCTAAGCCTAACCCTAACCCTAGGCTACCCTTGACTGCTGCTGCCTCCAATAGATTTCCTAAGCACTAGTGTTTTAAGGAACAGCTTAAAAAGAGAATCCTAATGTGATTTCTTTATAATAGGTGTGTTCCTTATCTTATCCTAGTGTCTAAACTCTTCTCCATGGCTGGACCCCCAAATAATATTCATTTACGTGCTAAGGGGTATCTAGAGAGTGTGATAGGTTTAATAACTACCCTAACCCGAACGCGTACCCTAACCCTAACACCTACCCTAACCCTAACACGTACCCTAATCCTATCCCGTACCCTAAACGGAGCCCTAACCCTAACACTAACCCAAACCCTAACCCTAACCCATACCCTACGCCGTACACGAACCCCTCCCCGAACCCGTACCCTAAGCCTAACCCTAAGCCTAACCCTAAGCCTACGCTACCCTTGACTGCTTCTGCCTCCAATAGATTTCCTAAGCACTAGTGTTTTAAGGAACAGCTTAAAAAGAGAATCCTAATGTGATTTATTTATAATGGGTGTGTTCCTTATCTTATCCTAGTGTCTAAACTCTTCTCCATGGCTGGATCTCCAAATAATATTCCTTTACGTGCTAAGGGGTATCTAGAGAGTGGGCTAGGTTTAATAACTACCCCAACCCTAACGCATACCCTAACCCTAACCCCTACCCTAACACGTACCCTAATCCTAACCAATACCCTAAACCGAGCCCTAACCCTAGCACTAACCCTAACCCTAACCCATACCCTACGCCGTACTCGAAGCCCTCCCCGAACCCGTACCCTAAGCCGTGCCCTAAGCCTAACCCTAAGACTAACCCTAACCCTAGGCTACCCTTGACTGCTTCTGCCTCCAATAGATTTCCTAAGCACTAGTGTTTTAAGGAACAGCGTAAAAAGAGAATCCTAATGTGATTTCTTTATAATGGGTATGTTCCTTATCTTATCCTAGTATCTAAACTTTTCTCCATGGATGGACCCCCAAATAATATTCCTTTACGTGCTAAGGGGTATCTAGAGAGTGGGATAGGTTTAATCACTACACTAACCCTAAAACGTACACTAACCCTAACCACTACCCTAACCCTAACACGTACCCTAATCCTAACCCAGACCCTAAACCGAGCCCTAACCCTAACACTAACACTAACCCTAACCCTAACCCATACCCTACGCTGTATCCGAAGCCCTCCCTGAACCCGTACCCTAAGCCGTACCCTAAGCCTACCCCTAAGCCTAACCCTAACCCTAGGCTACCCTTGACTGCTTCTGCCTCCAATAGATTTCCTAAGCACTAGTGTTTTAAGGAACAGCTTAAAAAGAGAATCCTAATGTGATTTCTTTATAATAGGTGTGTTCCTTATCTTATCCTAGTGTCTAAACTCTTCTCCATGGCTGGACCCCCAAATAATATTCATTTACGTGCTAAGGGGTATCTAGAGAGTGTGATAGGTTTAATAACTACCCTAACCCGAACGCGTAACCTAACCCTAACACCTACCCTAACCCTAACACGTACCCTAATCCTATCCCGTACCCTAAACGGAGCCCTAACCCTAACACTAACCCAAACCCTAACCCTAACCCATACCCTACGCCGTACACGAACCCCTCCCCGAACCCGTACCCTAAGCCTAACCCTAAGCCTAACCCTAAGCCTACGCTACCCTTGACTGCTTCTGCCTCCAATAGATTTCCTAAGCACTAGTGTTTTAAGGAACAGCTTAAAAAGAGAATCCTAATGTGATTTATTTATAATGGGTGTGTTCCTTATCTTATCCTAGTGTCTAAACTCTTCTCCATGGCTGGATCTCCAAATAATATTCCTTTACGTGCTAAGGGGTATCTAGAGAGTGGGCTAGGTTTAATAACTACCCTAACCCTAACGCGTACCCTAACCCTAACCCCTACCCTAACACGTACCCTAATCCTAACCAATACCCTAAACCGAGCCCTAACCCTAGCACTAACCCTAACCCTAACCCATACCCTACGCCGTACTCGAAGCCCTCCCCGAACCCGTACCCTAAGCCGTGCCCTAAGCCTAACCCTAAGACTAACCCTAACCCTAGGCTACCCTTGACTGCTTCTGCCTCCAATAGATTTCCTAAGCACTAGTGTTTTAAGGAACAGCGTAAAAAGAGAATCCTAATGTGATTTCTTTATAATGGGTATGTTCCTTATCTTATCCTAGTGTCTAAACTTTTCTCCATGGATGGACCCCCAAATAATTTTCCTTTACGTGCTAAGGGGTATCTAGAGAGTGGGATAGGTTTAATCACTACACTAACCCTAAAACGTACACTAACCCTAACCACTACCCTAACCCTAACACGTACCCTAATCCTAACCCAGACCCTAAACCGAGCCCTAACCCTAACACTAACACTAACCCTAACCCTAACCCATACCCTACGCTGTATCCGAAGCCCTCCCTGAACCCGTACCCTAAGCCGTACCCTAAGCCTACCCCTAAGCCTAACCCTAACCCTAGGCTACCCTTGACTGCTTCTGCCTCCAATAGATTTCCTAAGCACTAGTGTTTTAAGGAACAGCTTAAAAAGAGAATCCTAATGTGATTTCTTTATAATAGGTGTGTTCCTTACCTTATCCTAGTGTCTAAACTCTTCTCCATGGCTGGACCCCCAAATAATATTCATTTACGTGCTAAGGGGTATCTAGAGAGTGTGATAGGTTTAATAACTACCCTAACACGAACGCGTACCCTAACCCTAACACCTACCCTAACCCTAACACGTACCCTAATCCTATCCCGTACCCTAAACGGAGCCCTAACCCTAACACTAACCCAAACCCTAACCCTAACCCATACCCTACGCCGTACACGAACCCCTCCCCGAACCCGTACCCTAAGCCTAACCCTAAGCCTAACCCTAAGCCTACGCTACCCTTGACTGCTTCTGCCTCCAATAGATTTCCTAAGCACTAGTGTTTTAAGGAACAGCTTAAAAAGAGAATCCTAATGTGATTTATTTATAATGGGTGTGTTCCTTATCTTATCCTAGTGTCTAAACTCTTCTCCATGGCTGGATCTCCAAATAATATTCCTTTACGTGCTAAGGGGTATCTAGAGAGTGGGCTAGGTTTAATAACTACCCTAACCCTAACGCGTACCCTAACCCTAACCCCTACCCTAACACGTACCCTAATCCTAACCAATACCCTAAACCGAGCCCTAACCCTAGCACTAACCCTAACCCTAACCCATACCCTACGCCGTACTCGAAGCCCTCCCCGAACCCGTACCCTAAGCCGTGCCCTAAGCCTAACCCTAAGACTAACCCTAACCCTAGGCTACCCTTGACTGCTTCTGCCTCCAATAGATTTCCTAAGCACTAGTGTTTTAAGGAACAGCGTAAAAAGAGAATCCTAATGTGATTTCTTTATAATGGGTATGTTCCTTATCTTATCCTAGTGTCTAAACTTTTCTCCATGGATGGACCCCCAAATAATTTTCCTTTACGTGCTAAGGGGTATCTAGAGAGTGGGATAGGTTTAATCACTACACTAACCCTAAAACGTACACTAACCCTAACCACTACCCTAACCCTAACACGTACCCTAATCCTAACCCAGACCCTAAACCGAGCCCTAACCCTAACACTAACACTAACCCTAACCCTAACCCATACCCTACGCTGTATCCGAAGCCCTCCCTGAACCCGTACCCTAAGCCGTACCCTAAGCCTACCCCTAAGCCTAACCCTAACCCTAGGCTACCCTTGACTGCTTCTGCCTCCAATAGATTTCCTAAGCACTAGTGTTTTAAGGAACAGCTTAAAAAGAGAATCCTAATGTGATTTCTTTATAATAGGTGTGTTCCTTATCTTATCCTAGTGTCTAAACTCTTCTCCATGGCTGGACCCCCAAATAATATTCATTTACGTGCTAAGGGGTATCTAGAGAGTGTGATAGGTTTAATAACTACCCTAACCCGAACGCGTACCCTAACCCTAACACCTACCCTAACCCTAACACGTACCCTAATCCTATCCCGTACCCTAAACGGAGCCCTAACCCTAACACTAACCCAAACCCTAACCCTAACCCATACCCTACGCCGTACACGAACCCCTCCCCGAACCCGTACCCTAAGCCTAACCCTAAGCCTAACCCTAAGCCTACGCTACCCTTGACTGCTTCTGCCTCCAATAGATTTCCTAAGCACTAGTGTTTTAAGGAACAGCTTAAAAAGAGAATCCTAATGTGATTTATTTATAATGGGTGTGTTCCTTATCTTATCCTAGTGTCTAAACTCTTCTCCATGGCTGGATCTCCAAATAATATTCCTTTACGTGCTAAGGGGTATCTAGAGAGTGGGCTAGGTTTAATAACTACCCTAACCCTAACGCGTACCCTAACCCTAACCCCTACCCTAACACGTACCCTAATCCTAACCAATACCCTAAACCGAGCCCTAACCCTAGCACTAACCCTAACCCTAACCCATACCCTACGCCGTACTCGAAGCCCTCCCCGAACCCGTACCCTAAGCCGTGCCCTAAGCCTAACCCTAAGACTAACCCTAACCCTAGGCTACCCTTGACTGCTTCTGCCTCCAATAGATTTCCTAAGCACTAGTGTTTTAAGGAACAGCGTAAAAAGAGAATCCTAATGTGATTTCTTTATAATGGGTATGTTCCTTATCTTATCCTAGTGTCTAAACTTTTCTCCATGGATGGACCCCCAAATAATATTCCTTTACGTGCTAAGGGGTATCTAGAGAGTGGGATAGGTTTAATCACTACACTAACCCTAAAACGTACACTAACCCTAACCACTACCCTAACCCTAACACGTACCCTAATCCTAACCCAGACCCTAAACCGAGCCCTAACCCTAACACTAACACTAACCCTAACCCTAACCCATACCCTACGCTGTATCCGAAGCCCTCCCTGAACCCGTACCCTAAGCCGTACCCTAAGCCTACCCCTAAGCCTAACCCTAACCCTAGGCTACCCTTGACTGCTGCTGCCTCCAATAGATTTCCTAAGCACTAGTGTTTTAAGGAACAGCTTAAAAAGAGAATCCTAATGTGATTTCTTTATAATAGGTGTGTTCCTTATCTTATCCTAGTGTCTAAACTCTTCTCCATGGCTGGACCCCCAAATAATATTCATTTACGTGCTAAGGGGTATCTAGAGAGTGTGATAGGTTTAATAACTACCCTAACCCGAACGCGTACCCTAACCCTAACACCTACCCTAACCCTAACACGTACCCTAATCCTATCCCGTACCCTAAACGGAGCCCTAACCCTAACACTAACCCAAACCCTAACCCTAACCCATACCCTACGCCGTACACGAACCCCTCCCCGAACCCGTACCCTAAGCCTAACCCTAAGCCTAACCCTAAGCCTACGCTACCCTTGACTGCTTCTGCCTCCAATAGATTTCCTAAGCACTAGTGTTTTAAGGAACAGCTTAAAAAGAGAATCCTAATGTGATTTATTTATAATGGGTGTGTTCCTTATCTTATCCTAGTGTCTAAACTCTTCTCCATGGCTGGATCTCCAAATAATATTCCTTTACATGCTAAGGGGTATCTAGAGAGTGGGCTAGGTTTAATAACTACCCCAACCCTAACGCGTACCCTAACCCTAACCCCTACCCTAACACGTATCCTAATCCTAACCAATACCCTAAACCGAGCCCTAACCCTAGCACTAACCCTAACCCTAACCCATACCCTACGCCGTACTCGAAGCCCTCCCCGAACCCGTACCCTAAGCCGTGCCCTAAGCCTAACCCTAAGACTAACCCTAACCCTAGGCTACCCTTGACTGCTTCTGCCTCCAATAGATTTCCTAAGCACTAGTGTTTTAAGGAACAGCGTAAAAAGAGAATCCTAATGTGATTTCTTTATAATGGGTATGTTCCTTATCTTATCCTAGTGTCTAAACTTTTCTCCATGGATGGACCCCCAAATAATATTCCTTTACGTGCTAAGGGGTATCTAGAGAGTGGGATAGGTTTAATCACTACACTAACCCTAAAACGTACACTAACCCTAACCACTACCCTAACCCTAACACGTACCCTAATCCTAACCCAGACCCTAAACCGAGCCCTAACCCTAACACTAACACTAACCCTAACCCTAACCCATACCCTACGCTGTATCCGAAGCCCTCCCTGAACCCGTACCCTAAGCCGTACCCTAAGCCTACCCCTAAGCCTAACCCTAACCCTAGGCTACCCTTGACTGCTTCTGCCTCCAATAGATTTCCTAAGCACTAGTGTTTTAAGGAACAGCTTAAAAAGAGAATCCTAATGTGATTTCTTTATAATAGGTGTGTTCCTTATCTTATCCTAGTGTCTAAACTCTTCTCCATGGCTGGACCCCCAAATAATATTCATTTACGTGCTAAGGGGTATCTAGAGAGTGTGATAGGTTTAATAACTACCCTAACCCGAACGCGTAACCTAACCCTAACACCTACCCTAACCCTAACACGTACCCTAATCCTATCCCGTACCCTAAACGGAGCCCTAACCCTAACACTAACCCAAACCCTAACCCTAACCCATACCCTACGCCGTACACGAACCCCTCCCCGAACCCGTACCCTAAGCCTAACCCTAAGCCTAACCCTAAGCCTACGCTACCCTTGACTGCTTCTGCCTCCAATAGATTTCCTAAGCACTAGTGTTTTAAGGAACAGCTTAAAAAGAGAATCCTAATGTGATTTATTTATAATGGGTGTGTTCCTTATCTTATCCTAGTGTCTAAACTCTTCTCCATGGCTGGATCTCCAAATAATATTCCTTTACGTGCTAAGGGGTATCTAGAGAGTGGGCTAGGTTTAATAACTACCCTAACCCTAACGCGTACCCTAACCCTAACCCCTACCCTAACACGTACCCTAATCCTAACCAATACCCTAAACCGAGCCCTAACCCTAGCACTAACCCTAACCCTAACCCATACCCTACGCCGTACTCGAAGCCCTCCCCGAACCCGTACCCTAAGCCGTGCCCTAAGCCTAACCCTAAGACTAACCCTAACCCTAGGCTACCCTTGACTGCTTCTGCCTCCAATAGATTTCCTAAGCACTAGTGTTTTAAGGAACAGCGTAAAAAGAGAATCCTAATGTGATTTCTTTATAATGGGTATGTTCCTTATCTTATCCTAGTGTCTAAACTTTTCTCCATGGATGGACCCCCAAATAATTTTCCTTTACGTGCTAAGGGGTATCTAGAGAGTGGGATAGGTTTAATCACTACACTAACCCTAAAACGTACACTAACCCTAACCACTACCCTAACCCTAACACGTACCCTAATCCTAACCCAGACCCTAAACCGAGCCCTAACCCTAACACTAACACTAACCCTAACCCTAACCCATACCCTACGCTGTATCCGAAGCCCTCCCTGAACCCGTACCCTAAGCCGTACCCTAAGCCTACCCCTAAGCCTAACCCTAACCCTAGGCTACCCTTGACTGCTTCTGCCTCCAATAGATTTCCTAAGCACTAGTGTTTTAAGGAACAGCTTAAAAAGAGAATCCTAATGTGATTTCTTTATAATAGGTGTGTTCCTTACCTTATCCTAGTGTCTAAACTCTTCTCCATGGCTGGACCCCCAAATAATATTCATTTACGTGCTAAGGGGTATCTAGAGAGTGTGATAGGTTTAATAACTACCCTAACACGAACGCGTACCCTAACCCTAACACCTACCCTAACCCTAACACGTACCCTAATCCTATCCCGTACCCTAAACGGAGCCCTAACCCTAACACTAACCCAAACCCTAACCCTAACCCATACCCTACGCCGTACACGAACCCCTCCCCGAACCCGTACCCTAAGCCTAACCCTAAGCCTAACCCTAAGCCTACGCTACCCTTGACTGCTTCTGCCTCCAATAGATTTCCTAAGCACTAGTGTTTTAAGGAACAGCTTAAAAAGAGAATCCTAATGTGATTTATTTATAATGGGTGTGTTCCTTATCTTATCCTAGTGTCTAAACTCTTCTCCATGGCTGGATCTCCAAATAATATTCCTTTACGTGCTAAGGGGTATCTAGAGAGTGGGCTAGGTTTAATAACTACCCTAACCCTAACGCGTACCCTAACCCTAACCCCTACCCTAACACGTACCCTAATCCTAACCAATACCCTAAACCGAGCCCTAACCCTAGCACTAACCCTAACCCTAACCCATACCCTACGCCGTACTCGAAGCCCTCCCCGAACCCGTACCCTAAGCCGTGCCCTAAGCCTAACCCTAAGACTAACCCTAACCCTAGGCTACCCTTGACTGCTTCTGCCTCCAATAGATTTCCTAAGCACTAGTGTTTTAAGGAACAGCGTAAAAAGAGAATCCTAATGTGATTTCTTTATAATGGGTATGTTCCTTATCTTATCCTAGTGTCTAAACTTTTCTCCATGGATGGACCCCCAAATAATTTTCCTTTACGTGCTAAGGGGTATCTAGAGAGTGGGATAGGTTTAATCACTACACTAACCCTAAAACGTACACTAACCCTAACCACTACCCTAACCCTAACACGTACCCTAATCCTAACCCAGACCCTAAACCGAGCCCTAACCCTAACACTAACACTAACCCTAACCCTAACCCATACCCTACGCTGTATCCGAAGCCCTCCCTGAACCCGTACCCTAAGCCGTACCCTAAGCCTACCCCTAAGCCTAACCCTAACCCTAGGCTACCCTTGACTGCTTCTGCCTCCAATAGATTTCCTAAGCACTAGTGTTTTAAGGAACAGCTTAAAAAGAGAATCCTAATGTGATTTCTTTATAATAGGTGTGTTCCTTACCTTATCCTAGTGTCTAAACTCTTCTCCATGGCTGGACCCCCAAATAATATTCATTTACGTGCTAAGGGGTATCTAGAGAGTGTGATAGGTTTAATAACTACCCTAACACGAACGCGTACCCTAACCCTAACACCTACCCTAACCCTAACACGTACCCTAATCCTATCCCGTACCCTAAACGGAGCCCTAACCCTAACACTAACCCAAACCCTAACCCTAACCCATACCCTACGCCGTACACGAACCCCTCCCCGAACCCGTACCCTAAGCCTAACCCTAAGCCTAACCCTAAGCCTACGCTACCCTTGACTGCTTCTGCCTCCAATAGATTTCCTAAGCACTAGTGTTTTAAGGAACAGCTTAAAAAGAGAATCCTAATGTGATTTATTTATAATGGGTGTGTTCCTTATCTTATCCTAGTGTCTAAACTCTTCTCCATGGCTGGATCTCCAAATAATATTCCTTTACGTGCTAAGGGGTATCTAGAGAGTGGGCTAGGTTTAATAACTACCCTAACCCTAACGCGTACCCTAACCCTAACCCCTACCCTAACACGTACCCTAATCCTAACCAATACCCTAAACCGAGCCCTAACCCTAGCACTAACCCTAACCCTAACCCATACCCTACGCCGTACTCGAAGCCCTCCCCGAACCCGTACCCTAAGCCGTGCCCTAAGCCTAACCCTAAGACTAACCCTAACCCTAGGCTACCCTTGACTGCTTCTGCCTCCAATAGATTTCCTAAGCACTAGTGTTTTAAGGAACAGCGTAAAAAGAGAATCCTAATGTGATTTCTTTATAATGGGTATGTTCCTTATCTTATCCTAGTGTCTAAACTTTTCTCCATGGATGGACCCCCAAATAATTTTCCTTTACGTGCTAAGGGGTATCTAGAGAGTGGGATAGGTTTAATCACTACACTAACCCTAAAACGTACACTAACCCTAACCACTACCCTAACCCTAACACGTACCCTAATCCTAACCCAGACCCTAAACCGAGCCCTAACCCTAACACTAACACTAACCCTAACCCTAACCCATACCCTACGCTGTATCCGAAGCCCTCCCTGAACCCGTACCCTAAGCCGTACCCTAAGCCTACCCCTAAGCCTAACCCTAACCCTAGGCTACCCTTGACTGCTTCTGCCTCCAATAGATTTCCTAAGCACTAGTGTTTTAAGGAACAGCTTAAAAAGAGAATCCTAATGTGATTTCTTTATAATAGGTGTGTTCCTTACCTTATCCTAGTGTCTAAACTCTTCTCCATGGCTGCACCCCCAAATAATATTCATTTACGTGCTAAGGGGTATCTAGAGAGTGTGATAGGTTTAATAACTACCCTAACACGAACGCGTACCCTAACCCTAACACCTACCCTAACCCTAACACGTACCCTAATCCTATCCCGTACCCTAAACGGAGCCCTAACCCTAACACTAACCCAAACCCTAACCCTAACCCATACCCTACGCCGTACACGAACCCCTCCCCGAACCCGTACCCTAAGCCTAACCCTAAGCCTAACCCTAAGCCTACGCTACCCTTGACTGCTTCTGCCTCCAATAGATTTCCTAAGCACTAGTGTTTTAAGGAACAGCTTAAAAAGAGAATCCTAATGTGATTTATTTATAATGGGTGTGTTCCTTATCTTATCCTAGTGTCTAAACTCTTCTCCATGGCTGGATCTCCAAATAATATTCCTTTACGTGCTAAGGGGTATCTAGAGAGTGGGCTAGGTTTAATAACTACCCTAACCCTAACGCGTACCCTAACCCTAACCCCTACCCTAACACGTACCCTAATCCTAACCAATACCCTAAACCGAGCCCTAACCCTAGCACTAACCCTAACCCTAACCCATACCCTACGCCGTACTCGAAGCCCTCCCCGAACCCGTACCCTAAGCCGTGCCCTAAGCCTAACCCTAAGACTAACCCTAACCCTAGGCTACCCTTGACTGCTTCTGCCTCCAATAGATTTCCTAAGCACTAGTGTTTTAAGGAACAGCGTAAAAAGAGAATCCTAATGTGATTTCTTTATAATGGGTATGTTCCTTATCTTATCCTAGTGTCTAAACTTTTCTCCATGGATGGACCCCCAAATAATATTCCTTTACGTGCTAAGGGGTATCTAGAGAGTGGGATAGGTTTAATCACTACACTAACCCTAAAACGTACACTAACCCTAACCACTACCCTAACCCTAACACGTACCCTAATCCTAACCCAGACCCTAAACCGAGCCCTAACCCTAACACTAACACTAACCCTAACCCTAACCCATACCCTACGCTGTATCCGAAGCCCTCCCTGAACCCGTACCCTAAGCCGTACCCTAAGCCTACCCCTAAGCCTAACCCTAACCCTAGGCTACCCTTGACTGCTTCTGCCTCCAATAGATTTCCTAAGCACTAGTGTTTTAAGGAACAGCTTAAAAAGAGAATCCTAATGTGATTTCTTTATAATAGGTGTGTTCCTTATCTTATCCTAGTGTCTAAACTCTTCTCCATGGCTGGACCCCCAAATAATATTCATTTACGTGCTAAGGGGTATCTAGAGAGTGTGATAGGTTTAATAACTACCCTAACCCGAACGCGTACCCTAACCCTAACACCTACCCTAACCCTAACACGTACCCTAATCCTATCCCGTACCCTAAACGGAGCCCTAACCCTAACACTAACCCAAACCCTAACCCTAACCCATACCCTACGCCGTACACGAACCCCTCCCCGAACCCGTACCCTAAGCCTAACCCTAAGCCTAACCCTAAGCCTACGCTACCCTTGACTGCTTCTGCCTCCAATAGATTTCCTAAGCACTAGTGTTTTAAGGAACAGCTTAAAAAGAGAATCCTAATGTGATTTATTTATAATGGGTGTGTTCCTTATCTTATCCTAGTGTCTAAACTCTTCTCCATGGCTGGATCTCCAAATAATATTCCTTTACGTGCTAAGGGGTATCTAGAGAGTGGGCTAGGTTTAATAACTACCCTAACCCTAACGCGTACCCTAACCCTAACCCCTACCCTAACACGTACCCTAATCCTAACCAATACCCTAAACCGAGCCCTAACCCTAGCACTAACCCTAACCCTAACCCATACCCTACGCCGTACTCGAAGCCCTCCCCGAACCCGTACCCTAAGCCGTGCCCTAAGCCTAACCCTAAGACTAACCCTAACCCTAGGCTACCCTTGACTGCTTCTGCCTCCAATAGATTTCCTAAGCACTAGTGTTTTAAGGAACAGCGTAAAAAGAGAATCCTAATGTGATTTCTTTATAATGGGTATGTTCCTTATCTTATCCTAGTGTCTAAACTTTTCTCCATGGATGGACCCCCAAATAATATTCCTTTACGTGCTAAGGGGTATCTAGAGAGTGGGATAGGTTTAATCACTACACTAACCCTAAAACGTACACTAACCCTAACCACTACCCTAACCCTAACACGTACCCTAATCCTAACCCAGACCCTAAACCGAGCCCTAACCCTAACACTAACACTAACCCTAACCCTAACCCATACCCTACGCTGTATCCGAAGCCCTCCCTGAACCCGTACCCTAAGCCGTACCCTAAGCCTACCCCTAAGCCTAACCCTAACCCTAGGCTACCCTTGACTGCTGCTGCCTCCAATAGATTTCCTAAGCACTAGTGTTTTAAGGAACAGCTTAAAAAGAGAATCCTAATGTGATTTCTTTATAATAGGTGTGTTCCTTATCTTATCCTAGTGTCTAAACTCTTCTCCATGGCTGGACCCCCAAATAATATTCATTTACGTGCTAAGGGGTATCTAGAGAGTGTGATAGGTTTAATAACTACCCTAACCCGAACGCGTACCCTAACCCTAACACCTACCCTAACCCTAACACGTACCCTAATCCTATCCCGTACCCTAAACGGAGCCCTAACCCTAACACTAACCCAAACCCTAACCCTAACCCATACCCTACGCCGTACACGAACCCCTCCCCGAACCCGTACCCTAAGCCTAACCCTAAGCCTAACCCTAAGCCTACGCTACCCTTGACTGCTTCTGCCTCCAATAGATTTCCTAAGCACTAGTGTTTTAAGGAACAGCTTAAAAAGAGAATCCTAATGTGATTTATTTATAATGGGTGTGTTCCTTATCTTATCCTAGTGTCTAAACTCTTCTCCATGGCTGGATCTCCAAATAATATTCCTTTACGTGCTAAGGGGTATCTAGAGAGTGGGCTAGGTTTAATAACTACCCTAACCCTAACGCGTACCCTAACCCTAACCCCTACCCTAACACGTACCCTAATCCTAACCAATACCCTAAACCGAGCCCTAACCCTAGCACTAACCCTAACCCTAACCCATACCCTACGCCGTACTCGAAGCCCTCCCCGAACCCGTACCCTAAGCCGTGCCCTAAGCCTAACCCTAAGACTAACCCTAACCCTAGGCTACCCTTGACTGCTTCTGCCTCCAATAGATTTCCTAAGCACTAGTGTTTTAAGGAACAGCGTAAAAAGAGAATCCTAATGTGATTTCTTTATAATGGGTATGTTCCTTATCTTATCCTAGTGTCTAAACTTTTCTCCATGGATGGACCCCCAAATAATATTCCTTTACGTGCTAAGGGGTATCTAGAGAGTGGGATAGGTTTAATCACTACACTAACCCTAAAACGTACACTAACCCTAACCACTACCCTAACCCTAACACGTACCCTAATCCTAACCCAGACCCTAAACCGAGCCCTAACCCTAACACTAACACTAACCCTAACCCTAACCCATACCCTACGCTGTATCCGAAGCCCTCCCTGAACCCGTACCCTAAGCCGTACCCTAAGCCTACCCCTAAGCCTAACCCTAACCCTAGGCTACCCTTGACTGCTGCTGCCTCCAATAGATTTCCTAAGCACTAGTGTTTTAAGGAACAGCTTAAAAAGAGAATCCTAATGTGATTTCTTTATAATAGGTGTGTTCCTTATCTTATCCTAGTGTCTAAACTCTTCTCCATGGCTGGACCCCCAAATAATATTCATTTACGTGCTAAGGGGTATCTAGAGAGTGTGATAGGTTTAATAACTACCCTAACCCGAACGCGTACCCTAACCCTAACACCTACCCTAACCCTAACACGTACCCTAATCCTATCCCGTACCCTAAACGGAGCCCTAACCCTAACACTAACCCAAACCCTAACCCTAACCCATACCCTACGCCGTACACGAACCCCTCCCCGAACCCGTACCCTAAGCCTAACCCTAAGCCTAACCCTAAGCCTACGCTACCCTTGACTGCTTCTGCCTCCAATAGATTTCCTAAGCACTAGTGTTTTAAGGAACAGCTTAAAAAGAGAATCCTAATGTGATTTATTTATAATGGGTGTGTTCCTTATCTTATCCTAGTGTCTAAACTCTTCTCCATGGCTGGATCTCCAAATAATATTCCTTTACGTGCTAAGGGGTATCTAGAGAGTGGGCTAGGTTTAATAACTACCCCAACCCTAACGCATACCCTAACCCTAACCCCTACCCTAACACGTACCCTAATCCTAACCAATACCCTAAACCGAGCCCTAACCCTAGCACTAACCCTAACCCTAACCCATACCCTACGCCGTACTCGAAGCCCTCCCCGAACCCGTACCCTAAGCCGTGCCCTAAGCCTAACCCTAAGACTAACCCTAACCCTAGGCTACCCTTGACTGCTTCTGCCTCCAATAGATTTCCTAAGCACTAGTGTTTTAAGGAACAGCGTAAAAAGAGAATCCTAATGTGATTTCTTTATAATGGGTATGTTCCTTATCTTATCCTAGTGTCTAAACTTTTCTCCATGGATGGACCCCCAAATAATATTCCTTTACGTGCTAAGGGGTATCTAGAGAGTGGGATAGGTTTAATCACTACACTAACCCTAAAACGTACACTAACCCTAACCACTACCCTAACCCTAACACGTACCCTAATCCTAACCCAGACCCTAAACCGAGCCCTAACCCTAACACTAACACTAACCCTAACCCTAACCCATACCCTACGCTGTATCCGAAGCCCTCCCTGAACCCGTACCCTAAGCCGTACCCTAAGCCTACCCCTAAGCCTAACCCTAACCCTAGGCTACCCTTGACTGCTTCTGCCTCCAATAGATTTCCTAAGCACTAGTGTTTTAAGGAACAGCTTAAAAAGAGAATCCTAATGTGATTTCTTTATAATAGGTGTGTTCCTTATCTTATCCTAGTGTCTAAACTCTTCTCCATGGCTGGACCCCCAAATAATATTCATTTACGTGCTAAGGGGTATCTAGAGAGTGTGATAGGTTTAATAACTACCCTAACCCGAACGCGTAACCTAACCCTAACACCTACCCTAACCCTAACACGTACCCTAATCCTATCCCGTACCCTAAACGGAGCCCTAACCCTAACACTAACCCAAACCCTAACCCTAACCCATACCCTACGCCGTACACGAACCCCTCCCCGAACCCGTACCCTAAGCCTAACCCTAAGCCTAACCCTAAGCCTACGCTACCCTTGACTGCTTCTGCCTCCAATAGATTTCCTAAGCACTAGTGTTTTAAGGAACAGCTTAAAAAGAGAATCCTAATGTGATTTATTTATAATGGGTGTGTTCCTTATCTTATCCTAGTGTCTAAACTCTTCTCCATGGCTGGATCTCCAAATAATATTCCTTTACGTACTAAGGGGTATCTAGAGAGTGGGCTAGGTTTAATAACTACCCTAACCCTAACGCGTACCCTAACCCTAACCCCTACCCTAACACGTACCCTAATCCTAACCAATACCCTAAACCGAGCCCTAACCCTAGCACTAACCCTAACCCTAACCCATACCCTACGCCGTACTCGAAGCCCTCCCCGAACGCGTACCCTAAGCCGTGCCCTAAGCCTAACCCTAAGACTAACCCTAACCCTAGGCTACCCTTGACTGCTTCTGCCTCCAATAGATTTCCTTAGCACTAGTGTTTTAAGGAACAGCGTAAAAAGAGAATCCTAATGTGATTTCTTTATAATGGGTATGTTCCTTATCTTATCCTAGTGTCTAAACTTTTCTCCATGGATGGACCCCCAAATAATTTTCCTTTACGTGCTAAGGGGTATCTAGAGAGTGGGATAGGTTTAATCACTACACTAACCCTAAAACGTACACTAACCCTAACCACTACCCTAACCCTAACACGTACCCTAATCCTAACCCAGACCCTAAACCGAGCCCTAACCCTAACACTAACACTAACCCTAACCCTAACCCATACCCTACGCTGTATCCGAAGCCCTCCCTGAACCCGTACCCTAAGCCGTACCCTAAGCCTACCCCTAAGCCTAACCCTAACCCTAGGCTACCCTTGACTGCTTCTGCCTCCAATAGATTTCCTAAGCACTAGTGTTTTAAGGAACAGCTTAAAAAGAGAATCCTAATGTGATTTCTTTATAATAGGTGTGTTCCTTACCTTATCCTAGTGTCTAAACTCTTCTCCATGGCTGCACCCCCAAATAATATTCATTTACGTGCTAAGGGGTATCTAGAGAGTGTGATAGGTTTAATAACTACCCTAACACGAACGCGTACCCTAACCCTAACACCTACCCTAACCCTAACACGTACCCTAATCCTATCCCGTACCCTAAACGGAGCCCTAACCCTAACACTAACCCAAACCCTAACCCTAACCCATACCCTACGCCGTACACGAACCCCTCCCCGAACCCGTACCCTAAGCCTAACCCTAAGCCTAACCCTAAGCCTACGCTACCCTTGACTGCTTCTGCCTCCAATAGATTTCCTAAGCACTAGTGTTTTAAGGAACAGCTTAAAAAGAGAATCCTAATGTGATTTATTTATAATGGGTGTGTTCCTTATCTTATCCTAGTGTCTAAACTCTTCTCCATGGCTGGATCTCCAAATAATATTCCTTTACGTGCTAAGGGGTATCTAGAGAGTGGGCTAGGTTTAATAACTACCCTAACCCTAACGCGTACCCTAACCCTAACCCCTACCCTAACACGTACCCTAATCCTAACCAATACCCTAAACCGAGCCCTAACCCTAGCACTAACCCTAACCCTAACCCATACCCTACGCCGTACTCGAAGCCCTCCCCGAACCCGTACCCTAAGCCGTGCCCTAAGCCTAACCCTAAGACTAACCCTAACCCTAGGCTACCCTTGACTGCTTCTGCCTCCAATAGATTTCCTAAGCACTAGTGTTTTAAGGAACAGCGTAAAAAGAGAATCCTAATGTGATTTCTTTATAATGGGTATGTTCCTTATCTTATCCTAGTGTCTAAACTTTTCTCCATGGATGGACCCCCAAATAATATTCCTTTACGTGCTAAGGGGTATCTAGAGAGTGGGATAGGTTTAATCACTACACTAACCCTAAAACGTACACTAACCCTAACCACTACCCTAACCCTAACACGTACCCTAATCCTAACCCAGACCCTAAACCGAGCCCTAACCCTAACACTAACACTAACCCTAACCCTAACCCATACCCTACGCTGTATCCGAAGCCCTCCCTGAACCCGTACCCTAAGCCGTACCCTAAGCCTACCCCTAAGCCTAACCCTAACCCTAGGCTACCCTTGACTGCTTCTGCCTCCAATAGATTTCCTAAGCACTAGTGTTTTAAGGAACAGCTTAAAAAGAGAATCCTAATGTGATTTCTTTATAATAGGTGTGTTCCTTATCTTATCCTAGTGTCTAAACTCTTCTCCATGGCTGGACCCCCAAATAATATTCATTTACGTGCTAAGGGGTATCTAGAGAGTGTGATAGGTTTAATAACTACCCTAACCCGAACGCGTACCCTAACCCTAACACCTACCCTAACCCTAACACGTACCCTAATCCTATCCCGTACCCTAAACGGAGCCCTAACCCTAACACTAACCCAAACCCTAACCCTAACCCATACCCTACGCCGTACACGAACCCCTCCCCGAACCCGTACCCTAAGCCTAACCCTAAGCCTAACCCTAAGCCTACGCTACCCTTGACTGCTTCTGCCTCCAATAGATTTCCTAAGCACTAGTGTTTTAAGGAACAGCTTAAAAAGAGAATCCTAATGTGATTTATTTATAATGGGTGTGTTCCTAATCTTATCCTAGTGTCTAAACTCTTCTCCATGGCTGGATCTCCAAATAATATTCCTTTACGTGCTAAGGGGTATCTAGAGAGTGGGCTAGGTTTAATAACTACCCTAACCCTAACGCGTACCCTAACCCTAACCCCTACCCTAACACGTACCCTAATCCTAACCAATACCCTAAACCGAGCCCTAACCCTAGCACTAACCCTAACCCTAACCCATACCCTACGCCGTACTCGAAGCCCTCCCCGAACCCGTACCCTAAGCCGTGCCCTAAGCCTAACCCTAAGACTAACCCTAACCCTAGGCTACCCTTGACTGCTTCTGCCTCCAATAGATTTCCTAAGCACTAGTGTTTTAAGGAACAGCGTAAAAAGAGAATCCTAATGTGATTTCTTTATAATGGGTATGTTCCTTATCTTATCCTAGTGTCTAAACTTTTCTCCATGGATGGACCCCCAAATAATATTCCTTTACGTGCTAAGGGGTATCTAGAGAGTGGGATAGGTTTAATCACTACACTAACCCTAAAACGTACACTAACCCTAACCACTACCCTAACCCTAACACGTACCCTAATCCTAACCCAGACCCTAAACCGAGCCCTAACCCTAACACTAACACTAACCCTAACCCTAACCCATACCCTACGCTGTATCCGAAGCCCTCCCTGAACCCGTACCCTAAGCCGTACCCTAAGCCTACCCCTAAGCCTAACCCTAACCCTAGGCTACCCTTGACTGCTGCTGCCTCCAATAGATTTCCTAAGCACTAGTGTTTTAAGGAACAGCTTAAAAAGAGAATCCTAATGTGATTTCTTTATAATAGGTGTGTTCCTTATCTTATCCTAGTGTCTAAACTCTTCTCCATGGCTGGACCCCCAAATAATATTCATTTACGTGCTAAGGGGTATCTAGAGAGTGTGATAGGTTTAATAACTACCCTAACCCGAACGCGTACCCTAACCCTAACACCTACCCTAACCCTAACACGTACCCTAATCCTATCCCGTACCCTAAACGGAGCCCTAACCCTAACACTAACCCAAACCCTAACCCTAACCCATACCCTACGCCGTACACGAACCCCTCCCCGAACCCGTACCCTAAGCCTAACCCTAAGCCTAACCCTAAGCCTACGCTACCCTTGACTGCTTCTGCCTCCAATAGATTTCCTAAGCACTAGTGTTTTAAGGAACAGCTTAAAAAGAGAATCCTAATGTGATTTATTTATAATGGGTGTGTTCCTTATCTTATCCTAGTGTCTAAACTCTTCTCCATGGCTGGATCTCCAAATAATATTCCTTTACGTGCTAAGGGGTATCTAGAGAGTGGGCTAGGTTTAATAACTACCCCAACCCTAACGCATACCCTAACCCTAACCCCTACCCTAACACGTACCCTAATCCTAACCAATACCCTAAACCGAGCCCTAACCCTAGCACTAACCCTAACCCTAACCCATACCCTACGCCGTACTCGAAGCCCTCCCCGAACCCGTACCCTAAGCCGTGCCCTAAGCCTAACCCTAAGACTAACCCTAACCCTAGGCTACCCTTGACTGCTTCTGCCTCCAATAGATTTCCTAAGCACTAGTGTTTTAAGGAACAGCGTAAAAAGAGAATCCTAATGTGATTTCTTTATAATGGGTATGTTCCTTATCTTATCCTAGTGTCTAAACTTTTCTCCATGGATGGACCCCCAAATAATATTCCTTTACGTGCTAAGGGGTATCTAGAGAGTGGGATAGGTTTAATCACTACACTAACCCTAAAACGTACACTAACCCTAACCACTACCCTAACCCTAACACGTACCCTAATCCTAACCCAGACCCTAAACCGAGCCCTAACCCTAACACTAACACTAACCCTAACCCTAACCCATACCCTACGCTGTATCCGAAGCCCTCCCTGAACCCGTACCCTAAGCCGTACCCTAAGCCTACCCCTAAGCCTAACCCTAACCCTAGGCTACCCTTGACTGCTTCTGCCTCCAATAGATTTCCTAAGCACTAGTGTTTTAAGGAACAGCTTAAAAAGAGAATCCTAATGTGATTTCTTTATAATAGGTGTGTTCCTTATCTTATCCTAGTGTCTAAACTCTTCTCCATGGCTGGACCCCCAAATAATATTCATTTACGTGCTAAGGGGTATCTAGAGAGTGTGATAGGTTTAATAACTACCCTAACCCGAACGCGTAACCTAACCCTAACACCTACCCTAACCCTAACACGTACCCTAATCCTATCCCGTACCCTAAACGGAGCCCTAACCCTAACACTAACCCAAACCCTAACCCTAACCCATACCCTACGCCGTACACGAACCCCTCCCCGAACCCGTACCCTAAGCCTAACCCTAAGCCTAACCCTAAGCCTACGCTACCCTTGACTGCTTCTGCCTCCAATAGATTTCCTAAGCACTAGTGTTTTAAGGAACAGCTTAAAAAGAGAATCCTAATGTGATTTATTTATAATGGGTGTGTTCCTTATCTTATCCTAGTGTCTAAACTCTTCTCCATGGCTGGATCTCCAAATAATATTCCTTTACGTGCTAAGGGTATCTAGAGAGTGGGCTAGGTTTAATAACTACCCTAACCCTAACGTGTACCCTAACCCTAACCCCTACCCTAACACGTACCCTAATCCTAACCAATACCCTAAACCGAGCCCTAACCCTAGCACTAACCCTAACCCTAACCCATACCCTACGCCGTACTCGAAGCCCTCCCCGAACCCGTACCCTAAGCCGTGCCCTAAGCCTAACCCTAAGACTAACCCTAACCCTAGGCTACCCTTGACTGCTTCTGCCTCCAATAGATTTCCTAAGCACTAGTGTTTTAAGGAACAGCGTAAAAAGAGAATCCTAATGTGATTTCTTTATAATGGGTATGTTCCTTATCTTATCCTAGTGTCTAAACTTTTCTCCATGGATGGACCCCCAAATAATTTTCCTTTACGTGCTAAGGGGTATCTAGAGAGTGGGATAGGTTTAATCACTACACTAACCCTAAAACGTACACTAACCCTAACCACTACCCTAACCCTAACACGTACCCTAATCCTAACCCAGACCCTAAACCGAGCCCTAACCCTAACACTAACACTAACCCTAACCCTAACCCATACCCTACGCTGTATCCGAAGCCCTCCCTGAACCCGTACCCTAAGCCGTACCCTAAGCCTACCCCTAAGCCTAACCCTAACCCTAGGCTACCCTTGACTGCTTCTGCCTCCAATAGATTTCCTAAGCACTAGTGTTTTAAGGAACAGCTTAAAAAGAGAATCCTAATGTGATTTCTTTATAATAGGTGTGTTCCTTACCTTATCCTAGTGTCTAAACTCTTCTCCATGGCTGGACCCCCAAATAATATTCATTTACGTGCTAAGGGGTATCTAGAGAGTGTGATAGGTTTAATAACTACCCTAACACGAACGCGTACCCTAACCCTAACACCTACCCTAACCCTAACACGTACCCTAATCCTATCCCGTACCCTAAACGGAGCCCTAACCCTAACACTAACCCAAACCCTAACCCTAACCCATACCCTACGCCGTACACGAACCCCTCCCCGAACCCGTACCCTAAGCCTAACCCTAAGCCTAACCCTAAGCCTACGCTACCCTTGACTGCTTCTGCCTCCAATAGATTTCCTAAGCACTAGTGTTTTAAGGAACAGCTTAAAAAGAGAATCCTAATGTGATTTATTTATAATGGGTGTGTTCCTTATCTTATCCTAGTGTCTAAACTCTTCTCCATGGCTGGATCTCCAAATAATATTCCTTTACGTGCTAAGGGGTATCTAGAGAGTGGGCTAGGTTTAATAACTACCCTAACCCTAACGCGTACCCTAACCCTAACCCCTACCCTAACACGTACCCTAATCCTAACCAATACCCTAAACCGAGCCCTAACCCTAGCACTAACCCTAACCCTAACCCATACCCTACGCCATACTCGAAGCCCTCCCCGAACCCGTACCCTAAGCCGTGCCCTAAGCCTAACCCTAAGACTAACCCTAACCCTAGGCTACCCTTGACTGCTTCTGCCTCCAATAGATTTCCTAAGCACTAGTGTTTTAAGGAACAGCGTAAAAAGAGAATCCTAATGTGATTTCTTTATAATGGGTATGTTCCTTATCTTATCCTAGTGTCTAAACTTTTCTCCATGGATGGACCCCCAAATAATATTCCTTTACGTGCTAAGGGGTATCTAGAGAGTGGGATAGGTTTAATCACTACACTAACCCTAAAACGTACACTAACCCTAACCACTACCCTAACCCTAACACGTACCCTAATCCTAACCCAGACCCTAAACCGAGCCCTAACCCTAACACTAACACTAACCCTAACCCTAACCCATACCCTACGCTGTATCCGAAGCCCTCCCTGAACCCGTACCCTAAGCCGTACCCTAAGGCTACCCCTAAGCCTAACCCTAACCCTAGGCTACCCTTGACTGCTTCTGCCTCCAATAGATTTCCTAAGCACTAGTGTTTTAAGGAACAGCTTAAAAAGAGAATCCTAATGTGATTTCTTTATAATAGGTGTGTTCCTTATCTTATCCTAGTGTCTAAACTCTTCTCCATGGCTGGACCCCCAAATAATATTCATTTACGTGCTAAGGGGTATCTAGAGAGTGTGATAGGTTTAATAACTACCCTAACCCGAACGCGTACCCTAACCCTAACACCTACCCTAACCCTAACACGTACCCTAATCCTATCCCGTACCCTAAACGGAGCCCTAACCCTAACACTAACCCAAACCCTAACCCTAACCCATACCCTACGCCGTACACGAACCCCTCCCCGAACCCGTACCCTAAGCCTAACCCTAAGCCTAACCCTAAGCCTACGCTACCCTTGACTGCTTCTGCCTCCAATAGATTTCCTAAGCACTAGTGTTTTAAGGAACAGCTTAAAAAGAGAATCCTAATGTGATTTATTTATAATGGGTGTGTTCCTTATCTTATCCTAGTGTCTAAACTCTTCTCCATGGCTGGATCTCCAAATAATATTCCTTTACGTGCTAAGGGGTATCTAGAGAGTGGGCTAGGTTTAATAACTAACCTAACCCTAACGCGTACCCTAACCCTAACCCCTACCCTAACACGTACCCTAATCCTAACCAATACCCTAAACCGAGCCCTAACCCTAGCACTAACCCTAACCCTAACCCATACCCTACGCCGTACTCGAAGCCCTCCCCGAACCCGTACCCTAAGCCGTGCCCTAAGCCTAACCCTAAGACTAACCCTAACCCTAGGCTACCCTTGACTGCTTCTGCCTCCAATAGATTTCCTAAGCACTAGTGTTTTAAGGAACAGCGTAAAAAGAGAATCCTAATGTGATTTCTTTATAATGGGTATGTTCCTTATCTTATCCTAGTGTCTAAACTTTTCTCCATGGATGGACCCCCAAATAATATTCCTTTACGTGCTAAGGGGTATCTAGAGAGTGGGATAGGTTTAATCACTACACTAACCCTAAAACGTACACTAACCCTAACCACTACCCTAACCCTAACACGTACCCTAATCCTAACCCAGACCCTAAACCGAGCCCTAACCCTAACACTAACACTAACCCTAACCCTAACCCATACCCTACGCTGTATCCGAAGCCCTCCCTGAACCCGTACCCTAAGCCGTACCCTAAGCCTACCCCTAAGCCTAACCCTAACCCTAGGCTACCCTTGACTGCTGCTGCCTCCAATAGATTTCCTAAGCACTAGTGTTTTAAGGAACAGCTTAAAAAGAGAATCCTAATGTGATTTCTTTATAATAGGTGTGTTCCTTATCTTATCCTAGTGTCTAAACTCTTCTCCATGGCTGGACCCCCAAATAATATTCATTTACGTGCTAAGGGGTATCTAGAGAGTGTGATAGGTTTAATAACTACCCTAACCCGAACGCGTACCCTAACCCTAACACCTACCCTAACCCTAACACGTACCCTAATCCTATCCCGTACCCTAAACGGAGCCCTAACCCTAACACTAACCCAAACCCTAACCCTAACCCATACCCTACGCCGTACACGAACCCCTCCCCGAACCCGTACCCTAAGCCTAACCCTAAGCCTAACCCTAAGCCTACGGTACCCTTGACTGCTTCTGCCTCCAATAGATTTCCTAAGCACTAGTGTTTTAAGGAACAGCTTAAAAAGAGAATCCTAATGTGATTTATTTATAATGGGTGTGTTCCTTATCTTATCCTAGTGTCTAAACTCTTCTCCATGGCTGGATCTCCAAATAATATTCCTTTACGTGCTAAGGGGTATCTAGAGAGTGGGCTAGGTTTAATAACTACCCCAACCCTAACGCATACCCTAACCCTAACCCCTACCCTAACACGTACCCTAATCCTAACCAATACCCTAAACCGAGCCCTAACCCTAGCACTAACCCTAACCCTAACCCATACCCTACGCCGTACTCGAAGCCCTCCCCGAACCCGTACCCTAAGCCGTGCCCTAAGCCTAACCCTAAGACTAACCCTAACCCTAGGCTACCCTTGACTGCTTCTGCCTCCAATAGATTTCCTAAGCACTAGTGTTTTAAGGAACAGCGTAAAAAGAGAATCCTAATGTGATTTCTTTATAATGGGTATGTTCCTTATCTTATCCTAGTGTCTAAACTTTTCTCCATGGATGGACCCCCAAATAATATTCCTTTACGTGCTAAGGGGTATCTAGAGAGTGGGATAGGTTTAATCACTACACTAACCCTAAAACGTACACTAACCCTAACCACTACCCTAACCCTAACACGTACCCTAATCCTAACCCAGACCCTAAACCGAGCCCTAACCCTAACACTAACACTAACCCTAACCCTAACCCATACCCTACGCTGTATCCGAAGCCCTCCCTGAACCCGTACCCTAAGCCGTACCCTAAGCCTACCCCTAAGCCTAACCCTAACCCTAGGCTACCCTTGACTGCTTCTGCCTCCAATAGATTTCCTAAGCACTAGTGTTTTAAGGAACAGCTTAAAAAGAGAATCCTAATGTGATTTCTTTATAATAGGTGTGTTCCTTATCTTATCCTAGTGTCTAAACTCTTCTCCATGGCTGGACCCCCAAATAATATTCATTTACGTGCTAAGGGGTATCTAGAGAGTGTGATAGGTTTAATAACTACCCTAACCCTAACGCGTACCCTAACCCTAACCCCTACCCTAACACGTACCCTAATCCTAACCAATACCCTAAACCGAGCCCTAACCCTAGCACTAACCCTAACCCTAACCCATACCCTACGCCGTACTCGAAGCCCTCCCCGAACCCGTACCCTAAGCCGTGCCCTAAGCCTAACCCTAAGACTAACCCTAACCCTAGGCTACCCTTGACTGCTTCTGCCTCCAATAGATTTCCTAAGCACTAGTGTTTTAAGGAACAGCGTAAAAAGAGAATCCTAATGTGATTTCTTTATAATGGGTATGTTCCTTATCTTATCCTAGTGTCTAAACTTTTCTCCATGGATGGACCCCCAAATAATATTCCTTTACGTGCTAAGGGGTATCTAGAGAGTGGGATAGGTTTAATCACTACACTAACCCTAAAACGTACACTAACCCTAACCACTACCCTAACCCTAACACGTACCCTAATCCTAACCCAGACCCTAAACCGAGCCCTAACCCTAACACTAACACTAACCCTAACCCTAACCCATACCCTACGCTGTATCCGAAGCCCTCCCTGAACCCGTACCCTAAGCCGTACCCTAAGCCTACCCCTAAGCCTAACCCTAACCCTAGGCTACCCTTGACTGCTTCTGCCTCCAATAGATTTCCTAAGCACTAGTGTTTTAAGGAACAGCTTAAAAAGAGAATCCTAATGTGATTTCTTTATAATAGGTGTGTTCCTTATCTTATCCTAGTGTCTAAACTCTTCTCCATGGCTGGACCCCCAAATAATATTCATTTACGTGCTAAGGGGTATCTAGAGAGTGTGATAGGTTTAATAACTACCCTAACCCTAACGCGTACCCTAACCCTAACCCCTACCCTAACACGTACCCTAATCCTAACCAATACCCTAAACCGAGCCCTAACCCTAGCACTAACCCTAACCCTAACCCATACCCTACGCCGTACTCGAAGCCCTCCCCGAACCCGTACCCTAAGCTGTGCCCTAAGCCTAACCCTAAGACTAACCCTAACCCTAGGCTACCCTTGACTGCTTCTGCCTCCAATAGATTTCCTAAGCACTAGTGTTTTAAGGAACAGCGTAAAAAGAGAATCCTAATGTGATTTCTTTATAATGGGTATGTTCCTTATCTTATCCTAGTGTCTAAACTTTTCTCCATGGATGGACCCCCAAATAATATTCCTTTACGTGCTAAGGGGTATCTAGAGAGTGGGATAGGTTTAATCACTACACTAACCCTAAAACGTACACTAACCCTAACCACTACCCTAACCCTAACACGTACCCTAATCCTAACCCAGACCCTAAACCGAGCCCTAACCCTAACACTAACACTAACCCTAACCCTAACCCATACCCTACGCTGTATCCGAAGCCCTCCCTGAACCCGTACCCTAAGCCGTACCCTAAGCCTACCCCTAAGCCTAACCCTAACCCTAGGCTACCCTTGACTGCTTCTGCCTCCAATAGATTTCCTAAGCACTAGTGTTTTAAGGAACAGCTTAAAAAGAGAATCCTAATGTGATTTCTTTATAATAGGTGTGTTCCTTATCTTATCCTAGTGTCTAAACTCTTCTCCATGGCTGGACCCCCAAATAATATTCATTTACGTGCTAAGGGGTATCTAGAGAGTGTGATAGGTTTAATAACTACCCTAACCCGAACGCGTACCCTAACCCTAACACCTACCCTAACCCTAACACGTACCCTAATCCTATCCCGTACCCTAAACGGAGCCCTAACCCTAACACTAACCCAAACCCTAACCCTAACCCATACCCTACGCCGTACACGAACCCCTCCCCGAACCCGTACCCTAAGCCTAACCCTAAGCCTAACCCTAAGCCTACGCTACCCTTGACTGCTTCTGCCTCCAATAGATTTCCTAAGCACTAGTGTTTTAAGGAACAGCTTAAAAAGAGAATCCTAATGTGATTTATTTATAATGGGTGTGTTCCTTATCTTATCCTAGTGTCTAAACTCTTCTCCATGGCTGGATCTCCAAATAATATTCCTTTACGTGCTAAGGGGTATCTAGAGAGTGGGCTAGGTTTAATAACTACCCTAACCCTAACGCGTACCCTAACCCTAACCCCTACCCTAACACGTACCCTAATCCTAACCAATACCCTAAACCGAGCCCTAACCCTAGCACTAACCCTAACCCTAACCCATACCCTACGCCGTACTCGAAGCCCTCCCCGAACCCGTACCCTAAGCCGTGCCCTAAGCCTAACCCTAAGACTAACCCTAACCCTAGGCTACCCTTGACTGCTTCTGCCTCCAATAGATTTCCTAAGCACTAGTGTTTTAAGGAACAGCGTAAAAAGAGAATCCTAATGTGATTTCTTTATAATGGGTATGTTCCTTATCTTATCCTAGTGTCTAAACTTTTCTCCATGGATGGACCCCCAAATAATATTCCTTTACGTGCTAAGGGGTATCTAGAGAGTGGGATAGGTTTAATCACTACACTAACCCTAAAACGTACACTAACCCTAACCACTACCCTAACCCTAACACGTACCCTAATCCTAACCCAGACCCTAAACCGAGCCCTAACCCTAACACTAACACTAACCCTAACCCTAACCCATACCCTACGCTGTATCCGAAGCCCTCCCTGAACCCGTACCCTAAGCCGTACCCTAAGCCTACCCCTAAGCCTAACCCTAACCCTAGGCTACCCTTGACTGCTGCTGCCTCCAATAGATTTCCTAAGCACTAGTGTTTTAAGGAACAGCTTAAAAAGAGAATCCTAATGTGATTTCTTTATAATAGGTGTGTTCCTTATCTTATCCTAGTGTCTAAACTCTTCTCCATGGCTGGACCCCCAAATAATATTCATTTACGTGCTAAGGGGTATCTAGAGAGTGTGATAGGTTTAATAACTACCCTAACCCGAACGCGTACCCTAACCCTAACACCTACCCTAACCCTAACACGTACCCTAATCCTATCCCGTACCCTAAACGGAGCCCTAACCCTAACACTAACCCAAACCCTAACCCTAACCCATACCCTACGCCGTACACGAACCCCTCCCCGAACCCGTACCCTAAGCCTAACCCTAAGCCTAACCCTAAGCCTACGCTACCCTTGACTGCTTCTGCCTCCAATAGATTTCCTAAGCACTAGTGTTTTAAGGAACAGCTTAAAAAGAGAATCCTAATGTGATTTATTTATAATGGGTGTGTTCCTTATCTTATCCTAGTGTCTAAACTCTTCTCCATGGCTGGATCTCCAAATAATATTCCTTTACGTGCTAAGGGGTATCTAGAGAGTGGGCTAGGTTTAATAACTACCCCAACCCTAACGCATACCCTAACCCTAACCCCTACCCTAACACGTACCCTAATCCTAACCAATACCCTAAACCGAGCCCTAACCCTAGCACTAACCCTAACCCTAACCCATACCCTACGCCGTACTCGAAGCCCTCCCCGAACCCGTACCCTAAGCCGTGCCCTAAGCCTAACCCTAAGACTAACCCTAACCCTAGGCTACCCTTGACTGCTTCTGCCTCCAATAGATTTCCTAAGCACTAGTGTTTTAAGGAACAGCGTAAAAAGAGAATCCTAATGTGATTTCTTTATAATGGGTATGTTCCTTATCTTATCCTAGTGTCTAAACTTTTCTCCATGGATGGACCCCCAAATAATATTCCTTTACGTGCTAAGGGGTATCTAGAGAGTGGGATAGGTTTAATCACTACACTAACCCTAAAACGTACACTAACCCTAACCACTACCCTAACCCTAACACGTACCCTAATCCTAACCCAGACCCTAAACCGAGCCCTAACCCTAACACTAACACTAACCCTAACCCTAACCCATACCCTACGCTGTATCCGAAGCCCTCCCTGAACCCGTACCCTAAGCCGTACCCTAAGCCTACCCCTAAGCCTAACCCTAACCCTAGGCTACCCTTGACTGCTTCTGCCTCCAATAGATTTCCTAAGCACTAGTGTTTTAAGGAACAGCTTAAAAAGAGAATCCTAATGTGATTTCTTTATAATAGGTGTGTTCCTTATCTTATCCTAGTGTCTAAACTCTTCTCCATGGCTGGACCCCCAAATAATATTCATTTACGTGCTAAGGGGTATCTAGAGAGTGTGATAGGTTTAATAACTACCCTATCCCGAACGCGTAACCTAACCCTAACACCTACCCTAACCCTAACACGTACCCTAATCCTATCCCGTACCCTAAACGGAGCCCTAACCCTAACACTAACCCAAACCCTAACCCTAACCCATACCCTACGCCGTACACGAACCCCTCCCCGAACCCGTACCCTAAGCCTAACCCTAAGCCTAACCCTAAGCCTACGCTACCCTTGACTGCTTCTGCCTCCAATAGATTTCCTAAGCACTAGTGTTTTAAGGAACAGCTTAAAAAGAGAATCCTAATGTGATTTATTTATAATGGGTGTGTTCCTTATCTTATCCTAGTGTCTAAACTCTTCTCCATGGCTGGATCTCCAAATAATATTCCTTTACGTGCTAAGGGGTATCTAGAGTGTGGGCTAGGTTTAATAACTACCCTAACCCTAACGCGTACCCTAACCCTAACCCCTACCCTAACACGTACCCTAATCCTAACCAATACCCTAAACCGAGCCCTAACCCTAGCACTAACCCTAACCCTAACCCATACCCTACGCCGTACTCGAAGCCCTCCCCGAACCCGTACCCTAAGCCGTGCCCTAAGCCTAACCCTAAGACTAACCCTAACCCTAGGCTACCCTTGACTGCTTCTGCCTCCAATAGATTTCCTAAGCACTAGTGTTTTAAGGAACAGCGTAAAAAGAGAATCCTAATGTGATTTCTTTATAATGGGTATGTTCCTTATCTTATCCTAGTGTCTAAACTTTTCTCCATGGATGGACCCCCAAATAATTTTCCTTTACGTGCTAAGGGGTATCTAGAGAGTGGGATAGGTTTAATCACTACACTAACCCTAAAACGTACACTAACCCTAACCACTACCCTAACCCTAACACGTACCCTAATCCTAACCCAGACCCTAAACCGAGCCCTAACCCTAACACTAACACTAACCCTAACCCTAACCCATACCCTACGCTGTATCCGAAGCCCTCCCTGAACCCGTACCCTAAGCCGTACCCTAAGCCTACCCCTAAGCCTAACCCTAACCCTAGGCTACCCTTGACTGCTTCTGCCTCCAATAGATTTCCTAAGCACTAGTGTTTTAAGGAACAGCTTAAAAAGAGAATCCTAATGTGATTTCTTTATAATAGGTGTGTTCCTTACCTTATCCTAGTGTCTAAACTCTTCTCCATGGCTGGACCCCCAAATAATATTCATTTACGTGCTAAGGGGTATCTAGAGAGTGTGATAGGTTTAATAACTACCCTAACACGAACGCGTACCCTAACCCTAACACCTACCCTAACCCTAACACGTACCCTAATCCTATCCCGTACCCTAAACGGAGCCCTAACCCTAACACTAACCCAAACCCTAACCCTAACCCATACCCTACGCCGTACACGAACCCCTCCCCGAACCCGTACCCTAAGCCTAACCCTAAGCCTAACCCTAAGCCTACGCTACCCTTGACTGCTTCTGCCTCCAATAGATTTCCTAAGCACTAGTGTTTTAAGGAACAGCTTAAAAAGAGAATCCTAATGTGATTTATTTATAATGGGTGTGTTCCTTATCTTATCCTAGTGTCTAAACTCTTCTCCATGGCTGGATCTCCAAATAATATTCCTTTACGTGCTAAGGGGTATCTAGAGAGTGGGCTAGGTTTAATAACTACCCTAACCCTAACGCGTACCCTAACCCTAACCCCTACCCTAACACGTACCCTAATCCTAACCAATACCCTAAACCGAGCCCTAACCCTAGCACTAACCCTAACCCTAACCCATACCCTACGCCGTACTCGAAGCCCTCCCCGAACCCGTACCCTAAGCCGTACCCTAAGCCTAACCCTAAGCCTAACCCTAAGCCTACGCTACCCTTGACTGCTTCTGCCTCCAATAGATTTCCTAAGCACTAGTGTTTTAAGGAACAGCTTAAAAAGAGAATCCTAATGTGATTTCTTTATAATAGGTGTGTTCCTTATCTTATCCTAGTGTCTAAACTCTTCTCCATGGCTGGACCCCCAAATAATATTCATTTACGTGCTAAGGGGTATCTAGAGAGTGTGATAGGTTTAATAACTACCCTATCCCGAACGCGTAACCTAACCCTAACACCTACCCTAACCCTAACACGTACCCTAATCCTATCCCGTACCCTAAACGGAGCCCTAACCCTAACACTAACCCAAACCCTAACCCTAACCCATACCCTACGCCGTACACGAACCCCTCCCCGAACCCGTACCCTAAGCCTAACCCTAAGCCTAACCCTAAGCCTACGCTACCCTTGACTGCTTCTGCCTCCAATAGATTTCCTAAGCACTAGTGTTTTAAGGAACAGCTTAAAAAGAGAATCCTAATGTGATTTATTTATAATGGGTGTGTTCCTTATCTTATCCTAGTGTCTAAACTCTTCTCCATGGCTGGATCTCCAAATAATATTCCTTTACGTGCTAAGGGGTATCTAGAGTGTGGGCTAGGTTTAATAACTACCCTAACCCTAACGCGTACCCTAACCCTAACCCCTACCCTAACACGTACCCTAATCCTAACCAATACCCTAAACCGAGCCCTAACCCTAGCACTAACCCTAACCCTAACCCATACCCTACGCCGTACTCGAAGCCCTCCCCGAACCCGTACCCTAAGCCGTGCCCTAAGCCTAACCCTAAGACTAACCCTAACCCTAGGCTACCCTTGACTGCTTCTGCCTCCAATAGATTTCCTAAGCACTAGTGTTTTAAGGAACAGCGTAAAAAGAGAATCCTAATGTGATTTCTTTATAATGGGTATGTTCCTTATCTTATCCTAGTGTCTAAACTTTTCTCCATGGATGGACCCCCAAATAATTTTCCTTTACGTGCTAAGGGGTATCTAGAGAGTGGGATAGGTTTAATCACTACACTAACCCTAAAACGTACACTAACCCTAACCACTACCCTAACCCTAACACGTACCCTAATCCTAACCCAGACCCTAAACCGAGCCCTAACCCTAACACTAACACTAACCCTAACCCTAACCCATACCCTACGCTGTATCCGAAGCCCTCCCTGAACCCGTACCCTAAGCCGTACCCTAAGCCTACCCCTAAGCCTAACCCTAACCCTAGGCTACCCTTGACTGCTTCTGCCTCCAATAGATTTCCTAAGCACTAGTGTTTTAAGGAACAGCTTAAAAAGAGAATCCTAATGTGATTTCTTTATAATAGGTGTGTTCCTTACCTTATCCTAGTGTCTAAACTCTTCTCCATGGCTGGACCCCCAAATAATATTCATTTACGTGCTAAGGGGTATCTAGAGAGTGTGATAGGTTTAATAACTACCCTAACACGAACGCGTACCCTAACCCTAACACCTACCCTAACCCTAACACGTACCCTAATCCTATCCCGTACCCTAAACGGAGCCCTAACCCTAACACTAACCCAAACCCTAACCCTAACCCATACCCTACGCCGTACACGAACCCCTCCCCGAACCCGTACCCTAAGCCTAACCCTAAGCCTAACCCTAAGCCTACGCTACCCTTGACTGCTTCTGCCTCCAATAGATTTCCTAAGCACTAGTGTTTTAAGGAACAGCTTAAAAAGAGAATCCTAATGTGATTTATTTATAATGGGTGTGTTCCTTATCTTATCCTAGTGTCTAAACTCTTCTCCATGGCTGGATCTCCAAATAATATTCCTTTACGTGCTAAGGGGTATCTAGAGAGTGGGCTAGGTTTAATAACTACCCTAACCCTAACGCGTACCCTAACCCTAACCCCTACCCTAACACGTACCCTAATCCTAACCAATACCCTAAACCGAGCCCTAACCCTAGCACTAACCCTAACCCTAACCCATACCCTACGCCGTACTCGAAGCCCTCCCCGAACCCGTACCCTAAGCCGTGCCCTAAGCCTAACCCTAAGACTAACCCTAACCCTAGGCTACCCTTGACTGCTTCTGCCTCCAATAGATTTCCTAAGCACTAGTGTTTTAAGGAACAGCGTAAAAAGAGAATCCTAATGTGATTTCTTTATAATGGGTATGTTCCTTATCTTATCCTAGTGTCTAAACTTTTCTCCATGGATGGACCCCCAAATAATATTCCTTTACGTGCTAAGGGGTATCTAGAGAGTGGGATAGGTTTAATCACTACACTAACCCTAAAACGTACACTAACCCTAACCACTACCCTAACCCTAACACGTACCCTAATCCTAACCCAGACCCTAAACCGAGCCCTAACCCTAACACTAACACTAACCCTAACCCTAACGCATACCCTACGCTGTATCCGAAGCCCTCCCTGAACCCGTACCCTAAGCCGTACCCTAAGCCTACCCCTAAGCCTAACCCTAACCCTAGGCTACCCTTGACTGCTTCTGCCTCCAATAGATTTCCTAAGCACTAGTGTTTTAAGGAACAGCTTAAAAAGAGAATCCTAATGTGATTTCTTTATAATAGGTGTGTTCCTTATCTTATCCTAGTGTCTAAACTCTTCTCCATGGCTGGACCCCCAAATAATATTCATTTACGTGCTAAGGGGTATCTAGAGAGTGTGATAGGTTTAATAACTACCCTAACCCGAACGCGTACCCTAACCCTAACACCTACCCTAACCCTAACACGTACCCTAATCCTATCCCGTACCCTAAACGGAGCCCTAACCCTAACACTAACCCAAACCCTAACCCTAACCCATACCCTACGCCGTACACGAACCCCTCCCCGAACCCGTACCCTAAGCCTAACCCTAAGCCTAACCCTAAGCCTACGCTACCCTTGACTGCTTCTGCCTCCAATAGATTTCCTAAGCACTAGTGTTTTAAGGAACAGCTTAAAAAGAGAATCCTAATGTGATTTATTTATAATGGGTGTGTTCCTTATCTTATCCTAGTGTCTAAACTCTTCTCCATGGCTGGATCTCCAAATAATATTCCTTTACGTGCTAAGGGGTATCTAGAGAGTGGGCTAGGTTTAATAACTACCCTAACCCTAACGCGTACCCTAACCCTAACCCCTACCCTAACACGTACCCTAATCCTAACCAATACCCTAAACCGAGCCCTAACCCTAGCACTAACCCTAACCCTAACCCATACCCTACGCCGTACTCGAAGCCCTCCCCGAACCCGTACCCTAAGCCGTGCCCTAAGCCTAACCCTAAGACTAACCCTAACCCTAGGCTACCCTTGACTGCTTCTGCCTCCAATAGATTTCCTAAGCACTAGTGTTTTAAGGAACAGCGTAAAAAGAGAATCCTAATGTGATTTCTTTATAATGGGTATGTTCCTTATCTTATCCTAGTGTCTAAACTTTTCTCCATGGATGGACCCCCAAATAATATTCCTTTACGTGCTAAGGGGTATCTAGAGAGTGGGATAGGTTTAATCACTACACTAACCCTAAAACGTACACTAACCCTAACCACTACCCTAACCCTAACACGTACCCTAATCCTAACCCAGACCCTAAACCGAGCCCTAACCCTAACACTAACACTAACCCTAACCCTAACCCATACCCTACGCTGTATCCGAAGCCCTCCCTGAACCCGTACCCTAAGCCGTACCCTAAGCCTACCCCTAAGCCTAACCCTAACCCTAGGCTACCCTTGACTGCTGCTGCCTCCAATAGATTTCCTAAGCACTAGTGTTTTAAGGAACAGCTTAAAAAGAGAATCCTAATGTGATTTCTTTATAATAGGTGTGTTCCTTATCTTATCCTAGTGTCTAAACTCTTCTCCATGGCTGGACCCCCAAATAATATTCATTTACGTGCTAAGGGGTATCTAGAGAGTGTGATAGGTTTAATAACTACCCTAACCCGAACGCGTACCCTAACCCTAACACCTACCCTAACCCTAACACGTACCCTAATCCTATCCCGTACCCTAAACGGAGCCCTAACCCTAACACTAACCCAAACCCTAACCCTAACCCATACCCTACGCCGTACACGAACCCCTCCCCGAACCCGTACCCTAAGCCTAACCCTAAGCCTAACCCTAAGCCTACGGTACCCTTGACTGCTTCTGCCTCCAATAGATTTCCTAAGCACTAGTGTTTTAAGGAACAGCTTAAAAAGAGAATCCTAATGTGATTTATTTATAATGGGTGTGTTCCTTATCTTATCCTAGTGTCTAAACTCTTCTCCATGGCTGGATCTCCAAATAATATTCCTTTACGTGCTAAGGGGTATCTAGAGAGTGGGCTAGGTTTAATAACTACCCCAACCCTAACGCATACCCTAACCCTAACCCCTACCCTAACACGTACCCTAATCCTAACCAATACCCTAAACCGAGCCCTAACCCTAGCACTAACCCTAACCCTAACCCATACCCTACGCCGTACTCGAAGCCCTCCCCGAACCCGTACCCTAAGTCGTGCCCTAAGCCTAACCCTAAGACTAACCCTAACCCTAGGCTACCCTTGACTGCTTCTGCCTCCAATAGATTTCCTAAGCACTAGTGTTTTAAGGAACAGCGTAAAAAGAGAATCCTAATGTGATTTCTTTATAATGGGTATGTTCCTTATCTTATCCTAGTGTCTAAACTTTTCTCCATGGATGGACCCCCAAATAATATTCCTTTACGTGCTAAGGGGTATCTAGAGAGTGGGATAGGTTTAATCACTACACTAACCCTAAAACGTACACTAACCCTAACCACTACCCTAACCCTAACACGTACCCTAATCCTAACCCAGACCCTAAACCGAGCCCTAACCCTAACACTAACACTAACCCTAACCCTAACCCATACCCTACGCTGTATCCGAAGCCCTCCCTGAACCCGTACCCTAAGCCGTACCCTAAGCCTACCCCTAAGCCTAACCCTAACCCTAGGCTACCCTTGACTGCTTCTGCCTCCAATAGATTTCCTAAGCACTAGTGTTTTAAGGAACAGCTTAAAAAGAGAATCCTAATGTGATTTCTTTATAATAGGTGTGTTCCTTATCTTATCCTAGTGTCTAAACTCTTCTCCATGGCTGGACCCCCAAATAATATTCATTTACGTGCTAAGGGGTATCTAGAGAGTGTGATAGGTTTAATAACTACCCTAACCCTAACGCGTACCCTAACCCTAACCCCTACCCTAACACGTACCCTAATCCTAACCAATACCCTAAACCGAGCCCTAACCCTAGCACTAACCCTAACCCTAACCCATACCCTACGCCGTACTCGAAGCCCTCCCCGAACCCGTACCCTAAGCCGTGCCCTAAGCCTAACCCTAAGACTAACCCTAACCCTAGGCTACCCTTGACTGCTTCTGCCTCCAATAGATTTCCTAAGCACTAGTGTTTTAAGGAACAGCGTAAAAAGAGAATCCTAATGTGATTTCTTTATAATGGGTATGTTCCTTATCTTATCCTAGTGTCTAAACTTTTCTCCATGGATGGACCCCCAAATAATATTCCTTTACGTGCTAAGGGGTATCTAGAGAGTGGGATAGGTTTAATCACTACACTAACCCTAAAACGTACACTAACCCTAACCACTACCCTAACCCTAACACGTACCCTAATCCTAACCCAGACCCTAAACCGAGCCCTAACCCTAACACTAACACTAACCCTAACCCTAACCCATACCCTACGCTGTATCCGAAGCCCTCCCTGAACCCGTACCCTAAGCCGTACCCTAAGCCTACCCCTAAGCCTAACCCTAACCCTAGGCTACCCTTGACTGCTTCTGCCTCCAATAGATTTCCTAAGCACTAGTGTTTTAAGGAACAGCTTAAAAAGAGAATCCTAATGTGATTTCTTTATAATAGGTGTGTTCCTTATCTTATCCTAGTGTCTAAACTCTTCTCCATGGCTGGACCCCCAAATAATATTCATTTACGTGCTAAGGGGTATCTAGAGAGTGTGATAGGTTTAATAACTACCCTAACCCGAACGCGTACCCTAACCCTAACACCTACCCTAACCCTAACACGTACCCTAATCCTATCCCGTACCCTAAACGGAGCCCTAACCCTAACACTAACCCAAACCCTAACCCTAACCCATACCCTACGCCGTACACGAACCCCTCCCCGAACCCGTACCCTAAGCCTAACCCTAAGCCTAACCCTAAGCCTACGCTACCCTTGACTGCTTCTGCCTCCAATAGATTTCCTAAGCACTAGTGTTTTAAGGAACAGCTTAAAAAGAGAATCCTAATGTGATTTATTTATAATGGGTGTGTTCCTTATCTTATCCTAGTGTCTAAACTCTTCTCCATGGCTGGATCTCCAAATAATATTCCTTTACGTGCTAAGGGGTATCTAGAGAGTGGGCTAGGTTTAATAACTACCCCAACCCTAACGCATACCCTAACCCTAACCCCTACCCTAACACGTACCCTAATCCTAACCAATACCCTAAACCGAGCCCTAACCCTAGCACTAACCCTAACCCTAACCCATACCCTACGCCGTACTCGAAGCCCTCCCCGAACCCGTACCCTAAGCCGTGCCCTAAGCCTAACCCTAAGACTAACCCTAACCCTAGGCTACCCTTGACTGCTTCTGCCTCCAATAGATTTCCTAAGCACTAGTGTTTTAAGGAACAGCGTAAAAAGAGAATCCTAATGTGATTTCTTTATAATGGGTATGTTCCTTATCTTATCCTAGTGTCTAAACTTTTCTCCATGGATGGACCCCCAAATAATATTCCTTTACGTGCTAAGGGGTATCTAGAGAGTGGGATAGGTTTAATCACTACACTAACCCTAAAACGTACACTAACCCTAACCACTACCCTAACCCTAACACGTACCCTAATCCTAACCCAGACCCTAAACCGAGCCCTAACCCTAACACTAACACTAACCCTAACCCTAACCCATACCCTACGCTGTATCCGAAGCCCTCCCTGAACCCGTACCCTAAGCCGTACCCTAAGCCTACCCCTAAGCCTAACCCTAACCCTAGGCTACCCTTGACTGCTTCTGCCTCCAATAGATTTCCTAAGCACTAGTGTTTTAAGGAACAGCTTAAAAAGAGAATCCTAATGTGATTTCTTTATAATAGGTGTGTTCCTTATCTTATCCTAGTGTCTAAACTCTTCTCCATGGCTGGACCCCCAAATAATATTCATTTACGTGCTAAGGGGTATCTAGAGAGTGTGATAGGTTTAATAACTACCCTAACCCGAACGCGTAACCTAACCCTAACACCTACCCTAACCCTAACACGTACCCTAATCCTATCCCGTACCCTAAACGGAGCCCTAACCCTAACACTAACCCAAACCCTAACCCTAACCCATACCCTACGCCGTACACGAACCCCTCCCCGAACCCGTACCCTAAGCCTAACCCTAAGCCTAACCCTAAGCCTACGCTACCCTTGACTGCTTCTGCCTCCAATAGATTTCCTAAGCACTAGTGTTTTAAGGAACAGCTTAAAAAGAGAATCCTAATGTGATTTATTTATAATGGGTGTGTTCCTTATCTTATCCTAGTGTCTAAACTCTTCTCCATGGCTGGATCTCCAAATAATATTCCTTTACGTGCTAAGGGGTATCTAGAGAGTGGGCTAGGTTTAATAACTACCCTAACCCTAACGCGTACCCTAACCCTAACCCCTACCCTAACACGTACCCTAATCCTAACCAATACCCTAAACCGAGCCCTAACCCTAGCACTAACCCTAACCCTAACCCATACCCTACGCCGTACTCGAAGCCCTCCCCGAACCCGTACCCTAAGCCGTGCCCTAAGCCTAACCCTAAGACTAACCCTAACCCTAGGCTACCCTTGACTGCTTCTGCCTCCAATAGATTTCCTAAGCACTAGTGTTTTAAGGAACAGCGTAAAAAGAGAATCCTAATGTGATTTCTTTATAATGGGTATGTTCCTTATCTTATCCTAGTGTCTAAACTTTTCTCCATGGATGGACCCCCAAATAATATTCCTTTACGTGCTAAGGGGTATCTAGAGAGTGGGATAGGTTTAATCACTACACTAACCCTAAAACGTACACTAACCCTAACCACTACCCTAACCCTAACACGTACCCTAATCCTAACCCAGACCCTAAACCGAGCCCTAACCCTAACACTAACACTAACCCTAACCCTAACCCATACCCTACGCTGTATCCGAAGCCCTCCCTGAACCCGTACCCTAAGCCGTACCCTAAGCCTACCCCTAAGCCTAACCCTAACCCTAGGCTACCCTTGACTGCTGCTGCCTCCAATAGATTTCCTAAGCACTAGTGTTTTAAGGAACAGCTTAAAAAGAGAATCCTAATGTGATTTCTTTATAATAGGTGTGTTCCTTATCTTATCCTAGTGTCTAAACTCTTCTCCATGGCTGGACCCCCAAATAATATTCATTTACGTGCTAAGGGGTATCTAGAGAGTGTGATAGGTTTAATAACTACCCTAACCCGAACGCGTACCCTAACCCTAACACCTACCCTAACCCTAACACGTACCCTAATCCTATCCCGTACCCTAAACGGAGCCCTAACCCTAACACTAACCCAAACCCTAACCCTAACCCATACCCTACGCCGTACACGAACCCCTCCCCGAACCCGTACCCTAAGCCTAACCCTAAGCCTAACCCTAAGCCTATGCTACCCTTGACTGCTTCTGCCCCCAATAGATTTCCTAAGCACTAGTGTTTTAAGGAACAGCTTAAAAAGAGAATCCTAATGTGATTTATTTATAATGGGTGTGTTCCTTATCTTATCCTAGTGTCTAAACTCTTCTCCATGGCTGGATCTCCAAATAATATTCCTTTACGTGCTAAGGGGTATCTAGAGAGTGGGCTAGGTTTAATAACTACCCTGACCCTAACGCGTACCCTAACCCTAACCCCTACCCTAACACGTACCCTAATCCTAACCAATACCCTAAACCGAGCCCTAACCCTAGCACTAACCCTAACCCTAACCCATACCCTACGCCGTACTCGAAGCCCTCCCCGAACCCGTACCCTAAGCCGTGCCCTAAGCCTAACCCTAAGACTAACCCTAACCCTAGGCTACCCTTGACTGCTTCTGCCTCCAATAGATTTCCTAAGCACTAGTGTTTTAAGGAACAGCGTAAAAAGAGAATCCTAATGTGATTTCTTTATAATGGGTATGTTCCTTATCTTATCCTAGTGTCTAAACTTTTCTCCATGGATGGACCCCCAAATAATATTCCTTTACGTGCTAAGGGGTATCTAGAGAGTGGGATAGGTTTAATCACTACACTAACCCTAAAACGTACACTAACCCTAACCACTACCCTAACCCTAACACGTACCCTAATCCTAACCCAGACCCTAAACCGAGCCCTAACCCTAACACTAACACTAACCCTAACCCTAACCCATACCCTACGCTGTATCCGAAGCCCTCCCTGAACCCGTACCCTAAGCCGTACCCTAAGCCTACCCCTAAGCCTAACCCTAACCCTAGGCTACCCTTGACTGCTTCTGCCTCCAATAGATTTCCTAAGCACTAGTGTTTTAAGGAACAGCTTAAAAAGAGAATCCTAATGTGATTTCTTTATAATAGGTGTGTTCCTTATCTTATCCTAGTGTCTAAACTCTTCTCCATGGCTGGACCCCCAAATAATATTCATTTACGTGCTAAGGGGTATCTAGAGAGTGTGATAGGTTTAATAACTACCCTAACCCGAACGCGTAACCTAACCCTAACACCTACCCTAACCCTAACACGTACCCTAATCCTATCCCGTACCCTAAACGGAGCCCTAACCCTAACACTAACCCAAACCCTAACCCTAACCCATACCCTACGCCGTACACGAACCCCTCCCCGAACCCGTACCCTAAGCCTAACCCTAAGCCTAACCCTAAGCCTACGCTACCCTTGACTGCTTCTGCCTCCAATAGATTTCCTAAGCACTAGTGTTTTAAGGAACAGCTTAAAAAGAGAATCCTAATGTGATTTATTTATAATGGGTGTGTTCCTTATCTTATCCTAGTGTCTAAACTCTTCTCCATGGCTGGATCTCCAAATAATATTCCTTTACGTGCTAAGGGGTATCTAGAGAGTGGGCTAGGTTTAATAACTACCCTAACCCTAACGCGTACCCTAACCCTAACCCCTACCCTAACACGTACCCTAATCCTAACCAATACCCTAAACCGAGCCCTAACCCTAGCACTAACCCTAACCCTAACCCATACCCTACGCCGTACTCGAAGCCCTCCCCGAACCCGTACCCTAAGCCGTGCCCTAAGCCTAACCCTAAGACTAACCCTAACCCTAGGCTACCCTTGACTGCTTCTGCCTCCAATAGATTTCCTAAGCACTAGTGTTTTAAGGAACAGCGTAAAAAGAGAATCCTAATGTGATTTCTTTATAATGGGTATGTTCCTTATCTTATCTTAGTGTCTAAACTTTTCTCCATGGATGGACCCCCAAATAATTTTCCTTTACGTGCTAAGGGGTATCTAGAGAGTGGGATAGGTTTAATCACTACACTAACCCTAAAACGTACACTAACCCTAACCACTACCCTAACCCTAACACGTACCCTAATCCTAACCCAGACCCTAAACCGAGCCCTAACCCTAACACTAACACTAACCCTAACCCTAACCCATACCCTACGCTGTATCCGAAGCCCTCCCTGAACCCGTACCCTAAGCCGTACCCTAAGCCTACCCCTAAGCCTAACCCTAACCCTAGGCTACCCTTGACTGCTTCTGCCTCCAATAGATTTCCTAAGCACTAGTGTTTTAAGGAACAGCTTAAAAAGAGAATCCTAATGTGATTTCTTTATAATAGGTGTGTTCCTTACCTTATCCTAGTGTCTAAACTCTTCTCCATGGCTGGACCCCCAAATAATATTCATTTACGTGCTAAGGGGTATCTAGAGAGTGTGATAGGTTTAATAACTACCCTAACACGAACGCGTACCCTAACCCTAACACCTACCCTAACCCTAACACGTACCCTAATCCTATCCCGTACCCTAAACGGAGCCCTAACCCTAACACTAACCCAAACCCTAACCCTAACCCATACCCTACGCCGTACACGAACCCCTCCCCGAACCCGTACCCTAAGCCTAACCCTAAGCCTAACCCTAAGCCTACGCTACCCTTGACTGCTTCTGCCTCCAATAGATTTCCTAAGCACTAGTGTTTTAAGGAACAGCTTAAAAAGAGAATCCTAATGTGATTTATTTATAATGGGTGTGTTCCTTATCTTATCCTAGTGTCTAAACTCTTCTCCATGGCTGGATCTCCAAATAATATTCCTTTACGTGCTAAGGGGTATCTAGAGAGTGGGCTAGGTTTAATAACTACCCTAACCCTAACGCGTACCCTAACCCTAACCCCTACCCTAACACGTACCCTAATCCTAACCAATACCCTAAACCGAGCCCTAACCCTAGCACTAACCCTAACCCTAACCCATACCCTACGCCGTACTCGAAGCCCTCCCCGAACCCGTACCCTAAGCCGTGCCCTAAGCCTAACCCTAAGACTAACCCTAACCCTAGGCTACCCTTGACTGCTTCTGCCTCCAATAGATTTCCTAAGCACTAGTGTTTTAAGGAACAGCGTAAAAAGAGAATCCTAATGTGATTTCTTTATAATGGGTATGTTCCTTATCTTATCCTAGTGTCTAAACTTTTCTCCATGGATGGACCCCCAAATAATATTCCTTTACGTGCTAAGGGGTATCTAGAGAGTGGGATAGGTTTAATCACTACACTAACCCTAAAACGTACACTAACCCTAACCACTACCCTAACCCTAACACGTACCCTAATCCTAACCCAGACCCTAAACCGAGCCCTAACCCTAACACTAACACTAACCCTAACCCTAACCCATACCCTACGCTGTATCCGAAGCCCTCCCTGAACCCGTACCCTAAGCCGTACCCTAAGCCTACCCCTAAGCCTAACCCTAACCCTAGGCTACCCTTGACTGCTTCTGCCTCCAATAGATTTCCTAAGCACTAGTGTTTTAAGGAACAGCTTAAAAAGAGAATCCTAATGTGATTTCTTTATAATAGGTGTGTTCCTTATCTTATCCTAGTGTCTAAACTCTTCTCCATGGCTGGACCCCCAAATAATATTCATTTACGTGCTAAGGGGTATCTAGAGAGTGTGATAGGTTTAATAACTACCCTAACCCGAACGCGTACCCTAACCCTAACACCTACCCTAACCCTAACACGTACCCTAATCCTATCCCGTACCCTAAACGGAGCCCTAACCCTAACACTAACCCAAACCCTAACCCTAACCCATACCCTACGCCGTACACGAACCCCTCCCCGAACCCGTACCCTAAGCCTAACCCTAAGCCTAACCCTAAGCCTACGCTACCCTTGACTGCTTCTGCCTCCAATAGATTTCCTAAGCACTAGTGTTTTAAGGAACAACTTAAAAAGAGAATCCTAATGTGATTTATTTATAATGGGTGTGTTCCTTATCTTATCCTAGTGTCTAAACTCTTCTCCATGGCTGGATCTCCAAATAATATTCCTTTACGTGCTAAGGGGTATCTAGAGAGTGGGCTAGGTTTAATAACTACCCTAACCCTAACGCGTACCCTAACCCTAACCCCTACCCTAACACGTACCCTAATCCTAACCAATACCCTAAACCGAGCCCTAACCCTAGCACTAACCCTAACCCTAACCCATACCCTACGCCGTACTCGAAGCCCTCCCCGAACCCGTACCCTAAGCCGTGCCCTAAGCCTAACCCTAAGACTAACCCTAACCCTAGGCTACCCTTGACTGCTTCTGCCTCCAATAGATTTCCTAAGCACTAGTGTTTTAAGGAACAGCGTAAAAAGAGAATCCTAATGTGATTTCTTTATAATGGGTATGTTCCTTATCTTATCCTAGTGTCTAAACTTTTCTCCATGGATGGACCCCCAAATAATATTCCTTTACGTGCTAAGGGGTATCTAGAGAGTGGGATAGGTTTAATCACTACACTAACCCTAAAACGTACACTAACCCTAACCACTACCCTAACCCTAACACGTACCCTAATCCTAACCCAGACCCTAAACCGAGCCCTAACCCTAACACTAACACTAACCCTAACCCTAACCCATACCCTACGCTGTATCCGAAGCCCTCCCTGAACCCGTACCCTAAGCCGTACCCTAAGCCTACCCCTAAGCCTAACCCTAACCCTAGGCTACCCTTGACTGCTGCTGCCTCCAATAGATTTCCTAAGCACTAGTGTTTTAAGGAACAGCTTAAAAAGAGAATCCTAATGTGATTTCTTTATAATAGGTGTGTTCCTTATCTTATCCTAGTGTCTAAACTCTTCTCCATGGCTGGACCCCCAAATAATATTCATTTACGTGCTAAGGGGTATCTAGAGAGTGTGATAGGTTTAATAACTACCCTAACCCGAACGCGTACCCTAACCCTAACACCTACCCTAACCCTAACACGTACCCTAATCCTATCCCGTACCCTAAACGGAGCCCTAACCCTAACACTAACCCAAACCCTAACCCTAACCCATACCCTACGCCGTACACGAACCCCTCCCCGAACCCGTACCCTAAGCCTAACCCTAAGCCTAACCCTAAGCCTACGCTACCCTTGACTGCTTCTGCCTCCAATAGATTTCCTAAGCACTAGTGTTTTAAGGAACAGCTTAAAAAGAGAATCCTAATGTGATTTATTTATAATGGGTGTGTTCCTTATCTTATCCTAGTGTCTAAACTCTTCTCCATGGCTGGATCTCCAAATAATATTCCTTTACGTGCTAAGGGGTATCTAGAGAGTGGGCTAGGTTTAATAACTACCCCAACCCTAACGCATACCCTAACCCTAACCCCTACCCTAACACGTACCCTAATCCTAACCAATACCCTAAACCGAGCCCTAACCCTAGCACTAACCCTAACCCTAACCCATACCCTACGCCGTACTCGAAGCCCTCCCCGAACCCGTACCCTAAGCCGTGCCCTAAGCCTAACCCTAAGACTAACCCTAACCCTAGGCTACCCTTGACTGCTTCTGCCTCCAATAGATTTCCTAAGCACTAGTGTTTTAAGGAACAGCGTAAAAAGAGAATCCTAATGTGATTTCTTTATAATGGGTATGTTCCTTATCTTATCCTAGTGTCTAAACTTTTCTCCATGGATGGACCCCCAAATAATATTCCTTTACGTGCTAAGGGGTATCTAGAGAGTGGGATAGGTTTAATCACTACACTAACCCTAAAACGTACACTAACCCTAACCACTACCCTAACCCTAACACGTACCCTAATCCTAACCCAGACCCTAAACCGAGCCCTAACCCTAACACTAACACTAACCCTAACCCTAACCCATACCCTACGCTGTATCCGAAGCCCTCCCTGAACCCGTACCCTAAGCCGTACCCTAAGCCTACCCCTAAGCCTAACCCTAACCCTAGGCTACCCTTGACTGCTTCTGCCTCCAATAGATTTCCTAAGCACTAGTGTTTTAAGGAACAGCTTAAAAAGAGAATCCTAATGTGATTTCTTTATAATAGGTGTGTTCCTTATCTTATCCTAGTGTCTAAACTCTTCTCCATGGCTGGACCCCCAAATAATATTCATTTACGTGCTAAGGGGTATCTAGAGAGTGTGATAGGTTTAATAACTACCCTAACCCTAACGCGTACCCTAACCCTAACCCCTACCCTAACACGTACCCTAATCCTAACCAATACCCTAAACCGAGCCCTAACCCTAGCACTAACCCTAACCCTAACCCATACCCTACGCCGTACTCGAAGCCCTCCCCGAACCCGTACCCTAAGCCGTGCCCTAAGCCTAACCCTAAGACTAACCCTAACCCTAGGCTACCCTTGACTGCTTCTGCCTCCAATAGATTTCCTAAGCACTAGTGTTTTAAGGAACAGCGTAAAAAGAGAATCCTAATGTGATTTCTTTATAATGGGTATGTTCCTTATCTTATCCTAGTGTCTAAACTTTTCTCCATGGATGGACCCCCAAATAATATTCCTTTACGTGCTAAGGGGTATCTAGAGAGTGGGATAGGTTTAATCACTACACTAACCCTAAAACGTACACTAACCCTAACCACTACCCTAACCCTAACACGTACCCTAATCCTAACCCAGACCCTAAACCGAGCCCTAACCCTAACACTAACACTAACCCTAACCCTAACCCATACCCTACGCTGTATCCGAAGCCCTCCCTGAACCCGTACCCTAAGCCGTACCCTAAGCCTACCCCTAAGCCTAACCCTAACCCTAGGCTACCCTTGACTGCTTCTGCCTCCAATAGATTTCCTAAGCACTAGTGTTTTAAGGAACAGCTTAAAAAGAGAATCCTAATGTGATTTCTTTATAATAGGTGTGTTCCTTATCTTATCCTAGTGTCTAAACTCTTCTCCATGGCTGGACCCCCAAATAATATTCATTTACGTGCTAAGGGGTATCTAGAGAGTGTGATAGGTTTAATAACTACCCTAACCCGAACGCGTACCCTAACCCTAACACCTACCCTAACCCTAACACGTACCCTAATCCTATCCCGTACCCTAAACGGAGCCCTAACCCTAACACTAACCGAAACCCTAACCCTAACCCATACCCTACGCCGTACACGAACCCCTCCCCGAACCCGTACCCTAAGCCTAACCCTAAGCCTAACCCTAAGCCTACGCTACCCTTGAGTGCTTCTGCCTCCAATAGATTTCCTAAGCACTAGTGTTTTAAGGAACAGCTTAAAAAGAGAATCCTAATGTGATTTATTTATAATGGGTGTGTTCCTTATCTTATCCTAGTGTCTAAACTCTTCTCCATGGCTGGATCTCCAAATAATATTCCTTTACGTGCTAAGGGGTATCTAGAGAGTGGGCTAGGTTTAATAACTACCCTAACCCTAACGCGTACCCTAACCCTAACCCCTACCCTAACACGTACCCTAATCCTAACCAATACCCTAAACCGAGCCCTAACCCTAGCACTAACCCTAACCCTAACCCAAACCCTACGCCGTACTCGAAGCCCTCCCCGAACCCGTACCCTAAGCCGTGCCCTAAGCCTAACCCTAAGACTAACCCTAACCCTAGGCTACCCTTGACTGCTTCTGCCTCCAATAGATTTCCTAAGCACTAGTGTTTTAAGGAACAGCGTAAAAAGAGAATCCTAATGTGATTTCTTTATAATGGGTATGTTCCTTATCTTATCCTAGTGTCTAAACTTTTCTCCATGGATGGACCCCCAAATAATATTCCTTTACGTGCTAAGGGGTATCTAGAGAGTGGGATAGGTTTAATCACTACACTAACCCTAAAACGTACACTAACCCTAACCACTACCCTAACCCTAACACGTACCCTAATCCTAACCCAGACCCTAAACCGAGCCCTAACCCTAACACTAACACTAACCCTAACCCTAACCCATACCCTACGCTGTATCCGAAGCCCTCCCTGAACCCGTACCCTAAGCCGTACCCTAAGCCTACCCCTAAGCCTAACCCTAACCCTAGGCTACCCTTGACTGCTTCTGCCTCCAATAGATTTCCTAAGCACTAGTGTTTTAAGGAACAGCTTAAAAAGAGAATCCTAATGTGATTTCTTTATAATAGGTGTGTTCCTTATCTTATCCTAGTGTCTAAACTCTTCTCCATGGCTGGACCCCCAAATAATATTCATTTACGTGCTAAGGGGTATCTAGAGAGTGTGATAGGTTTAATAACTACCCTAACCCGAACGCGTACCCTAACCCTAACACCTACCCTAACCCTAACACGTACCCTAATCCTATCCCGTACCCTAAACGGAGCCCTAACCCTAACACTAACCCAAACCCTAACCCTAACCCATACCCTACGCCGTACACGAAGCCCTCCCCGAACCCGTACCCTAAGCCTAACCCTAAGCCTAACCCTAAGCCTACGCTACCCTTGACTGCTTCTGCCTCCAATAGATTTCCTAAGCACTAGTGTTTTAAGGAACAGCTTAAAAAGAGAATCCTAATGTGATTTATTTATAACGGGTGTGTTCCTTATCTTATCCTAGTGTCTAAACTCTTCTCCATGGCTGGATCTCCAAATAATATTCCTTTACGTGCTAAGGGGTATCTAGAGAGTGGGCTAGGTTTAATAACTACCCTAACCCTAACGCATACCCTAACCCTAACCCCTACCCTAACACGTACCCTAACCCTAACCAATACCCTAAACCGAGCCCTAACCCTAGCACTAACCCTAACCCTAACCCATACCCTACGCCGTACTCGAAGCCCTCCCCGAACCCGTACCCTAAGCCGTGCCCTAAGCCTAACCCTAAGACTAACCCTAACCCTAGGCTACCCTTGACTGCTTCTGCCTCCAATAGATTTCCTAAGCACTAGTGTTTTAAGGAACAGCGTAAAAAGAGAATCCTAATGTGATTTCTTTATAATGGGTATGTTCCTTATCTTATCCTAGTGTCTAAACTTTTCTCCATGGATGGACCCCCAAATAATTTTCCTTTACGTGCTAAGGGGTATCTAGAGAGTGGGATAGGTTTAATCACTACACTAACCCTAAAACGTACACTAACCCTAACCACTACCCTAACCCTAACACGTACCCTAATCCTAACCCAGACCCTAAACCGAGCCCTAACCCTAACACTAACACTAACCCTAACCCTAACCCATACCCTACGCTGTATCCGAAGCCCTCCCTGAACCCGTACCCTAAGCCGTACCCTAAGCCTACCCCTAAGCCTAACCCTAACCCTAGGCTACCCTTGACTGCTTCTGCCTCCAATAGATTTCCTAAGCACTAGTGTTTTAAGGAACAGCTTAAAAAGAGAATCCTAATGTGATTTCTTTATAATAGGTGTGTTCCTTACCTTATCCTAGTGTCTAAACTCTTCTCCATGGCTGCACCCCCAAATAATATTCATTTACGTGCTAAGGGGTATCTAGAGAGTGTGATAGGTTTAATAACTACCCTAACACGAACGCGTACCCTAACCCTAACACCTACCCTAACCCTAACACGTACCCTAATCCTATCCCGTACCCTAAACGGAGCCCTAACCCTAACACTAACCCAAACCCTAACCCTAACCCATACCCTACGCCGTACACGAACCCCTCCCCGAACCCGTACCCTAAGCCTAACCCTAAGCCTAACCCTAAGCCTACGCTACCCTTGACTGCTTCTGCCTCCAATAGATTTCCTAAGCACTAGTGTTTTAAGGAACAGCTTAAAAAGAGAATCCTAATGTGATTTATTTATAATGGGTGTGTTCCTTATCTTATCCTAGTGTCTAAACTCTTCTCCATGGCTGGATCTCCAAATAATATTCCTTTACGTGCTAAGGGGTATCTAGAGAGTGGGCTAGGTTTAATAACTACCCTAACCCTAACGCGTACCCTAACCCTAACCCCTACCCTAACACGTACCCTAATCCTAACCAATACCCTAAACCGAGCCCTAACCCTAGCACTAACCCTAACCCTAACCCATACCCTACGCCGTACTCGAAGCCCTCCCCGAACCCGTACCCTAAGCCGTGCCCTAAGCCTAACCCTAAGACTAACCCTAACCCTAGGCTACCCTTGACTGCTTCTGCCTCCAATAGATTTCCTAAGCACTAGTGTTTTAAGGAACAGCGTAAAAAGAGAATCCTAATGTGATTTCTTTATAATGGGTATGTTCCTTATCTTATCCTAGTGTCTAAACTTTTCTCCATGGATGGACCCCGAAATAATATTCCTTTACGTGCTAAGGGGTATCTAGAGAGTGGGATAGGTTTAATCACTACACTAACCCTAAAACGTACACTAACCCTAACCACTACCCTAACCCTAACACGTACCCTAATCCTAACCCAGACCCTAAACCGAGCCCTAACCCTAACACTAACACTAACCCTAACCCTAACCCATACCCTACGCTGTATCCGAAGCCCTCCCTGAACCCGTACCCTAAGCCGTACCCTAAGCCTACCCCTAAGCCTAACCCTAACCCTAGGCTACCCTTGACTGCTGCTGCCTCCAATAGATTTCCTAAGCACTAGTGTTTTAAGGAACAGCTTAAAAAGAGAATCCTAATGTGATTTCTTTATAATAGGTGTGTTCCTTATCTTATCCTAGTGTCTAAACTCTTCTCCATGGCTGGACCCCCAAATAATATTCATTTACGTGCTAAGGGGTATCTAGAGAGTGTGATAGGTTTAATAACTACCCTAACCCGAAAGCGTACCCTAACCCTAACACCTACCCTAACCCTAACACGTACCCTAATCCTATCCCGTACCCTAAACGGAGCCCTAACCCTAACACTAACCCAAACCCTAACCCTAACCCATACCCTACGCCGTACACGAACCCCTCCCCGAACCCGTACCCTAAGCCTAACCCTAAGCCTAACCCTAAGCCTACGCTACCCTTGACTGCTTCTGCCTCCAATAGATTTCCTAAGCACTAGTGTTTTAAGGAACAGCTTAAAAAGAGAATCCTAATGTGATTTATTTATAATGGGTGTGTTCCTTATCTTATCCTAGTGTCTAAACTCTTCTCCATGGCTGGATCTCCAAATAATATTCCTTTACGTGCTAAGGGGTATCTAGAGAGTGGGCTAGGTTTAATAACTACCCCAACCCTAACGCATACCCTAACCCTAACCCCTACCCTAACACGTACCCTAATCCTAACCAATACCCTAAACCGAGCCCTAACCCTAGCACTAACCCTAACCCTAACCCATACCCTACGCCGTACTCGAAGCCCTCCCCGAACCCGTACCCTAAGCCGTGCCCTAAGCCTAACCCTAAGACTAACCCTAACCCTAGGCTACCCTTGACTGCTTCTGCCTCCAATAGATTTCCTAAGCACTAGTGTTTTAAGGAACAGCGTAAAAAGAGAATCCTAATGTGATTTCTTTATAATGGGTATGTTCCTTATCTTATCCTAGTGTCTAAACTTTTCTCCATGGATGGACCCCCAAATAATATTCCTTTACGTGCTAAGGGGTATCTAGAGAGTGGGATAGGTTTAATCACTACACTAACCCTAAAACGTACACTAACCCTAACCACTACCCTAACCCTAACACGTACCCTAATCCTAACCCAGACCCTAAACCGAGCCCTAACCCTAACACTAACACTAACCCTAACCCTAACCCATACCCTACGCTGTATCCGAAGCCCTCCCTGAACCCGTACCCTAAGCCGTACCCTAAGCCTACCCCTAAGCCTAACCCTAACCCTAGGCTACCCTTGACTGCTTCTGCCTCCAATAGATTTCCTAAGCACTAGTGTTTTAAGGAACAGCTTAAAAAGAGAATCCTAATGTGATTTCTTTATAATAGGTGTGTTCCTTATCTTATCCTAGTGTCTAAACTCTTCTCCATGGCTGGACCCCCAAATAATATTCATTTACGTGCTAAGGGGTATCTAGAGAGTGTGATAGGTTTAATAACTACCCTAACCCTAACGCGTACCCTAACCCTAACCCCTACCCTAACACGTACCCTAATCCTAACCAATACCCTAAACCGAGCCCTAACCCTAGCACTAACCCTAACCCTAACCCATACCCTACGCCGTACTCGAAGCCCTCCCCGAACCCGTACCCTAAGCCGTGCCCTAAGCCTAACCCTAAGACTAACCCTAACCCTAGGCTACCCTTGACTGCTTCTGCCTCCAATAGATTTCCTAAGCACTAGTGTTTTAAGGAACAGCGTAAAAAGAGAATCCTAATGTGATTTCTTTATAATGGGTATGTTCCTTATCTTATCCTAGTGTCTAAACTTTTCTCCATGGATGGACCCCCAAATAATATTCCTTTACGTGCTAAGGGGTATCTAGAGAGTGGGATAGGTTTAATCACTACACTAACCCTAAAACGTACACTAACCCTAACCACTACCCTAACCCTAACACGTACCCTAATCCTAACCCAGACCCTAAACCGAGCCCTAACCCTAACACTAACACTAACCCTAACCCTAACCCATACCCTACGCTGTATCCGAAGCCCTCCCTGAACCCGTACCCTAAGCCGTACCCTAAGCCTACCCCTAAGCCTAACCCTAACCCTAGGCTACCCTTGACTGCTTCTGCCTCCAATAGATTTCCTAAGCACTAGTGTTTTAAGGAACAGCTTAAAAAGAGAATCCTAATGTGATTTCTTTATAATAGGTGTGTTCCTTATCTTATCCTAGTGTCTAAACTCTTCTCCATGGCTGGACCCCCAAATAATATTCATTTACGTGCTAAGGGGTATCTAGAGAGTGTGATAGGTTTAATAACTACCCTAACCCGAACGCGTACCCTAACCCTAACACCTACCCTAACCCTAACACGTACCCTAATCCTATCCCGTACCCTAAACGGAGCCCTAACCCTAACACTAACCCAAACCCTAACCCTAACCCATACCCTACGCCGTACACGAACCCCTCCCCGAACCCGTACCCTAAGCCTAACCCTAAGCCTAACCCTAAGCCTACGCTACCCTTGACTGCTTCTGCCTCCAATAGATTTCCTAAGCACTAGTGTTTTAAGGAACAGCTTAAAAAGAGAATCCTAATGTGATTTATTTATAATGGGTGTGTTCCTTATCTTATCCTAGTGTCTAAACTCTTCTCCATGGCTGGATCTCCAAATAATATTCCTTTACGTGCTAAGGGGTATCTAGAGAGTGGGCTAGGTTTAATAACTACCCCAACACTAACGCATACCCTAACCCTAACCCCTACCCTAACACGTACCCTAATCCTAACCAATACCCTAAACCGAGCCCTAACCCTAGCACTAACCCTAACCCTAACCCATACCCTACGCCGTACTCGAAGCCCTCCCCGAACCCGTACCCTAAGCCGTGCCCTAAGCCTAACCCTAAGACTAACCCTAACCCTAGGCTACCCTTGACTGCTTCTGCCTCCAATAGATTTCCTAAGCACTAGTGTTTTAAGGAACAGCGTAAAAAGAGAATCCTAATGTGATTTCTTTATAATGGGTATGTTCCTTATCTTATCCTAGTGTCTAAACTTTTCTCCATGGATGGACCCCCAAATAATATTCCTTTACGTGCTAAGGGGTATCTAGAGAGTGGGATAGGTTTAATCACTACACTAACCCTAAAACGTACACTAACCCTAACCACTACCCTAACCCTAACACGTACCCTAATCCTAACCCAGACCCTAAACCGAGCCCTAACCCTAACACTAACACTAACCCTAACCCTAACCCATACCCTACGCTGTATCCGAAGCCCTCCCTGAACCCGTACCCTAAGCCGTACCCTAAGCCTACCCCTAAGCCTAACCCTAACCCTAGGCTACCCTTGACTGCTTCTGCCTCCAATAGATTTCCTAAGCACTAGTGTTTTAAGGAACAGCTTAAAAAGAGAATCCTAATGTGATTTCTTTATAATAGGTGTGTTCCTTATCTTATCCTAGTGTCTAAACTCTTCTCCATGGCTGGACCCCCAAATAATATTCATTTACGTGCTAAGGGGTATCTAGAGAGTGTGATAGGTTTAATAACTACCCTAACCCTAACGCGTACCCTAACCCTAACCCCTACCCTAACACGTACCCTAATCCTAACCAATACCCTAAACCGAGCCCTAACCCTAGCACTAACCCTAACCCTAACCCATACCCTACGCCGTACTCGAAGCCCTCCCCGAACCCGTACCCTAAGCCGTGCCCTAAGCCTAACCCTAAGACTAACCCTAACCCTAGGCTACCCTTGACTGCTTCTGCCTCCAATAGATTTCCTAAGCACTAGTGTTTTAAGGAACAGCGTAAAAAGAGAATCCTAATGTGATTTCTTTATAATGGGTATGTTCCTTATCTTATCCTAGTGTCTAAACTTTTCTCCATGGATGGACCCCCAAATAATATTCCTTTACGTGCTAAGGGGTATCTAGAGAGTGGGATAGGTTTAATCACTACACTAACCCTAAAACGTACACTAACCCTAACCACTACCCTAACCCTAACACGTACCCTAATCCTAACCCAGACCCTAAACCGAGCCCTAACCCTAACACTAACACTAACCCTAACCCTAACCCATACCCTACGCTGTATCCGAAGCCCTCCCTGAACCCGTACCCTAAGCCGTACCCTAAGCCTACCCCTAAGCCTAACCCTAACCCTAGGCTACCCTTGACTGCTTCTGCCTCCAATAGATTTCCTAAGCACTAGTGTTTTAAGGAACAGCTTAAAAAGAGAATCCTAATGTGATTTCTTTATAATAGGTGTGTTCCTTATCTTATCCTAGTGTCTAAACTCTTCTCCATGGCTGGACCCCCAAATAATATTCATTTACGTGCTAAGGGGTATCTAGAGAGTGTGATAGGTTTAATAACTACCCTAACCCGAACGCGTACCCTAACCCTAACACCTACCCTAACCCTAACACGTACCCTAATCCTATCCCGTACCCTAAACGGAGCCCTAACCCTAACACTAACCCAAACCCTAACCCTAACCCATACCCTACGCCGTACACGAACCCCTCCCCGAACCCGTACCCTAAGCCTAACCCTAAGCCTAACCCTAAGCCTACGCTACCCTTGACTGCTTCTGCCTCCAATAGATTTCCTAAGCACTAGTGTTTTAAGGAACAGCTTAAAAAGAGAATCCTAATGTGATTTATTTATAATGGGTGTGTTCCTTATCTTATCCTAGTGTCTAAACTCTTCTCCATGGCTGGATCTCCAAATAATATTCCTTTACGTGCTAAGGGGTATCTAGAGAGTGGGCTAGGTTTAATAACTACCCTAACCCTAACGCGTACCCTAACCCTAACCCCTACCCTAACACGTACCCTAATCCTAACCAATACCCTAAACCGAGCCCTAACCCTAGCACTAACCCTAACCCTAACCCATACCCTACGCCGTACTCGAAGCCCTCCCCGAACCCGTACCCTAAGCCGTGCCCTAAGCCTAACCCTAAGACTAACCCTAACCCTAGGCTACCCTTGACTGCTTCTGCCTCCAATAGATTTCCTAAGCACTAGTGTTTTAAGGAACAGCGTAAAAAGAGAATCCTAATGTGATTTCTTTATAATGGGTATGTTCCTTATCTTATCCTAGTGTCTAAACTTTTCTCCATGGATGGACCCCCAAATAATATTCCTTTACGTGCTAAGGGGTATCTAGAGAGTGGGATAGGTTTAATCACTACACTAACCCTAAAACGTACACTAACCCTAACCACTACCCTAACCCTAACACGTACCCTAATCCTAACCCAGACCCTAAACCGAGCCCTAACCCTAACACTAACACTAACCCTAACCCTAACCCATACCCTACGCTGTATCCGAAGCCCTCCCTGAACCCGTACCCTAAGCCGTACCCTAAGCCTACCCCTAAGCCTAACCCTAACCCTAGGCTACCCTTGACTGCTGCTGCCTCCAATAGATTTCCTAAGCACTAGTGTTTTAAGGAACAGCTTAAAAAGAGAATCCTAATGTGATTTCTTTATAATAGGTGTGTTCCTTATCTTATCCTAGTGTCTAAACTCTTCTCCATGGCTGGACCCCCAAATAATATTCATTTACGTGCTAAGGGGTATCTAGAGAGTGTGATAGGTTTAATAACTACCCTAACCCGAACGCGTACCCTAACCCTAACACCTACCCTAACCCTAACACGTACCCTAATCCTATCCCGTACCCTAAACGGAGCCCTAACCCTAACACTAACCCAAACCCTAACCCTAACCCATACCCTACGCCGTACACGAACCCCTCCCCGAACCCGTACCCTAAGCCTAACCCTAAGCCTAACCCTAAGCCTACGCTACCCTTGACTGCTTCTGCCTCCAATAGATTTCCTAAGCACTAGTGTTTTAAGGAACAGCTTAAAAAGAGAATCCTAATGTGATTTATTTATAATGGGTGTGTTCCTTATCTTATCCTAGTGTCTAAACTCTTCTCCATGGCTGGATCTCCAAATAATATTCCTTTACGTGCTAAGGGGTATCTAGAGAGTGGGCTAGGTTTAATAACTACCCCAACCCTAACGCATACCCTAACCCTAACCCCTACCCTAACACGTACCCTAATCCTAACCAATACCCTAAACCGAGCCCTAACCCTAGCACTAACCCTAACCCTAACCCATACCCTACGCCGTACTCGAAGCCCTCCCCGAACCCGTACCCTAAGCCGTGCCCTAAGCCTAACCCTAAGACTAACCCTAACCCTAGGCTACCCTTGACTGCTTCTGCCTCCAATAGATTTCCTAAGCACTAGTGTTTTAAGGAACAGCGTAAAAAGAGAATCCTAATGTGATTTCTTTATAATGGGTATGTTCCTTATCTTATCCTAGTGTCTAAACTTTTCTCCATGGATGGACCCCCAAATAATATTCCTTTACGTGCTAAGGGGTATCTAGAGAGTGGGATAGGTTTAATCACTACACTAACCCTAAAACGTACACTAACCCTAACCACTACCCTAACCCTAACACGTACCCTAATCCTAACCCAGACCCTAAACCGAGCCCTAACCCTAACACTAACACTAACCCTAACCCTAACCCATACCCTACGCTGTATCCGAAGCCCTCCCTGAACCCGTACCCTAAGCCGTACCCTAAGCCTACCCCTAAGCCTAACCCTAACCCTAGGCTACCCTTGACTGCTTCTGCCTCCAATAGATTTCCTAAGCACTAGTGTTTTAAGGAACAGCTTAAAAAGAGAATCCTAATGTGATTTCTTTATAATAGGTGTGTTCCTTATCTTATCCTAGTGTCTAAACTCTTCTCCATGGCTGGACCCCCAAATAATATTCATTTACGTGCTAAGGGGTATCTAGAGAGTGTGATAGGTTTAATAACTACCCTAACCCTAACGCGTACCCTAACCCTAACCCCTACCCTAACACGTACCCTAATCCTAACCAATACCCTAAACCGAGCCCTAACCCTAGCACTAACCCTAACCCTAACCCATACCCTACGCCGTACTCGAAGCCCTCCCCGAACCCGTACCCTAAGCCGTGCCCTAAGCCTAACCCTAAGACTAACCCTAACCCTAGGCTACCCTTGACTGCTTCTGCCTCCAATAGATTTCCTAAGCACTAGTGTTTTAAGGAACAGCGTAAAAAGAGAATCCTAATGTGATTTCTTTATAATGGGTATGTTCCTTATCTTATCCTAGTGTCTAAACTTTTCTCCATGGATGGACCCCCAAATAATATTCCTTTACGTGCTAAGGGGTATCTAGAGAGTGGGATAGGTTTAATCACTACACTAACCCTAAAACGTACACTAACCCTAACCACTACCCTAACCCTAACACGTACCCTAATCCTAACCCAGACCCTAAACCGAGCCCTAACCCTAACACTAACACTAACCCTAACCCTAACCCATACCCTACGCTGTATCCGAAGCCCTCCCTGAACCCGTACCCTAAGCCGTACCCTAAGCCTACCCCTAAGCCTAACCCTAACCCTAGGCTACCCTTGACTGCTTCTGCCTCCAATAGATTTCCTAAGCACTAGTGTTTTAAGGAACAGCTTAAAAAGAGAATCCTAATGTGATTTCTTTATAATAGGTGTGTTCCTTATCTTATCCTAGTGTCTAAACTCTTCTCCATGGCTGGACCCCCAAATAATATTCATTTACGTGCTAAGGGGTATCTAGAGAGTGTGATAGGTTTAATAACTACCCTAACCCGAACGCGTACCCTAACCCTAACACCTACCCTAACCCTAACACGTACCCTAATCCTATCCCGTACCCTAAACGGAGCCCTAACCCTAACACTAACCCAAACCCTAACCCTAACCCATACCCTACGCCGTACACGAACCCCTCCCCGAACCCGTACCCTAAGCCTAACCCTAAGCCTAACCCTAAGCCTACGCTACCCTTGACTGCTTCTGCCTCCAATAGATTTCCTAAGCACTAGTGTTTTAAGGAACAGCTTAAAAAGAGAATCCTAATGTGATTTATTTATAATGGGTGTGTTCCTTATCTTATCCTAGTGTCTAAACTCTTCTCCATGGCTGGATCTCCAAATAATATTCCTTTACGTGCTAAGGGGTATCTAGAGAGTGGGCTAGGTTTAATAACTACCCTAACCCTAACGCGTACCCTAACCCTAACCCCTACCCTAACACGTACCCTAATCCTAACCAATACCCTAAACCGAGCCCTAACCCTAGCACTAACCCTAACCCTAACCCATACCCTACGCCGTACTCGAAGCCCTCCCCGAACCCGTACCCTAAGCCGTGCCCTAAGCCTAACCCTAAGACTAACCCTAACCCTAGGCTACCCTTGACTGCTTCTGCCTCCAATAGATTTCCTAAGCACTAGTGTTTTAAGGAACAGCGTAAAAAGAGAATCCTAATGTGATTTCTTTATAATGGGTATGTTCCTTATCTTATCCTAGTGTCTAAACTTTTCTCCATGGATGGACCCCCAAATAATATTCCTTTACGTGCTAAGGGGTATCTAGAGAGTGGGATAGGTTTAATCACTACACTAACCCTAAAACGTACACTAACCCTAACCACTACCCTAACCCTAACACGTACCCTAATCCTAACCCAGACCCTAAACCGAGCCCTAACCCTAACACTAACACTAACCCTAACCCTAACCCATACCCTACGCTGTATCCGAAGCCCTCCCTGAACCCGTACCCTAAGCCGTACCCTAAGCCTACCCCTAAGCCTAACCCTAACCCTAGGCTACCCTTGACTGCTGCTGCCTCCAATAGATTTCCTAAGCACTAGTGTTTTAAGGAACAGCTTAAAAAGAGAATCCTAATGTGATTTCTTTATAATAGGTGTGTTCCTTATCTTATCCTAGTGTCTAAACTCTTCTCCATGGCTGGACCCCCAAATAATATTCATTTACGTGCTAAGGGGTATCTAGAGAGTGTGATAGGTTTAATAACTACCCTAACCCGAACGCGTACCCTAACCCTAACACCTACCCTAACCCTAACACGTACCCTAATCCTATCCCGTACCCTAAACGGAGCCCTAACCCTAACACTAACCCAAACCCTAACCCTAACCCATACCCTACGCCGTACACGAACCCCTCCCCGAACCCGTACCCTAAGCCTAACCCTAAGCCTAACCCTAAGCCTACGCTACCCTTGACTGCTTCTGCCTCCAATAGATTTCCTAAGCACTAGTGTTTTAAGGAACAGCTTAAAAAGAGAATCCTAATGTGATTTATTTATAATGGGTGTGTTCCTTATCTTATCCTAGTGTCTAAACTCTTCTCCATGGCTGGATCTCCAAATAATATTCCTTTACGTGCTAAGGGGTATCTAGAGAGTGGGCTAGGTTTAATAACTACCCCAACCCTAACGCATACCCTAACCCTAACCCCTACCCTAACACGTACCCTAATCCTAACCAATACCCTAAACCGAGCCCTAACCCTAGCACTAACCCTAACCCTAACCCATACCCTACGCCGTACTCGAAGCCCTCCCCGAACCCGTACCCTAAGCCGTGCCCTAAGCCTAACCCTAAGACTAACCCTAACCCTAGGCTACCCTTGACTGCTTCTGCCTCCAATAGATTTCCTAAGCACTAGTGTTTTAAGGAACAGCGTAAAAAGAGAATCCTAATGTGATTTCTTTATAATGGGTATGTTCCTTATCTTATCCTAGTGTCTAAACTTTTCTCCATGGATGGACCCCCAAATAATATTCCTTTACGTGCTAAGGGGTATCTAGAGAGTGGGATAGGTTTAATCACTACACTAACCCTAAAACGTACACTAACCCTAACCACTACCCTAACCCTAACACGTACCCTAATCCTAACCCAGACCCTAAACCGAGCCCTAACCCTAACACTAACACTAACCCTAACCCTAACCCATACCCTACGCTGTATCCGAAGCCCTCCCTGAACCCGTACCCTAAGCCGTACCCTAAGCCTACCCCTAAGCCTAACCCTAACCCTAGGCTACCCTTGACTGCTTCTGCCTCCAATAGATTTCCTAAGCACTAGTGTTTTAAGGAACAGCTTAAAAAGAGAATCCTAATGTGATTTCTTTATAATAGGTGTGTTCCTTACCTTATCCTAGTGTCTAAACTCTTCTCCATGGCTGGACCCCCAAATAATATTCATTTACGTGCTAAGGGGTATCTAGAGAGTGTGATAGGTTTAATAACTACCCTAACACGAACGCGTACCCTAACCCTAACACCTACCCTAACCCTAACACGTACCCTAATCCTATCCCGTACCCTAAACGGAGCCCTAACCCTAACACTAACCCAAACCCTAACCCTAACCCATACCCTACGCCGTACACGAACCCCTCCCCGAACCCGTACCCTAAGCCTAACCCTAAGCCTAACCCTAAGCCTACGCTACCCTTGACTGCTTCTGCCTCCAATAGATTTCCTAAGCACTAGTGTTTTAAGGAACAGCTTAAAAAGAGAATCCTAATGTGATTTATTTATAATGGGTGTGTTCCTTATCTTATCCTAGTGTCTAAACTCTTCTCCATGGCTGGATCTCCAAATAATATTCCTTTACGTGCTAAGGGGTATCTAGAGAGTGGGCTAGGTTTAATAACTACCCTAACGCTAACGCGTACCCTAACCCTAACCCCTACCCTAACACGTACCCTAATCCTAACCAATACCCTAAACCGAGCCCTAACCCTAGCACTAACCCTAACCCTAACCCATACCCTACGCCGTACTCGAAGCCCTCCCCGAACCCGTACCCCAAGCCGTGCCCTAAGCCTAACCCTAAGACTAACCCTAACCCTAGGCTACCCTTGACTGCTTCTGCCTCCAATAGATTTCCTAAGCACTAGTGTTTTAAGGAACAGCGTAAAAAGAGAATCCTAATGTGATTTCTTTATAATGGGTATGTTCCTTATCTTATCCTAGTGTCTAAACTTTTCTCCATGGATGGACCCCCAAATAATATTCCTTTACGTGCTAAGGGGTATCTAGAGAGTGGGATAGGTTTAATCACTACACTAACCCTAAAACGTACACTAACCCTAACCACTACCCTAACCCTAACACGTACCCTAATCCTAACCCAGACCCTAAACCGAGCCCTAACCCTAACACTAACACTAACCCTAACACTAACCCATACCCTACGCTGTATCCGAAGCCCTCCCTGAACCCGTACCCTAAGCCGTACCCTAAGCCTACCCCTAAGCCTAACCCTAACCCTAGGCTACCCTTGACTGCTTCTGCCTCCAATAGATTTCCTAAGCACTAGTGTTTTAAGGAACAGCTTAAAAAGAGAATCCTAATGTGATTTCTTTATAATAGGTGTGTTCCTTATCTTATCCTAGTGTCTAAACTCTTCTCCATGGCTGGACCCCCAAATAATATTCATTTACGTGCTAAGGGGTATCTAGAGAGTGTGATAGGTTTAATAACTACCCTAACCCGAACACGTACCCTAACCCTAACACCTACCCTAACCCTAACACGTACCCTAATCCTATCCCGTACCCTAAACGGAGCCCTAACCCTAACACTAACCCAAACCCTAACCCTAACCCATACCCTACGCCGTACACGAACCCCTCCCCGAACCCGTACCCTAAGCCTAACCCTAAGCCTAACCCTAAGCCTACGCTACCCTTGACTGCTTCTGCCTCCAATAGATTTCCTAAGCACTAGTGTTTTAAGGAACAGCTTAAAAAGAGAATCCTAATGTGATTTATTTATAATGGGTGTGTTCCTTATCTTATCCTAGTGTCTAAACTCTTCTCCATGGCTGGATCTCCAAATAATATTCCTTTACGTGCTAAGGGGTATCTAGAGAGTGGGCTAGGTTTAATAACTACCCTAACCCTAACGCGTACCCTAACCCTAACCCCTACCCTAACACGTACCCTAATCCTAACCAATACCCTAAACCGAGCCCTAACCCTAGCACTAACCCTAACCCTAACCCATACCCTACGCCGTACTCGAAGCCCTCCCCGAACCCGTACCCTAAGCCGTGCCCTAAGCCTAACCCTAAGACTAACCCTAACCCTAGGCTACCCTTGACTGCTTCTGCCTCCAATAGATTTCCTAAGCACTAGTGTTTTAAGGAACAGCGTAAAAAGAGAATCCTAATGTGATTTCTTTATAATGGGTATGTTCCTTATCTTATCCTAGTGTCTAAACTTTTCTCCATGGATGGACCCCCAAATAATATTCCTTTACGTGCTAAGGGGTATCTAGAGAGTGGGATAGGTTTAATCACTACACTAACCCTAAAACGTACACTAACCCTAACCACTACCCTAACCCTAACACGTACCCTAATCCTAACCCAGACCCTAAACCGAGCCCTAACCCTAACACTAACACTAACCCTAACCCTAACCCATACCCTACGCTGTATCCGAAGCCCTCCCTGAACCCGTACCCTAAGCCGTACCCTAAGCCTACCCCTAAGCCTAACCCTAACCCTAGGCTACCCTTGACTGCTGCTGCCTCCAATAGATTTCCTAAGCACTAGTGTTTTAAGGAACAGCTTAAAAAGAGAATCCTAATGTGATTTCTTTATAATAGGTGTGTTCCTTATCTTATCCTAGTGTCTAAACTCTTCTCCATGGCTGGACCCCCAAATAATATTCATTTACGTGCTAAGGGGTATCTAGAGAGTGTGATAGGTTTAATAACTACCCTAACCCGAACGCGTACCCTAACCCTAACACCTACCCTAACCCTAACACGTACCCTAATCCTATCCCGTACCCTAAACGGAGCCCTAACCCTAACACTAACCCAAACCCTAACCCTAACCCATACCCTACGCCGTACACGAACCCCTCCCCGAACCCGTACCCTAAGCCTAACCCTAAGCCTAACCCTAAGCCTACGCTACCCTTGACTGCTTCTGCCTCCAATAGATTTCCTAAGCACTAGTGTTTTAAGGAACAGCTTAAAAAGAGAATCCTAATGTGATTTATTTATAATGGGTGTGTTCCTTATCTTATCCTAGTGTCTAAACTCTTCTCCATGGCTGGATCTCCAAATAATATTCCTTTACGTGCTAAGGGGTATCTAGAGAGTGGGCTAGGTTTAATAACTACCCCAACCCTAACGCATACCCTAACCCTAACCCCTACCCTAACACGTACCCTAATCCTAACCAATACCCTAAACCGAGCCCTAACCCTAGCACTAACCCTAACCCTAACCCATACCCTACGCCGTACTCGAAGCCCTCCCCGAACCCGTACCCTAAGCCGTGCCCTAAGCCTAACCCTAAGACTAACCCTAACCCTAGGCTACCCTTGACTGCTTCTGCCTCCAATAGATTTCCTAAGCACTAGTGTTTTAAGGAACAGCGTAAAAAGAGAATCCTAATGTGATTTCTTTATAATGGGTATGTTCCTTATCTTATCCTAGTGTCTAAACTTTTCTCCATGGATGGACCCCCAAATAATATTCCTTTACGTGCTAAGGGGTATCTAGAGAGTGGGATAGGTTTAATCACTACACTAACCCTAAAACGTACACTAACCCTAACCACTACCCTAACCCTAACACGTACCCTAATCCTAACCCAGACCCTAAACCGAGCCCTAACCCTAACACTAACACTAACCCTAACCCTAACCCATACCCTACGCTGTATCCGAAGCCCTCCCTGAACCCGTACCCTAAGCCGTACCCTAAGCCTACCCCTAAGCCTAACCCTAACCCTAGGCTACCCTTGACTGCTTCTGCCTCCAATAGATTTCCTAAGCACTAGTGTTTTAAGGAACACCTTAAAAAGAGAATCCTAATGTGATTTCTTTATAATAGGTGTGTTCCTTATCTTATCCTAGTGTCTAAACTCTTCTCCATGGCTGGACCCCCAAATAATATTCATTTACGTGCTAAGGGGTATCTAGAGAGTGTGATAGGTTTAATAACTACCCTAACCCTAACGCGTACCCTAACCCTAACCCCTACCCTAACACGTACCCTAATCCTAACCAATACCCTAAACCGAGCCCTAACCCTAGCACTAACCCTAACCCTAACCCATACCCTACGCCGTACTCGAAGCCCTCCCCGAACCCGTACCCTAAGCCGTGCCCTAAGCCTAACCCTAAGACTAACCCTAACCCTAGGCTACCCTTGACTGCTTCTGCCTCCAATAGATTTCCTAAGCACTAGTGTTTTAAGGAACAGCGTAAAAAGAGAATCCTAATGTGATTTCTTTATAATGGGTATGTTCCTTATCTTATCCTAGTGTCTAAACTTTTCTCCATGGATGGACCCCCAAATAATATTCCTTTACGTGCTAAGGGGTATCTAGAGAGTGGGATAGGTTTAATCACTACACTAACCCTAAAACGTACACTAACCCTAACCACTACCCTAACCCTAACACGTACCCTAATCCTAACCCAGACCCTAAACCGAGCCCTAACCCTAACACTAACACTAACCCTAACCCTAACCCATACCCTACGCTGTATCCGAAGCCCTCCCTGAACCCGTACCCTAAGCCGTACCCTAAGCCTACCCCTAAGCCTAACCCTAACCCTAGGCTACCCTTGACTGCTTCTGCCTCCAATAGATTTCCTAAGCACTAGTGTTTTAAGGAACAGCTTAAAAAGAGAATCCTAATGTGATTTCTTTATAATAGGTGTGTTCCTTATCTTATCCTAGTGTCTAAACTCTTCTCCATGGCTGGACCCCCAAATAATATTCATTTACGTGCTAAGGGGTATCTAGAGAGTGTGATAGGTTTAATAACTACCCTAACCCGAACGCGTACCCTAACCCTAACACCTACCCTAACCCTAACACGTACCCTAATCCTATCCCGTACCCTAAACGGAGCCCTAACCCTAACACTAACCCAAACCCTAACCCTAACCCATACCCTACGCCGTACACGAACCCCTCCCCGAACCCGTACCCTAAGCCTAACCCTAAGCCTAACCCTAAGCCTACGCTACCCTTGAGTGCTTCTGCCTCCAATAGATTTCCTAAGCACTAGTGTTTTAAGGAACAGCTTAAAAAGAGAATCCTAATGTGATTTATTTATAATGGGTGTGTTCCTTATCTTATCCTAGTGTCTAAACTCTTCTCCATGGCTGGATCTCCAAATAATATTCCTTTACGTGCTAAGGGGTATCTAGAGAGTGGGCTAGGTTTAATAACTACCCTAACCCTAACGCGTACCCTAACCCTAACCCCTACCCTAACACGTACCCTAATCCTAACCAATACCCTAAACCGAGCCCTAACCCTAGCACTAACCCTAACCCTAACCCAAACCCTACGCCGTACTCGAAGCCCTCCCCGAACCCGTACCCTAAGCCGTGCCCTAAGCCTAACCCTAAGACTAACCCTAACCCTAGGCTACCATTGACTGCTTCTGCCTCCAATAGATTTCCTAAGCACTAGTGTTTTAAGGAACAGCGTAAAAAGAGAATCCTAATGTGATTTCTTTATAATGGGTATGTTCCTTATCTTATCCTAGTGTCTAAACTTTTCTCCATGGATGGACCCCCAAATAATATTCCTTTACGTGCTAAGGGGTATCTAGAGAGTGGGATAGGTTTAATCACTACACTAACCCTAAAACGTACACTAACCCTAACCACTACCCTAACCCTAACACGTACCCTAATCCTAACCCAGACCCTAAACCGAGCCCTAACCCTAACACTAACACTAACCCTAACCCTAACCCATACCCTACGCTGTATCCGAAGCCCTCCCTGAACCCGTACCCTAAGCCGTACCCTAAGCCTACCCCTAAGCCTAACCCTAACCCTAGGCTACCCTTGACTGCTTCTGCCTCCAATAGATTTCCTAAGCACTAGTGTTTTAAGGAACAGCTTAAAAAGAGAATCCTAATGTGATTTCTTTATAATAGGTGTGTTCCTTATCTTATCCTAGTGTCTAAACTCTTCTCCATGGCTGGACCCCCAAATAATATTCATTTACGTGCTAAGGGGTATCTAGAGAGTGTGATAGGTTTAATAACTACCCTAACCCGAACGCGTACCCTAACCCTAACACCTACCCTAACCCTAACACGTACCCTAATCCTATCCCGTACCCTAAACGGAGCCCTAACCCTAACACTAACCCAAACCCTAACCCTAACCCATACCCTACGCCGTACACGAACCCCTCCCCGAACCCGTACCCTAAGCCTAACCCTAAGCCTAACCCTAAGCCTACGCTACCCTTGACTGCTTCTGCCTCCAATAGATTTCCTAAGCACTAGTGTTTTAAGGAACAGCTTAAAAAGAGAATCCTAATGTGATTTATTTATAATGGGTGTGTTCCTTATCTTATCCTAGTGTCTAAACTCTTCTCCATGGCTGGATCTCCAAATAATATTCCTTTACGTGCTAAGGGGTATCTAGAGAGTGGGCTACGTTTAATAACTACCCTAACCCTAACGCGTACCCTAACCCTAACCCCTACCCTAACACGTACCCTAATCCTAACCAATACCCTAAACCGAGCCCTAACCCTAGCACTAACCCTAACCCTAACCCATACCCTACGCCGTACTCGAAGCCCTCCCCGAACCCGTACCCTAAGCCGTGCCCTAAGCCTAACCCTAAGACTAACCCTAACCCTAGGCTACCCTTGACTGCTTCTGCCTCCAATAGATTTCCTAAGCACTAGTGTTTTAAGGAACAGCGTAAAAAGAGAATCCTAATGTGATTTCTTTATAATGGGTATGTTCCTTATCTTATCCTAGTGTCTAAACTTTTCTCCATGGATGGACCCCCAAATAATATTCCTTTACGTGCTAAGGGGTATCTAGAGAGTGGGATAGGTTTAATCACTACACTAACCCTAAAACGTACACTAACCCTAACCACTACCCTAACCCTAACACGTACCCTAATCCTAACCCAGACCCTAAACCGAGCCCTAACCCTAACACTAACACTAACCCTAACCCTAACCCATACCCTACGCTGTATCCGAAGCCCTCCCTGAACCCGTACCCTAAGCCGTACCCTAAGCCTACCCCTAAGCCTAACCCTAACCCTAGGCTACCCTTGACTGCTTCTGCCTCCAATAGATTTCCTAAGCACTAGTGTTTTAAGGAACAGCTTAAAAAGAGAATCCTAATGTGATTTCTTTATAATAGGTGTGTTCCTTATCTTATCCTAGTGTCTAAACTCTTCTCCATGGCTGGACCCCCAAATAATATTCATTTACGTGCTAAGGGGTATCTAGAGAGTGTGATAGGTTTAATAACTACCCTAACCCGAACGCGTACCCTAACCCTAACACCTACCCTAACCCTAACACGTACCCTAATCCTATCCCGTACCCTAAACGGAGCCCTAACCCTAACACTAACCCAAACCCTAACCCTAACCCATACCCTACGCCGTACACGAACCCCTCCCCGAACCCGTACCCTAAGCCTAACCCTAAGCCTAACCCTAAGCCTACGCTACCCTTGACTGCTTCTGCCTCCAATAGATTTCCTAAGCACTAGTGTTTTAAGGAACAGCTTAAAAAGAGAATCCTAATGTGATTTATTTATAATGGGTGTGTTCCTTATCTTATCCTAGTGTCTAAACTCTTCTCCATGGCTGGATCTCCAAATAATATTCCTTTACGTGCTAAGGGGTATCTAGAGAGTGGGCTACGTTTAATAACTACCCTAACCCTAACGCGTACCCTAACCCTAACCCCTACCCTAACACGTACCCTAATCCTAACCAATACCCTAAACCGAGCCCTAACCCTAGCACTAACCCTAACCCTAACCCATACCCTACGCCGTACTCGAAGCCCTCCCCGAACCCGTACCCTAAGCCGTGCCCTAAGCCTAACCCTAAGACTAACCCTAACCCTAGGCTACCCTTGACTGCTTCTGCCTCCAATAGATTTCCTAAGCACTAGTGTTTTAAGGAACAGCGTAAAAAGAGAATCCTAATGTGATTTCTTTATAATGGGTATGTTCCTTATCTTATCCTAGTGTCTAAACTTTTCTCCATGGATGGACCCCCAAATAATATTCCTTTACGTGCTAAGGGGTATCTAGAGAGTGGGATAGGTTTAATCACTACACTAACCCTAAAACGTACACTAACCCTAACCACTACCCTAACCCTAACACGTACCCTAATCCTAACCCAGACCCTAAACCGAGCCCTAACCCTAACACTAACACTAACCCTAACCCTAACCCATACCCTACGCTGTATCCGAAGCCCTCCCTGAACCCGTACCCTAAGCCGTACCCTAAGCCTACCCCTAAGCCTAACCCTAACCCTAGGCTACCCTTGACTGCTTCTGCCTCCAATAGATTTCCTAAGCACTAGTGTTTTAAGGAACAGCTTAAAAAGAGAATCCTAATGTGATTTCTTTATAATAGGTGTGTTCCTTATCTTATCCTAGTGTCTAAACTCTTCTCCATGGCTGGACCCCCAAATAATATTCATTTACGTGCTAAGGGGTATCTAGAGAGTGTGATAGGTTTAATAACTACCCTAACCCGAACGCGTACCCTAACCCTAACACCTACCCTAACCCTAACACGTACCCTAATCCTATCCCGTACCCTAAACGGAGCCCTAACCCTAACACTAACCCAAACCCTAACCCTAACCCATACCCTACGCCGTACACGAACCCCTCCCCGAACCCGTACCCTAAGCCTAACCCTAAGCCTAACCCTAAGCCTACGCTACCCTTGAGTGCTTCTGCCTCCAATAGATTTCCTAAGCACTAGTGTTTTAAGGAACAGCTTAAAAAGAGAATCCTAATGTGATTTATTTATAATGGGTGTGTTCCTTATCTTATCCTAGTGTCTAAACTCTTCTCCATGGCTGGATCTCCAAATAATATTCCTTTACGTGCTAAGGGGTATCTAGAGAGTGGGCTAGGTTTAATAACTACCCTAACCCTAACGCGTACCCTAACCCTAACCCCTACCCTAACACGTACCCTAATCCTAACCAATACCCTAAACCGAGCCCTAACCCTAGCACTAACCCTAACCCTAACCCAAACCCTACGCCGTACTCGAAGCCCTCCCCGAACCCGTACCCTAAGCCGTGCCCTAAGCCTAACCCTAAGACTAACCCTAACCCTAGGCTACCATTGACTGCTTCTGCCTCCAATAGATTTCCTAAGCACTAGTGTTTTAAGGAACAGCGTAAAAAGAGAATCCTAATGTGATTTCTTTATAATGGGTATGTTCCTTATCTTATCCTAGTGTCTAAACTTTTCTCCATGGATGGACCCCCAAATAATATTCCTTTACGTGCTAAGGGGTATCTAGAGAGTGGGATAGGTTTAATCACTACACTAACCCTAAAACGTACACTAACCCTAACCACTACCCTAACCCTAACACGTACCTTAATCCTAACCCAGACCCTAAACCGAGCCCTAACCCTAACACTAACACTAACCCTAACCCTAACCCATACCCTATGCTGTATCCGAAGCCCTCCCTGAACCCGTACCCTAAGCCGTACCCTAAGCCTACCCCTAAGCCTAACCCTAACCCTAGGCTACCCTTGACTGCTTCTGCCTCCAATAGATTTCCTAAGCACTAGTGTTTTAAGGAACAGCTTAAAAAGAGAATCCTAATGTGATTTCTTTATAATAGGTGTGTTCCTTATCTTATCCTAGTGTCTAAACTCTTCTCCATGGCTGGACCCCCAAATAATATTCATTTACGTGCTAAGGGGTATCTAGAGAGTGTGATAGGTTTAATAACTACCCTAACCCGAACGCGTACCCTAACCCTAACACCTACCCTAACCCTAACACGTACCCTAATCCTATCCCGTACCCTAAACGGAGCCCTAACCCTAACACTAACCCAAACCCTAACCCTAACCCATACCCTACGCCGTACACGAAGCCCTCCCCGAACCCGTACCCTAAGCCTAACCCTAAGCCTAACCCTAAGCCTACGCTACCCTTGACTGCTTCTGCCTCCAATAGATTTCCTAAGCACTAGTGTTTTAAGGAACAGCTTAAAAAGAGAATCCTAATGTGATTTATTTATAACGGGTGTGTTCCTTATCTTATCCTAGTGTCTAAACTCTTCTCCATGGCTGGATCTCCAAATAATATTCCTTTACGTGCTAAGGGGTATCTAGAGAGTGGGCTAGGTTTAATAACTACCCTAACCCTAACGCATACCCTAACCCTAACCCCTACCCTAACACGTACCCTAATCCTAACCAATACCCTAAACCGAGCCCTAACCCTAGCACTAACCCTAACCCTAACCCATACCCTACGCCGTACTCGAAGCTCTCCCCGAACCCGTACCCTAAGCCGTGCCCTAAGCCTAACCCTAAGACTAACCCTAACCCTAGGCTACCCTTGACTGCTTCTGCCTCCAATAGATTTCCTAAGCACTAGTGTTTTAAGGAACAGCGTAAAAAGAGAATCCTAATGTGATTTCTTTATAATGGGTATGTTCCTTATCTTATCCTAGTGTCTAAACTTTTCTCCATGGATGGACCCCCAAATAATATTCCTTTACGTGCTAAGGGGTATCTAGAGAGTGGGATAGGTTTAATCACTACACTAACCCTAAAACGTACACTAACCCTAACCACTACCCTAACCCTAACACGTACCCTAATCCTAACCCAGACCCTAAACCGAGCCCTAACCCTAACACTAACACTAACCCTAACCCTAACCCATACCCTACGCTGTATCCGAAGCCCTCCCTGAACCCGTACCCTAAGCCGTACCCTAAGCCTACCCCTAAGCCTAACCCTAACCCTAGGCTACCCTTGACTGCTTCTGCCTCCAATAGATTTCCTAAGCACTAGTGTTTTAAGGAACAGCTTAAAAAGAGAATCCTAATGTGATTTCTTTATAATAGGTGTGTTCCTTATCTTATCCTAGTGTCTAAACTCTTCTCCATGGCTGGACCCCCAAATAATATTCATTTACGTGCTAAGGGGTATCTAGAGAGTGTGATAGGTTTAATAACTACCCTAACCCTAACGCGTACCCTAACCCTAACCCCTACCCTAACACGTACCCTAATCCTAACCAATACCCTAAACCGAGCCCTAACCCTAGCACTAACCCTAACCCTAACCCATACCCTACGCCGTACTCGAAGCCCTCCCCGAACCCGTACCCTAAGCCGTGCCCTAAGCCTAACCCTAAGACTAACCCTAACCCTAGGCTACCCTTGACTGCTTCTGCCTCCAATAGATTTCCTAAGCACTAGTGTTTTAAGGAACAGCGTAAAAAGAGAATCCTAATGTGATTTCTTTATAATGGGTATGTTCCTTATCTTATCCTAGTGTCTAAACTTTTCTCCATGGATGGACCCCCAAATAATATTCCTTTACGTGCTAAGGGGTATCTAGAGAGTGGGATAGGTTTAATCACTACACTAACCCTAAAACGTACACTAACCCTAACCACTACCCTAACCCTAACACGTACCCTAATCCTAACCCAGACCCTAAACCGAGCCCTAACCCTAACACTAACACTAACCCTAACCCTAACCCATACCCTACGCTGTATCCGAAGCCCTCCCTGAACCCGTACCCTAAGCCGTACCCTAAGCCTACCCCTAAGCCTAACCCTAACCCTAGGCTACCCTTGACTGCTTCTGCCTCCAATAGATTTCCTAAGCACTAGTGTTTTAAGGAACAGCTTAAAAAGAGAATCCTAATGTGATTTCTTTATAATAGGTGTGTTCCTTATCTTATCCTAGTGTCTAAACTCTTCTCCATGGCTGGACCCCCAAATAATATTCATTTACGTGCTAAGGGGTATCTAGAGAGTGTGATAGGTTTAATAACTACCCTAACCCGAACGCGTACCCTAACCCTAACACCTACCCTAACCCTAACACGTACCATAATCCTATCCCGTACCCTAAACGGAGCCCTAACCCTAACACTAACCCAAACCCTAACCCTAACCCATACCCTACGCCGTACACGAACCCCTCCCCGAACCCGTACCCTAAGCCTAACCCTAAGCCTAACCCTAAGCCTACGCTACCCTTGAGTGCTTCTGCCTCCAATAGATTTCCTAAGCACTAGTGTTTTAAGGAACAGCTTAAAAAGAGAATCCTAATGTGATTTATTTATAATGGGTGTGTTCCTTATCTTATCCTAGTGTCTAAACTCTTCTCCATGGCTGGATCTCCAAATAATATTCCTTTACGTGCTAAGGGGTATCTAGAGAGTGGGCTAGGTTTAATAACTACCCTAACCCTAACGCGTACCCTAACCCTAACCCCTACCCTAACACGTACCCTAATCCTAACCAATACCCTAAACCAAGCCCTAACCCTAGCACTAACCCTAACCCTAACCCAAACCCTACGCCGTACTCGAAGCCCTCCCCGAACCCGTACCCTAAGCCGTGCCCTAAGCCTAACCCTAAGACTAACCCTAACCCTAGGCTACCCTTGACTGCTTCTGCCTCCAATAGATTTCCTAAGCACTAGTGTTTTAAGGAACAGCGTAAAAAGAGAATCCTAATGTGATTTCTTTATAATGGGTATGTTCCTTATCTTATCCTAGTGTCTAAACTTTTCTCCATGGATGGACCCCCAAATAATATTCCTTTACGTGCTAAGGTGTATCTAGAGAGTGGGATAGGTTTAATCACTACACTAACCCTAAAACGTACACTAACCCTAACCACTACCCTAACCCTAACACGTACCCTAATCCTAACCCAGACCCTAAACCGAGCCCTAACCCTAACACTAACACTAACCCTAACCCTAACCCATACCCTACGCTGTATCCGAAGCCCTCCCTGAACCCGTACCCTAAGCCGTACCCTAAGCCTACCCCTAAGCCTAACCCTAACCCTAGGCTACCCTTGACTGCTTCTGCCTCCAATAGATTTCCTAAGCACTAGTGTTTTAAGGAACAGCTTAAAAAGAGAATCCTAATGTGATTTCTTTATAATAGGTGTGTTCCTTATCTTATCCTAGTGTCTAAACTCTTCTCCATGGCTGGACCCCCAAATAATATTCATTTACGTGCTAAGGGGTATCTAGAGAGTGTGATAGGTTTAATAACTACCCTAACCCGAACGCGTACCCTAACCCTAACACCTACCCTAACCCTAAAACGTACCCTAATCCTATCCCGTACCCTAAACGGAGCCCTAACCCTAACACTAACCCAAACCCTAACCCTAACCCATACCCTACGCCGTACACGAAGCCCTCCCCGAACCCGTACCCTAAGCCTAACCCTAAGCCTAACCCTAAGCCTACGCTACCCTTGACTGCTTCTGCCTCCAATAGATTTCCTAAGCACTAGTGTTTTAAGGAACAGCTTAAAAAGAGAATCCTAATGTGATTTATTTATAATGGGTGTGTTCCTTATCTTATCCTAGTGTCTAAACTCTTCTCCATGGCTGGAACTCCAAATAATATTCCTTTACGTGCTAAGGGGTATCTAGAGAGTGGGCTAGGTTTAATAACTACCCTAACCCTAACGCGTACCCTAACCCTAACCCCTACCCTAACACGTACCCTAATCCTAACCAATACCCTAAACCGAGCCCTAACCCTAGCACTAACCCTAACCCTAACCCATACCCTACGCCGTACTCGAAGCCCTCCCCGAACCCGTACCCTAAGCCGTGCCCTAAGCCTAACCCTAAGACTAACCCTAACCCTAGGCTACCCTTGACTGCTTCTGCCTCCAATAGATTTCCTAAGCACTAGTGTTTTAAGGAACAGCGTAAAAAGAGAATCCTAATGTGATTTCTTTATAATGGGTATGTTCCTTATCTTATCCTAGTGTCTAAACTTTTCTCCATGGATGGACCCCCAAATAATATTCCTTTACGTGCTAAGGGGTATCTAGAGAGTGGGATAGGTTTAATCACTACACTAACCCTAAAACGTACACTAACCCTAACCACTACTCTAACCCTAACACGTACCCTAATCCTAACCCAGACCCTAAACCGAGCCCTAACCCTAACACTAACACTAACCCTAACCCTAACCCATACCCTACGCTGTATCCGAAGCCCTCCCTGAACCCGTACCCTAAGCCGTACCCTAAGCCTACCCCTAAGCCTAACCCTAACCCTAGGCTACCCTTGACTGCTTCTGCCTCCAATAGATTTCCTAAGCACTAGTGTTTTAAGGAACAGCTTAAAAAGAGAATCCTAATGTGATTTCTTTATAATAGGTGTGTTCCTTATCTTATCCTAGTGTCTAAACTCTTCTCCATGGCTGGACCCCCAAATAATATTCATTTACGTGCTAAGGGGTATCTAGAGAGTGTGATAGGTTTAATAACTACCCTAACCCGAACGCGTACCCTAACCCTAACACCTACCCTAACCCTAACACGTACCCTAATCCTATCCCGTACCCTAAACGGAGCCCTAACCCTAACACTAACCCAAACCCTAACCCTAACCCATACCCTACGCCGTACACGAACCCCTCCCCGAACCCGTACCCTAAGCCTAACCCTAAGCCTAACCCTAAGCCTACGCTACCCTTGACTGCTTCTGCCTCCAATAGATTTCCTAAGCACTAGTGTTTTAAGGAACAGCTTAAAAAGAGAATCCTAATGTGATTTATTTATAATGGGTGTGTTCCTTATCTTATCCTAGTGTCTAAACTCTTCTCCATGGCTGGATCTCCAAATAATATTCCTTTACGTGCTAAGGGGTATCTAGAGAGTGGGCTAGGTTTAATAACTACCCTAACCCTAACGCGTACCCTAACCCTAACCCCTACCCTAACACGTACCCTAATCCTAACCAATACCCTAAACCGAGCCCTAACCCTAGCACTAACCCTAACCCTAACCCATACCCTACGCCGTACTCGAAGCCCTCCCCGAACCCGTACCCTAAGCCGTGCCCTAAGCCTAACCCTAAGACTAACCCTAACCCTAGGCTACCCTTGACTGCTTCTGCCTCCAATAGATTTGCTAAGCACTAGTGTTTTAAGGAACAGCGTAAAAAGAGAATCCTAATGTGATTTCTTTATAATGGGTATGTTCCTTATCTTATCCTAGTGTCTAAACTTTTCTCCATGGATGGACCCCCAAATAATATTCCTTTACGTGCTAAGGGGTATCTAGAGAGTGGGATAGGTTTAATCACTACACTAACCCTAAAACGTACACTAACCCTAACCACTACCCTAACCCTAACACGTACCCTAATCCTAACCCAGACCCTAAACCGAGCCCTAACCCTAACACTAACACTAACCCTAACCCTAACCCATACCCTACGCTGTATCCGAAGCCCTCCCTGAACCCGTACCCTAAGCCGTACCCTAAGCCTACCCCTAAGCCTAACCCTAACCCTAGGCTACCCTTGACTGCTTCTGCCTCCAATAGATTTCCTAAGCACTAGTGTTTTAAGGAACAGCTTAAAAAGAGAATCCTAATGTGATTTCTTTATAATAGGTGTGTTCCTTATCTTATCCTAGTGTCTAAACTCTTCTCCATGGCTGGACCCCCAAATAATATTCATTTACGTGCTAAGGGGTATCTAGAGAGTGTGATAGGTTTAATAACTACCCTAACCCTAACGCGTACCCTAACCCTAACCCCTACCCTAACACGTACCCTAATCCTAACCAATACCCTAAACCGAGCCCTAACCCTAGCACTAACCCTAACCCTAACCCATACCCTACGCCGTACTCGAAGCCCTCCCCGAACCCGTACCCTAAGCCGTGCCCTAAGCCTAACCCTAAGACTAACCCTAACCCTAGGCTACCCTTGACTGCTTCTGCCTCCAATAGATTTCCTAAGCACTAGTGTTTTAAGGAACAGCGTAAAAAGAGAATCCTAATGTGATTTCTTTATAATGGGTATGTTCCTTATCTTATCCTAGTGTCTAAACTTTTCTCCATGGATGGACCCCCAAATAATATTCCTTTACGTGCTAAGGGGTATCTAGAGAGTGGGATAGGTTTAATCACTACACTAACCCTAAAACGTACACTAACCCTAACCACTACCCTAACCCTAACACGTACCCTAATCCTAACCCAGACCCTAAACCGAGCCCTAACCCTAACACTAACACTAACCCTAACCCTAACCCATACCCTACGCTGTATCCGAAGCCCTCCCTGAACCCGTACCCTAAGCCGTACCCTAAGCCTACCCCTAAGCCTAACCCTAACCCTAGGCTACCCTTGACTGCTTCTGCCTCCAATAGATTTCCTAAGCACTAGTGTTTTAAGGAACAGCTTAAAAAGAGAATCCTAATGTGATTTCTTTATAATAGGTGTGTTCCTTATCTTATCCTAGTGTCTAAACTCTTCTCCATGGCTGGACCCACAAATAATATTCATTTACGTGCTAAGGGGTATCTAGAGAGTGTGATAGGTTTAATAACTACCCTAACCCGAACGCGTACCCTAACCCTAACACCTACCCTAACCCTAACATATACCCTAATCCTATCCCGTACCCTAAACGGAGCCCTAACCCTAACACTAACCCAAACCCTAACCCTAACCCATACCCTACGCTGTATCCGAAGCCCTCCCTGAACCCGTACCCTAAGCCGTACCCTAAGCCTACCCCTAAGCCTAACCCTAACCCTAGGCTACCCTTGACTGCTGCTGCCTCCAATAGATTTCCTAAGCACTAGTGTTTTAAGGAACAGCTTAAAAAGAGAATCCTAATGTGATTTCTTTATAATAGGTGTGTTCCTTATCTTATCCTAGTGTCTAAACTCTTCTCCATGGCTGGACCCCCAAATAATATTCATTTACGTGCTAAGGGGTATCTAGAGAGTGTGATAGGTTTAATAACTACCCTAACCCGAACGCGTACCCTAACCCTAACACCTACCCTAACCCTAACACGTACCCTAATCCTATCCCGTACCCTAAACGGAGCCCTAACCCTAACACTAACCCAAACCCTAACCCTAACCCATACCCTACGCCGTACACGAACCCCTCCCCGAACCCGTACCCTAAGCCTAACCCTAAGCCTAACCCTAAGCCTACGCTACCCTTGACTGCTTCTGCCTCCAATAGATTTCCTAAGCACTAGTGTTTTAAGGAACAGCTTAAAAAGAGAATCCTAATGTGATTTATTTATAATGGGTGTGTTCCTTATCTTATCCTAGTGTCTAAACTCTTCTCCATGGCTGGATCTCCAAATAATATTCCTTTACGTGCTAAGGGGTATCTAGAGAGTGGGCTAGGTTTAATAACTACCCCAACCCTAACGCATACCCTAACCCTAACCCCTACCCTAACACGTACCCTAATCCTAACCAATACCCTAAACCGAGCCCTAACCCTAGCACTAACCCTAACCCTAACCCATACCCTACGCCGTACTCGAAGCCCTCCCCGAACCCGTACCCTAAGCCGTGCCCTAAGCCTAACCCTAAGACTAACCCTAACCCTAGGCTACCCTTGACTGCTTCTGCCTCCAATAGATTTCCTAAGCACTAGTGTTTTAAGGAACAGCGTAAAAAGAGAATCCTAATGTGATTTCTTTATAATGGGTATGTTCCTTATCTTATCCTAGTGTCTAAACTTTTCTCCATGGATGGACCCCCAAATAATATTCCTTTACGTGCTAAGGGGTATCTAGAGAGTGGGATAGGTTTAATCACTACACTAACCCTAAAACGTACACTAACCCTAACCACTACCCTAACCCTAACACGTACCCTAATCCTAACCCAGACCCTAAACCGAGCCCTAACCCTAACACTAACACTAACCCTAACCCTAACCCATACCCTACGCTGTATCCGAAGCCCTCCCTGAACCCGTACCCTAAGCCGTACCCTAAGCCTACCCCTAAGCCTAACCCTAACCCTAGGCTACCCTTGACTGCTTCTGCCTCCAATAGATTTCCTAAGCACTAGTGTTTTAAGGAACAGCTTAAAAAGAGAATCCTAATGTGATTTCTTTATAATAGGTGTGTTCCTTATCTTATCCTAGTGTCTAAACTCTTCTCCATGGCTGGACCCCCAAATAATATTCATTTACGTGCTAAGGGGTATCTAGAGAGTGTGATAGGTTTAATAACTACCCTAACCCGAACGCGTACCCTAACCCTAACCCCTACCCTAACACGTACCCTAATCCTAACCAATACCCTAAACCGAGCCCTAACCCTAGCACTAACCCTAACCCTAACCCATACCCTACGCCGTACTCGAAGCCCTCCCCGAACCCGTACCCTAAGCCGTGCCCTAAGCCTAACCCTAAGACTAACCCTAACCCTAGGCTACCCTTGACTGCTTCTGCCTCCAATAGATTTCCTAAGCACTAGTGTTTTAAGGAACAGCGTAAAAAGAGAATCCTAATGTGATTTCTTTATAATGGGTATGTTCCTTATCTTATCCTAGTGTCTAAACTTTTCTCCATGGATGGACCCCCAAATAATATTCCTTTACGTGCTAAGGGGTATCTAGAGAGTGGGATAGGTTTAATCACTACACTAACCCTAAAACGTACACTAACCCTAACCACTACCCTAACCCTAACACGTACCCTAATCCTAACCCAGACCCTAAACCGAGCCCTAACCCTAACACTAACACTAACCCTAACCCTAACCCATACCCTACGCTGTATCCGAAGCCCTCCCTGAACCCGTACCCTAAGCCGTACCCTAAGCCTACCCCTAAGCCTAACCCTAACCCTAGGCTACCCTTGACTGCTTCTGCCTCCAATAGATTTCCTAAGCACTAGTGTTTTAAGGAACAGCTTAAAAAGAGAATCCTAATGTGATTTCTTTATAATAGGTGTGTTCCTTATCTTATCCTAGTGTCTAAACTCTTCTCCATGGCTGGACCCCCAAATAATATTCATTTACGTGCTAAGGGGTATCTAGAGAGTGTGATAGGTTTAATAACTACCCTAACCCGAACGCGTACCCTAACCCTAACACCTACCCTAACCCTAACATGTACCCTAATCCTATCCCGTACCCTAAACGGAGCCCTAACCCTAACACTAACCCAAACCCTAACCCTAACCCATACCCTACGCCATACACGAACCCCTCCCCGAACCCGTACCCTAAGCCTAACCCTAAGCCTAACCCTAAGCCTACGCTACCCTTGAGTGCTTCTGCCTCCAATAGATTTCCTAAGCACTAGTGTTTTAAGGAACAGCTTAAAAAGAGAATCCTAATGTGATTTATTTATAATGGGTGTGTTCCTTATCTTATCCTAGTGTCTAAACTCTTCTCCATGGCTGGATCTCCAAATAATATTCCTTTACGTGCTAAGGGGTATCTAGAGAGTGGGCTAGGTTTAATAACTACCCTAACCCTAACGCGTACCCTAACCCTAACCCCTACCCTAACACGTACCCTAATCCTAACCAATACCCTAAACCAAGCCCTAACCCTAGCACTAACACTAACCCTAACCCAAACCCTACGCCGTACTCGAAGCCCTCCCCGAACCCATACCCTAAGCCGTGCCCTAAGCCTAACCCTAAGACTAACCCTAACCCTAGGCTACCCTTGACTGCTTCTGCCTGCAATAGATTTCCTAAGCACTAGTGTTTTAAGGAACAGCGTAAAAAGAGAATCCTAATGTGATTTCTTTATAATGGGTATGTTCCTTATCTTATCCTAGTGTCTAAACTTTTCTCCATGGATAGACCCCCAAATAATATTCCTTTACGTGCTAAGGGGTATCTAGAGAGTGGGATAGGTTTAATCACTACACTAACCCTAAAACGTACACTAACCCTAACCACTACCCTAACCCTAACACGTACCCTAATCCTAACCCAGACCCTAAACCGAGCCCTAACCCTAACACTAACACTAACCCTAACCCTAACCCATACCCTACGCTGTATCCGAAGCCCTCCCTGAACCCGTACCCTAAGCCGTACCCTAAGCCTACCCCTAAGCCTAACCCTAACCCTAGGCTACCCTTGACTGCTTCTGCCTCCAATAGATTTCCTAAGCACTAGTGTTTTAAGGAACAGCTTAAAAAGAGAATCCTGATGTGATTTCTTTATAATAGGTGTGTTCCTTATCTTATCCTAGTGTCTAAACTCTTCTCCATGGCTGGACCCCCAAATAATATTCATTTACGTGCTAAGGGGTATCTAGAGAGTGTGATAGGTTTAATAACTACCCTAACCCGAACGCGTACCCTAACCCTAACACCTACCCTAACCCTAAAACGTACCCTAATCCTATCCCGTACCCTAAACGGAGCCCTAACCCTAACACTAACCCAAACCCTAACCCTAACCCATACCCTACGCCGTACACGAAGCCCTCCCCGAACCCGTACCCTAAGCCTAACCCTAAGCCTAACCCTAAGCCTACGCTACCCTTGACTGCTTCTGCCTCCAATAGATTTCCTAAGCACTAGTGTTTTAAGGAACAGCTTAAAAAGAGAATCCTAATGTGATTTATTTATAATGGGTGTGTTCCTTATCTTATCCTAGTGTCTAAACTCTTCTCCATGGCTGGATCTCCAAATAATATTCCTTTACGTTCTAAGGGGTATCTAGAGAGTGGGCTAGGTTTAATAACTACCCTAACCCTAACGCGTACCCTAACCCTAACCCCTACCCTAACACGTACCCTAATCCTAACCAATACCCTAAACCAAGCCCTAACCCTAGCACTAACCCTAACCCTAACCCATACCCTACGCCGTACTCGAAGCCCTCCCCGAACCCGTACCCTAAGCCGTGCCCTAAGCCTAACCCTAAGACTAACCCTAACCCTAGGCTACCCTTGACTGCTTATGCATCCAATAGATTTCCTAAGCACTAGTGTTTTAAGGAACAGCGTAAAAAGAGAATCCTAATGTGATTTCTTTATAATGGGTATGTTCCTTATCTTATCCTAGTGTCTAAACTTTTCTCCATGGATGGACCCCCAAATAATATTCCTTTACGTGCTAAGGGGTATCTAGAGAGTGGGATAGGTTTAATCACTACACTAACCCTAAAACGTACACTAACCCTAACCACTACCCTAACCCTAACACGTACCCTAATCCTAACCCAGACCCTAAACCGAGCCCTAACCCTAACACTAACACTAACCCTAACCCTAACCCATACCCTACGCTGTATCCGAAGCCCTCCCTGAACCCGTACCCTAAGCCGTACCCTAAGCCTACCCCTAAGCCTAACCCTAACCCTAGGCTACCCTTGACTGCTTCTGCCTCCAATAGATTTCCTAAGCACTAGTGTTTTAAGGAACAGCTTAAAAAGAGAATCCTAATGTGATTTCTTTATAATAGGTGTGTTCCTTATCTTATCCTAGTGTCTAAACTCTTCTCCATGGCTGGACCCCCAAATAATATTCATTTACGTGCTAAGGGGTATCTAGAGAGTGTGATAGGTTTAATAACTACCCTAACCCGAACGCGTACCCTAACCCTAACACCTACCCTAACCCTAACACGTACCCTAATCCTATCCCGTACCCTAAACGGAGCCCTAACCCTAACACTAACCCAAACCCTAACCCTAACCCATACCCTACGCCGTATACGAACCCCTCCCCGAACCCGTACCCTAAGCCTAACCCTAAGCCTAACCCTAAGCCTACGCTACCCTTGACTGCTTCTGCCTCCAATAGATTTCCTAAGCACTAGTGTTTTAAGGAACAGCTTAAAAAGAGAATCCTAATGTGATTTATTTATAATGGGTGTGTTCCTTATCTTATCCTAGTGTCTAAACTCTTCTCCATGGCTGGATCTCCAAATAATATTCCTTTACGTGCTAAGGGGTATCTAGAGAGTGGGCTAGGTTTAATAACTACCCTAACCCTAACGCGTACCCTAACCCTAACCCCTACTCTAACACGTACCCTAATCCTAACCAATACCCTAAACCGAGCCCTAACCCTAGCACTAACCCTAACCCTAACCCATACCCTACGCCGTACTCGAAGCCCTCCCCGAACCCGTACCCTAAGCCGTGCCCTAAGCCTAACCCTAAGACTAACCCTAACCCTAGGCTACCCTTGACTGCTTCTGCCTCCAATAGATTTCCTAAGCACTAGTGTTTTAAGGAACAGCGTAAAAAGAGAATCCTAATGTGATTTCTTTATAATGGGTATGTTCCTTATCTTATCCTAGTGTCTAAACTTTTCTCCATGGATGGACCCCCAAATAATATTCCTTTACGTGCTAAGGGGTATCTAGAGAGTGGGATAGGTTTAATCACTACACTAACCCTAAAACGTACACTAACCCTAACCACTACCCTAACCCTAACACGTACCCTAATCCTAACCCAGACCCTAAACCGAGCCCTAACCCTAACACTAACACTAACCCTAACCCTAACCCATACCCTACGCTGTATCCGAAGCCCTCCCTGAACCCGTACCCTAAGCCGTACCCTAAGCCTACCCCTAAGCCTAACCCTAACCCTAGGCTACCCTTGACTGCTTCTGCCTCCAATAGATTTCCTAAGCACTAGTGTTTTAAGGAACAGCTTAAAAAGAGAATCCTAATGTGATTTCTTTATAATAGGTGTGTTCCTTATCTTATCCTAGTGTCTAAACTCTTCTCCATGGCTGGACCCCCAAATAATATTCATTTACGTGCTAAGGGGTATCTAGAGAGTGTGATAGGTTTAATAACTACCCTAACCCGAACGCGTACCCTAACCCTAACACCTACCCTAACCCTAACACGTACCCTAATCCTATCCCGTACCCTAAACGGAGCCCTAACCCTAACACTAACCCAAACCCTAACCCTAACCCATACCCTACGCCGTACACGAACCCCTCCCCGAACCCGTACCCTAAGCCTAACCCTAAGCCTAACCCTAAGCCTACGCTACCCTTGACTGCTTCTGCCTCCAATAGATTTCCTAAGCACTAGTGTTTTAAGGAACAGCTTAAAAAGAGAATCCTAATGTGATTTATTTATAATGGGTGTGTTCCTTATCTTATCCTAGTGTCTAAACTCTTCTCCATGGCTGGATCTCCAAATAATATTCCTTTACGTGCTAAGGGGTATCTAGAGAGTGGGCTAGGTTTAATAACTACCCTAACCCTAACGCGTACCCTAACCCTAACCCCTACCCTAACACGTACCCTAATCCTAACCAATACCCTAAACCGAGCCCTAACCCTAGCACTAACCCTAACCCTAACCCATACCCTACGCCGTACTCGAAGCCCTCCCCGAACCCGTACCCTAAGCCGTGCCCTAAGCCTAACCCTAAGACTAACCCTAACCCTAGGCTACCCTTGACTGCTTCTGCCTCCAATAGATTTCCTAAGCACTAGTGTTTTAAGGAACAGCGTAAAAAGAGAATCCTAATGTGATTTCTTTATAATGGGTATGTTCCTTATCTTATCCTAGTGTCTAAACTTTTCTCCATGGATGGACCCCCAAATAATATTCCTTTACGTGCTAAGGGGTATCTAGAGAGTGGGATAGGTTTAATCACTACACTAACCCTAAAACGTACACTAACCCTAACCACTACCCTAACCCTAACACGTACCCTAATCCTAACCCAGACCCTAAACCGAGCCCTAACCCTAACACTAACACTAACCCTAACCCTAACCCATACCCTACGCTGTATCCGAAGCCCTCCCTGAACCCGTACCCTAAGCCGTACCCTAAGCCTACCCCTAAGCCTAACCCTAACCCTAGGCTACCCTTGACTGCTTCTGCCTCCAATAGATTTCCTAAGCACTAGTGTTTTAAGGAACAGCTTAAAAAGAGAATCCTAATGTGATTTCTTTATAATAGGTGTGTTCCTTATCTTATCCTAGTGTCTAAACTCTTCTCCATGGCTGGACCCCCAAATAATATTCATTTACGTGCTAAGGGGTATCTAGAGAGTGTGATAGGTTTAATAACTACCCTAACCCGAACGCGTACCCTAACCCTAACACCTACCCTAACCCTAACACGTACCCTAATCCTATCCCGTACCCTAAACGGAGCCCTAACCCTAACACTAACCCAAACCCTAACCCTAACCCATACCCTACGCCGTACACGAACCCCTCCCCGAACCCGTACCCTAAGCCTAACCCTAAGCCTAACCCTAAGCCTACGCTACCCTTGACTGCTTCTGCCTCCAATAGATTTCCTAAGCACTAGTGTTTTAAGGAACAGCTTAAAAAGAGAATCCTAATGTGATTTATTTATAATGGGTGTGTTCCTTATCTTATCCTAGTGTCTAAACTCTTCTCCATGGCTGGATCTCCAAATAATATTCCTTTACGTGCTAAGGGGTATCTAGAGAGTGGGCTAGGTTTAATAACTACCCTAACCCTAACGCGTACCCTAACCCTAACCCCTACCCTAACACGTACCCTAATCCTAACCAATACCCTAAACCGAGCCCTAACCCTAGCACTAACCCTAACCCTAACCCATACCCTACGCTGTACTCGAAGCCCTCCCCGAACCCGTACCCTAAGCCGTGCCCTAAGCCTAACCCTAAGACTAACCCTAACCCTAGGCTACCCTTGACTGCTTCTGCCTCCAATAGATTTCCTAAGCACTAGTGTTTTAAGGAACAGCGTAAAAAGAGAATCCTAATGTGATTTCTTTATAATGGGTATGTTCCTTATCTTATCCTAGTGTCTAAACTTTTCTCCATGGATGGACCCCCAAATAATTTTCCTTTACGTGCTAAGGGGTATCTAGAGAGTGGGATAGGTTTAATCACTACACTAACCCTAAAACGTACACTAACCCTAACCACTACCCTAACCCTAACACGTACCCTAATCCTAACCCAGACCCTAAACCGAGCCCTAACCCTAACACTAACACTAACCCTAACCCTAACCCATACCCTACGCTGTATCCGAAGCCCTCCCTGAACCCGTACCCTAAGCCGTACCCTAAGCCTACCCCTAAGCCTAACCCTAACCCTAGGCTACCCTTGACTGCTTCTGCCTCCAATAGATTTCCTAAGCACTAGTGTTTTAAGGAACAGCTTAAAAAGAGAATCCTAATGTGATTTCTTTATAATAGGTGTGTTCCTTATCTTATCCTAGTGTCTAAACTCTTCTCCATGGCTGGACCCCCAAATAATATTCATTTACGTGCTAAGGGGTATCTAGAGAGTGTGATAGGTTTAATAACTACCCTAACCCGAACGCGTACCCTAACCCTAACACCTACCCTAACCCTAACACGTACCCTAATCCTATCCCGTACCCTAAACGGAGCCCTAACCCTAACACTAACCCAAACCCTAACCCTAACCCATACCCTACGCCGTACACGAACCCCTCCCCGAACCCGTACCCTAAGCCTAACCCTAAGCCTAACCCTAAGCCTACGCTACCCTTGACTGCTTCTGCCTCCAATAGATTTCCTAAGCACTAGTGTTTTAAGGAACAGCTTAAAAAGAGAATCCTAATGTGATTTATTTATAATGGGTGTGTTCCTTATCTTATCCTAGTGTCTAAACTCTTCTCCATGGCTGGATCTCCAAATAATATTCCTTTACGTGCTAAGGGGTATCTAGAGAGTGGGCTAGGTTTAATAACTACCCTAACCCTAACGCGTACCCTAACCCTAACCCCTACCCTAACACGTACCCTAATCCTAACCAATACCCTAAACCGAGCCCTAACCCTAGCACTAACCCTAACCCTAACCCATACCCTACGCCGTACTCGAAGCCCTCCCCGAACCCGTACCCTAAGCCGTGCCCTAAGCCTAACCCTAAGACTAACCCTAACCCTAGGCTACCCTTGACTGCTTCTGCCTCCAATAGATTTCCTAAGCACTAGTGTTTTAAGGAACAGCGTAAAAAGAGAATCCTAATGTGATTTCTTTATAATGGGTATGTTCCTTATCTTATCCTAGTGTCTAAACTTTTCTCCATGGATGGACCCCCAAATAATTTTCCTTTACGTGCTAAGGGGTATCTAGAGAGTGGGATAGGTTTAATCACTACACTAACCCTAAAACGTACACTAACCCTAACCACTACCCTAACCCTAACACGTACCCTAATCCTAACCCAGACCCTAAACCGAGCCCTAACCCTAACACTAACACTAACCCTAACCCTAACCCATACCCTACGCTGTATCCGAAGCCCTCCCTGAACCCGTACCCTAAGCCGTACCCTAAGCCTACCCCTAAGCCTAACCCTAACCCTAGGCTACCCTTGACTGCTTCTGCCTCCAATAGATTTCCTAAGCACTAGTGTTTTAAGGAACAGCTTAAAAAGAGAATCCTAATGTGATTTCTTTATAATAGGTGTGTTCCTTATCTTATCCTAGTGTCTAAACTCTTCTCCATGGCTGGACCCCCAAATAATATTCATTTACGTGCTAAGGGGTATCTAGAGAGTGTGATAGGTTTAATAACTACCCTAACCCGAACGCGTACCCTAACCCTAACACCTACCCTAACCCTAACACGTACCCTAATCCTATCCCGTACCCTAAACGGAGCCCTAACCCTAACACTAACCCAAACCCTAACCCTAACCCATACCCTACGCCGTACACGAACCCCTCCCCGAACCCGTACCCTAAGCCTAACCCTAAGCCTAACCCTAAGCCTACGCTACCCTTGAGTGCTTCTGCCTCCAATAGATTTCCTAAGCACTAGTGTTTTAAGGAACAGCTTAAAAAGAGAATCCTAATGTGATTTATTTATAATGGGTGTGTTCCTTATCTTATCCTAGTGTCTAAACTCTTCTCCATGGCTGGATCTTCAAATAATATTCCTTTACGTGCTAAGGGGTATCTAGAGAGTGGGCTAGGTTTAATAACTACCCTAACCCTAACGCGTACCCTAACCCTAACCCCTACCCTAACACGTACCCTAATCCTAACCAATACCCTAAACCGAGCCCTAACCCTAGCACTAACCCTAACCCTAACCCATACCCTACGCCGTACTCGAAGCCCTCCCCGAACCCGTACCCTAAGCCGTGCCCTAAGCCTAACCCTAAGACTAACCCTAACCCTAGGCTACCCTTGACTGCTTCTGCCTCCAATAGATTTCCTAAGCACTAGTGTTTTAAGGAACAGCGTAAAAAGAGAATCCTAATGTGATTTCTTTATAATGGGTATGTTCCTTATCTTATCCTAGTGTCTAAACTTTTCTCCATGGATGGACCCCCAAATAATATTCCTTTACGTGCTAAGGGGTATCTAGAGAGTGGGATAGGTTTAATCACTACACTAACCCTAAAACGTACACTAACCCTAACCACTACCCTAACCCTAACACGTACCCTAATCCTAACCCAGACCCTAAACCGAGCCCTAACCCTAACACTAACACTAACCCTAACCCTAACCCATACCCTACGCTGTATCCGAAGCCCTCCCTGAACCCGTACCCTAAGCCGTACCCTAAGCCTACCCCTAAGCCTAACCCTAACCCTAGGCTACCCTTGACTGCTTCTGCCTCCAATAGATTTCCTAAGCACTAGTGTTTTAAGGAACAGCTTAAAAAGAGAATCCTAATGTGATTTCTTTATAATAGGTGTGTTCCTTATCTTATCCTAGTGTCTAAACTCTTCTCCATGGCTGGACCCCCAAATAATATTCATTTACGTGCTAAGGGGTATCTAGAGAGTGTGATAGGTTTAATAACTACCCTAACCCGAACGCGTACCCTAACCCTAACACCTACCCTAACCCTAAAACGTACCCTAATCCTATCCCGTACCCTAAACGGAGCCCTAACCCTAACACTAACCCAAACCCTAACCCTAACCCATACCCTACGCCGTACACGAACCCCTCCCCGAACCCGTACCCTAAGCCTAACCCTAAGCCTAACCCTAAGCCTACGCTACCCTTGACTGCTTCTGCCTCCAATAGATTTCCTAAGCACTAGTGTTTTAAGGAACAGCTTAAAAAGAGAATCCTAATGTGATTTATTTATAATGGGTGTGTTCCTTATCTTATCCTAGTGTCTAAACTCTTCTCCATGGCTGGATCTCCAAATAATATTCCTTTACGTGCTAAGGGGTATCTAGAGAGTGGGCTAGGTTTAATAACTACCCTAACCCTAACGCGTACCCTAACCCTAACCCCTACCCTAACACGTACCCTAATCCTAACCAATACCCTAAACCGAGCCCTAACCCTAGCACTAACCCTAACCCTAACCCATACCCTACGCCGTACTCGAAGCCCTCCCCGAACCCGTACCCTAAGCCGTGCCCTAAGCCTAACCCTAAGACTAACCCTAACCCTAGGCTACCCTTGACTGCTTCTGCCTCCAATAGATTTCCTAAGCACTAGTGTTTTAAGGAACAGCGTAAAAAGAGAATCCTAATGTGATTTCTTTATAATGGGTATGTTCCTTATCTTATCCTAGTTTCTAAACTTTTCTCCATGGATGGACCCCCAAATAATATTCCTTTACGTGCTAAGGGGTATCTAGAGAGTGGGATAGGTTTAATCACTACACTAACCCTAAAACGTACACTAACCCTAACCACTACCCTAACCCTAACACGTACCCTAATCCTAACCCAGACCCTAAACCGAGCCCTAACCCTAACACTAACACTAACCCTAACCCTAACCCATACCCTACGCTGTATCCGAAGCCCTCCCTGAACCCGTACCCTAAGCCGTACCCTAAGCCTACCCCTAAGCCTAACCCTAACCCTAGGCTACCCTTGACTGCTTCTGCCTCCAATAGATTTCCTAAGCACTAGTGTTTTAAGGAACAGCTTAAAAAGAGAATCCTAATGTGATTTCTTTATAATAGGTGTGTTCCTTATCTTATCCTAGTGTCTAAACTCTTCTCCATGGCTGGACCCCCAAATAATATTCATTTACGTGCTAAGGGGTATCTAGAGAGTGTGATAGGTTTAATAACTACCCTAACCCTAACGCGTACCCTAACCCTAACCCCTACCCTAACACGTACCCTAATCCTAACCAATACCCTAAACCGAGCCCTAACCCTAGCACTAACCCTAACCCTAACCCATACCCTACGCCGTACTCGAAGCCCTCCCCGAACCCGTACCCTAAGCCGTGACCTAAGCCTAACCCTAAGACTAACCCTAACCCTAGGCTACCCTTGACTGCTTCTGCCTCCAATAGATTTCCTAAGCACTAGTGTTTTAAGGAACAGCGTAAAAAGAGAATCCTAATGTGATTTCTGTATAATGGGTATGTTCCTTATCTTATCCTAGTGTCTAAACTTTTCTCCATGGATGGACCCCCAAATAATATTCCTTTACGTGCTAAGGGGTATCTAGAGAGTGGGATAGGTTTAATCACTACACTAACCCTAAAACGTACACTAACCCTAACCACTACCCTAACCCTAACACGTACCCTAATCCTAACCCAGACCCTAAACCGAGCCCTAACCCTAACACTAACACTAACCCTAACCCTAACCCATACCCTACGCTGTATCCGAAGCCCTCCCTGAACCCGTACCCTAAGCCGTACCCTAAGCCTACCCCTAAGCCTAACCCTAACCCTAGGCTACCCTTGACTGCTTCTGCCTCCAATAGATTTCCTAAGCACTAGTGTTTTAAGGAACAGCTTAAAAAGAGAATCCTAATGTGATTTCTTTATAATAGGTGTGTTCCTTATCTTATCCTAGTGTCTAAACTCTTCTCCATGGCTGGACCCCCAAATAATATTCATTTACGTGCTAAGGGGTATCTAGAGAGTGTGATAGGTTTAATAACTACCCTAACCCGAACGCGTACCCTAACTCTAACACCTACCCTAACCCTAAAACGTACCCTAATCCTATCCCGTACCCTAAACGGAGCCCTAACCCTAACACTAACCCAAACCCTAACCCTAACCCATACCCTACGCCGTACACGAAGCCCTCCCCGAACCCGTACCCTAAGCCTAACCCTAAGCCTAACCCTAAGCCTACGCTACCCTTGACTGCTTCTGCCTCCAATAGATTTCCTAAGCACTAGTGTTTTAAGGAACAGCTTAAAAAGAGAATCCTAATGTGATTTCTTTATAATGGGTGTGTTCCTTATCTTATCCTAGTGTCTAAACTCTTCTCCATGGCTGGATCTCCAAATAATATTCCTTTACGTGCTAAGGGGTATCTAGAGAGTGGGCTAGGTTTAATAACTACCCTAACCCTAACGCGTACCCTAACCCTAACCCCTACCCTAACACGTACCCTAATCCTAACCAATACCCTAAACCGAGCCCTAACCCTAGCACTAACCCTAACCCTAACCCATACCCTACGCCGTACTCGAAGCCCTCCCCGAACCCGTACCCTAAGCCGTGCCCTAAGCCTAACCCTAAGACTAACCCTAACCCTAGGCTACCCTTGACTGCTTCTGCCTCCAATAGATTTCCTAAGCACTAGTGTTTTAAGGAACAGCGTAAAAAGAGAATCCTAATGTGATTTCTTTATAATGGGTATGTTCCTTATCTTATCCTAGTGTCTAAAACTTTCTCCATGGATGGACCCCCAAATAATATTCCTTTACGTGCTAAGGGGTATCTAGAGAGTGGGATAGGTTTAATCACTACACTAACCCTAAAACGTACACTAACCCTAACCACTACTCTAACCCTAACAAATACCCTAATCCTAACCCAGACCCTAAACCGAGCCCTAACCCTAACACTAACACTAACCCTAACCCTAACCCATACCCTACGCTGTATCCGAAGCCCTCCCTGAACCCGTACCCTAAGCCGTACCCTAAGCCTACCCCTAAGCCTAACCCTAACCGTAGGCTACCCTTGACTGCTTCTGCCTCCAATAGATTTCCTAAGCACTAGTGTTTTAAGGAACAGCTTAAAAAGAGAATCCTAATGTGATTTCTTTATAATAGGTGTGTTCCTTATCTTATCCTAGTGTCTAAACTCTTCTCCATGGCTGGACCCCCAAATAATATTCATTTACGTGCTAAGGGGTATCTAGAGAGTGTGATAGGTTTAATAACTACCCTAACCCGAACGCGTACCCTAACCCTAACACCTACCCTAACCCTAACACGTACCCTAATCCTATCCCGTACCCTAAACGGAGCCCTAACCCTAACACTAACCCAAACCCTAACCCTAACCCATACCCTACGCCGTACACGAACCCCTCCCCGAACCCGTACCCTAAGCCTAACCCTAAGCCTAACCCTAAGCCTACGCTACCCTTGACTGCTTCTGCCTCCAATAGATTTCCTAAGCACTAGTGTTTTAAGGAACAGCTTAAAAAGAGAATCCTAATGTGATTTATTTATAATGGGTGTGTTCCTTATCTTATCCTAGTGTCTAAACTCTTCTCCATGGCTGGATCTCCAAATAATATTCCTTTACGTGCTAAGGGGTATCTAGAGAGTGGGCTAGGTTTAATAACTACCCTAACCCTAACGCGTACCCTAACCCTAACCCCTACTCTAACACGTACCCTAATCCTAACCAATACCCTAAACCGAGCCCTAACCCTAGCACTAACCCTAACCCTAACCCATACCATACGCCGTACTCGAAGCCCTCCCCGAACCCGTACCCTAAGCCGTGCCCTAAGCCTAACCCTAAGACTAACCCTAACCCTAGGCTACCCTTGACTGCTTCTGCCTCCAATAGATTTCCTAAGCACTAGTGTTTTAAGGAACAGCGTAAAAAGAGAATCCTAATGTGATTTCTTTATAATGGGTATGTTCCTTATCTTATCCTAGTGTCTAAACTTTTCTCCATGGATGGACCCCCAAATAATATTCCTTTACGTGCTAAGGGGTATCTAGAGAGTGGGATAGGTTTAATCACTACACTAACCCTAAAACGTACACTAACCCTAACCACTACCCTAACCCTAACACGTACCCTAATCCTAACCCAGACCCTAAACCGAGCCCTAACCCTAACACTAACACTAACCCTAACCCTAACCCATACCCTACGCTGTATCCGAAGCCCTCCCTGAACCCGTACCCTAAGCCGTACCCTAAGCCTACCCCTAAGCCTAACCCTAACCCTAGGCTACCCTTGAATGCTTCTGCCTCCAATAGATTTCCTAAGCACTAGTGTTTTAAGGAACAGCTTAAAAAGAGAATCCTAATGTGATTTCTTTATAATAGGTGTGTTCCTTATCTTATCCTAGTGTCTAAACTCTTCTCCATGGCTGGACCCCCAAATAATATTCATTTACGTGCTAAGGGGTATCTAGAGAGTGTGATAGGTTTAATAACTACCCTAACCCGAACGCGTACCCTAACCCTAACACCTACCCTAACCCTAACACGTACCCTAATCCTATCCCGTACCCTAAACGGAGCTCTAACCCTAACACTAACCCAAACCCTAACCCTAACCCATACCCTACGCCGTACACGAACCCCTCCCCGAACCCGTACCCTAAGCCTAACCCTAAGCCTAACCCTAAGCCTACGCTACCCTTGAGTGCTTCTGCCTCCAATAGATTTCCTAAGCACTAGTGTTTTAAGGAACAGCTTAAAAAGAGAATCCTAATGTGATTTATTTATAATGGGTGTGTTCCTTATCTTATCCTAGTGTCTAAACTCTTCTCCATGGCTGGATCTCCAAATAATATTCCTTTACGTGCTAAGGGGTATCTAGAGAGTGGGCTAGGTTTAATAACTACCCTAACCCTAACGCGTACCCTAACCCTAACCCCTACCCTAACACGTACCCTAATCCTAACCAATACCCTAAACCGAGCCCTAACCCTAGCACTAACCCTAACCCTAACCCATACCCTACGCCGTACTCGAAGCCCTCCCCGAACCCGTACCCTAAGCCGTGCCCTAAGCCTAACCCTAAGACTAACCCTAACCCTAGGCTACCCTTGACTGCTTCTGCCTCCAATAGATTTCCTAAGCACTAGTGTTTTAAGGAACAGCGTAAAAAGAGAATCCTAATGTGATTTCTTTATAATGGGTATGTTCCTTATCTTATCCTAGTGTCTAAAACTTTCTCCATGGATGGACCCCCAAATAATATTCCTTTACGTGCTAAGGGGTATCTAGAGAGTGGGATAGGTTTAATCACTACACTAACCCTAAAACGTACACTAACCCTAACCACTACTCTAACCCTAACAAATACCCTAATCCTAACCCAGACCCTAAACCGAGCCCTAACCCTAACACTAACACTAACCCTAACCCTAACCCATACCCTACGCTGTATCCGAAGCCCTCCCTGAACCCGTACCCTAAGCCGTACCCTAAGCCTACCCCTAAGCCTAACCCTAACCGTAGGCTACCCTTGACTGCTTCTGCCTCCAATAGATTTCCTAAGCACTAGTGTTTTAAGGAACAGCTTAAAAAGAGAATCCTAATGTGATTTCTTTATAATAGGTGTGTTCCTTATCTTATCCTAGTGTCTAAACTCTTCTCCATGGCTGGACCCCCAAATAATATTCATTTACGTGCTAAGGGGTATCTAGAGAGTGTGATAGGTTTAATAACTACCCTAACCCGAACGCGTACCCTAACCCTAACACCTACCCTAACCCTAACACGTACCCTAATCCTATCCCGTACCCTAAACGGAGCCCTAACCCTAACACTAACCCAAACCCTAACCCTAACCCATACCCTACGCCGTACACGAACCCCTCCCCGAACCCGTACCCTAAGCCTAACCCTAAGCCTAACCCTAAGCCTACGCTACCCTTGACTGCTTCTGCCTCCAATAGATTTCCTAAGCACTAGTGTTTTAAGGAACAGCTTAAAAAGAGAATCCTAATGTGATTTATTTATAATGGGTGTGTTCCTTATCTTATCCTAGTGTCTAAACTCTTCTCCATGGCTGGATCTCCAAATAATATTCCTTTACGTGCTAAGGGGTATCTAGAGAGTGGGCTAGGTTTAATAACTACCCTAACCCTAACGCGTACCCTAACCCTAACCCCTACTCTAACACGTACCCTAATCCTAACCAATACCCTAAACCGAGCCCTAACCCTAGCACTAACCCTAACCCTAACCCATACCATACGCCGTACTCGAAGCCCTCCCCGAACCCGTACCCTAAGCCGTGCCCTAAGCCTAACCCTAAGACTAACCCTAACCCTAGGCTACCCTTGACTGCTTCTGCCTCCAATAGATTTCCTAAGCACTAGTGTTTTAAGGAACAGCGTAAAAAGAGAATCCTAATGTGATTTCTTTATAATGGGTATGTTCCTTATCTTATCCTAGTGTCTAAACTTTTCTCCATGGATGGACCCCCAAATAATATTCCTTTACGTGCTAAGGGGTATCTAGAGAGTGGGATAGGTTTAATCACTACACTAACCCTAAAACGTACACTAACCCTAACCACTACCCTAACCCTAACACGTACCCTAATCCTAACCCAGACCCTAAACCGAGCCCTAACCCTAACACTAACACTAACCCTAACCCTAACCCATACCCTACGCTGTATCCGAAGCCCTCCCTGAACCCGTACCCTAAGCCGTACCCTAAGCCTACCCCTAAGCCTAACCCTAACCCTAGGCTACCCTTGAATGCTTCTGCCTCCAATAGATTTCCTAAGCACTAGTGTTTTAAGGAACAGCTTAAAAAGAGAATCCTAATGTGATTTCTTTATAATAGGTGTGTTCCTTATCTTATCCTAGTGTCTAAACTCTTCTCCATGGCTGGACCCCCAAATAATATTCATTTACGTGCTAAGGGGTATCTAGAGAGTGTGATAGGTTTAATAACTACCCTAACCCGAACGCGTACCCTAACCCTAACACCTACCCTAACCCTAACACGTACCCTAATCCTATCCCGTACCCTAAACGGAGCTCTAACCCTAACACTAACCCAAACCCTAACCCTAACCCATACCCTACGCCGTACACGAACCCCTCCCCGAACCCGTACCCTAAGCCTAACCCTAAGCCTAACCCTAAGCCTACGCTACCCTTGAGTGCTTCTGCCTCCAATAGATTTCCTAAGCACTAGTGTTTTAAGGAACAGCTTAAAAAGAGAATCCTAATGTGATTTATTTATAATGGGTGTGTTCCTTATCTTATCCTAGTGTCTAAACTCTTCTCCATGGCTGGATCTTCAAATAATATTCCTTTACGTGCTAAGGGGTATCTAGAGAGTGGGCTAGGTTTAATAACTACCCTAACCCTAACGCGTACCCTAACCCTAACCCCTACCCTAACACGTACCCTAATCCTAACCAATACCCTAAACCGAGCCCTAACCCTAGCACTAACCCTAACCCTAACCCATATCCTACGCCGTACTCGAAGCCCTCCCCGAACCCGTACCCTAAGCCGTGCCCTAAGCCTAACCCTAAGACTAACCCTAACCCTAGGCTACCCTTGACTGCTTCTGCCTCCAATAGATTTCCTAAGCACTAGTGTTTTAAGGAACAGCGTAAAAAGAGAATCCTAATGTGATTTCTTTATAATGGGTATGTTCCTTATCTTATCCTAGTGTCTAAACTTTTCTCCATGGATGGACCCCCAAATAATATTCCTTTACGTGCTAAGGGGTATCTAGAGAGTGGGATAGGTTTAATCACTACACTAACCCTAAAACGTACACTAACCCTAACCACTACCCTAACCCTAACACGTACCCTAATCCTAACCCAGACCCTAAACCGAGCCCTAACCCTAACACTAACACTAACCCTAACCCTAACCCATACCCTACGCTGTATCCGAAGCCCTCCCTGAACCCGTACCCTAAGCCGTACCCTAAGCCTACCCCTAAGCCTAACCCTAACCCTAGGCTACCCATGACTGCTTCTGCCTCCAATAGATTTCCTAAGCACTAGTGTTTTAAGGAACAGCTTAAAAAGAGAATCCTAATGTGATTTCTTTATAATAGGTGTGTTCCTTATCTTATCCTAGTGTCTAAACTCTTCTCCATGGCTGGACCCCCAAATAATATTCATTTACGTGCTAAGGGGTATCTAGAGAGTGTGATAGGTTTAATAACTACCCTAACCCGAACGCGTACCCTAACCCTAACACCTACCCTAACCCTAACACGTACCCTAATCCTATCCCGTACCCTAAACGGAGCCCTAACCCTAACACTAACCCAAACCCTAACCCTAACCCATACCCTACGCCGTACGCGAACCCCTCCCCGAACCCGTACCCTAAGCCTAACCCTAAGCCTAACCCTAAGCCTACGCTACCCTTGACTGCTTCTGCCTCCAATAGATTTCCTAAGCACTAGTGTTTTAAGGAACAGCTTAAAAAGAGAATCCTAATGTGATTTATTTATAATGGGTGTGTTCCTTATCTTATCCTAGTGTCTAAACTCTTCTCCATGGCTGGATCTCCAAATAATATTCCTTTACGTGCTAAGGGGTATCTAGAGAGTGGGCTAGGTTTAATAACTACCCTAACCCTAACGCGTACCCTAACCCTAACCCCTACCCTAACACGTACCCTAATCCTAACCAATACCCTAAACCGAGCCCTAACCCTAGCACTAACCCTAACCCTAACCCATACCCTACGCCGTACTCGAAGCCCTCCCCGAACCCGTACCCTAAGCCGTGCCCTAAGCCTAACCCTAAGACTAACCCTAACCCTAGGCTACCCTTGACTGCTTCTGCCTCCAATAGATTTCCTAAGCACTAGTGTTTTAAGGAACAGCGTAAAAAGAGAATCCTAATGTGATTTCTTTATAATGGGTATGTTCCTTATCTTATCCTAGTGTCTAAACTTTTCTCCATGGATGGACCCCCAAATAATATTCCTTTACGTGCTAAGGGGTATCTAGAGAGTGGGATAGGTTTAATCACTACACTAACCCTAAAACGTACACTAACCCTAACCACTACCCTAACCCTAACACGTACCCTAATCCTAACCCAGACCCTAAACCGAGCCCTAACCCTAACACTAACACTAACCCTAACCCTAACCCATACCCTACGCTGTATCCGAAGCCCTCCCTGAACCCGTACCCTAAGCCGTACCCTAAGCCTACCCCTAAGCCTAACCCTAACCCTAGGCTACCCTTGACTGCTTCTGCCTCCAATAGATTTCCTAAGCACTAGTGTTTTAAGGAACAGCTTAAAAAGAGAATCCTAATGTGATTTCTTTATAATAGGTGTGTTCCTTATCTTATCCTAGTGTCTAAACTCTTCTCCATGGCTGGACCCCCAAATAATATTCATTTACGTGCTAAGGGGTATCTAGAGAGTGTGATAGGTTTAATAACTACCCTAACCCAAACGCGTACCCTAACCCTAACACCTACCCTAACCCTAACACGTAACCTAATCCTATCCCGTACCCTAAACGGAGCCCTAACCCTAACACTAACCCAAACCCTAACCCTAACCCATACCCTACGCCGTACACGAACCCCTCCCCAAACCCGTACCCTAAGCCTAACCCTAAGCCTAACCCTAAGCCTACTCTACCCTTGACTGCTTCTGCCTCCAATAGATTTCCTAAGCACTAGTGTTTTAAGGAACAGCTTAAAAAGAGAATCCTAATGTGATTTATTTATAATGGGTGTGTTCCTTATCTTATCCTAGTGTCTAAACTCTTCTCCATGGCTGGATCTCCAAATAATATTCCTTTACGTGCTAAGGGGTATCTAGAGAGTGGGCTAGGTTTAATAACTACCCTAACCCTAACGCGTACCCTAACCCTAACCCCTACCCTAACACGTACCCTAATCCTAACCAATACCCTAAACCGAGCCCTAACCCTAGCACTAACCCTAACCCTAACCCATACCCTACACCGTACTCGAAGCCCTCCCCGAACCCGTACCCTAAGCCGTGCCCTAAGCCTAACCCTAAGACTAACCCTAACCCTAGGCTACCCTTGACTGCTTCTGCCTCCAATAGATTTCCTAAGCACTAGTGTTTTAAGGAACAGCGTAAAAAGAGAATCCTAATGTGATTTCTTTATAATGGGTATGTTCCTTATCTTATCCTAGTGTCTAAAACTTTCTCCATGGATGGACCCCCAAATAATATTCCTTTACGTGCTAAGGGGTATCTAGAGAGTGGGATAGGTTTAATCACTACACTAACCCTAAAACGTACACAAACCCTAACCACTACTCTAACCCTAACAAATACCCTAATCCTAACCCAGACCCTAAACCGAGCCCTAACCCTAACACTAACACTAACCCTAACCCTAACCCATACCCTACGCTGTATCCGAAGCCCTCCCTGAACCCGTACCCTAAGCCGTACCCTAAGCCTACCCCTAAGCCTAACCCTAACCGTAGGCTACCCTTGACTGCTTCTGCCTCCAATAGATTTCCTAAGCACTAGTGTTTTAAGGAACAGCTTAAAAAGAGAATCCTAATGTGATTTCTTTATAATAGGTGTGTTCCTTATCTTATCCTAGTGTCTAAACTCTTCTCCATGGCTGGACCCCCAAATAATATTCATTTACGTGCTAAGGGGTATCTAGAGAGTGTGATAGGTTTAATAACTACCCTAACCCGAACGCGTACCCTAACCCTAACACCTACCCTAACCCTAACACGTACCCTAATCCTATCCCGTACCCTAAACGGAGCCCTAACCCTAACACTAACCCAAACCCTAACCCTAACCCATACCCTACGCCGTACACGAACCCCTCCCCGAACCCGTACCCTAAGCCTAACCCTAAGCCTAACCCTAAGCCTACGCTACCCTTGACTGCTTCTGCCTCCAATAGATTTCCTAAGCACTAGTGTTTTAAGGAACAGCTTAAAAAGAGAATCCTAATGTGATTTATTTATAATGGGTGTGTTCCTTATCTTATCCTAGTGTCTAAACTCTTCTCCATGGCTGGATCTCCAAATAATATTCCTTTACGTGCTAAGGGGTATCTAGAGAGTGGGCTAGGTTTAATAACTACCCTAACCCTAACGCGTACCCTAACCCTAACCCCTACTCTAACACGTACCCTAATCCTAACCAATACCCTAAACCGAGCCCTAACCCTAGCACTAACCCTAACCCTAACCCATACCATACGCCGTACTCGAAGCCCTCCCCGAACCCGTACCCTAAGCCGTGCCCTAAGCCTAACCCTAAGACTAACCCTAACCCTAGGCTACCCTTGACTGCTTCTGCCTCCAATAGATTTCCTAAGCACTAGTGTTTTAAGGAACAGCGTAAAAAGAGAATCCTAATGTGATTTCTTTATAATGGGTATGTTCCTTATCTTATCCTAGTGTCTAAACTTTTCTCCATGGATGGACCCCCAAATAATATTCCTTTACGTGCTAAGGGGTATCTAGAGAGTGGGATAGGTTTAATCACTACACTAACCCTAAAACGTACACTAACCCTAACCACTACCCTAACCCTAACACGTACCCTAATCCTAACCCAGACCCTAAACCGAGCCCTAACCCTAACACTAACACTAACCCTAACCCTAACCCATACCCTACGCTGTATCCGAAGCCCTCCCTGAACCCGTACCCTAAGCCGTACCCTAAGCCTACCCCTAAGCCTAACCCTAACCCTAGGCTACCCTTGAATGCTTCTGCCTCCAATAGATTTCCTAAGCACTAGTGTTTTAAGGAACAGCTTAAAAAGAGAATCCTAATGTGATTTCTTTATAATAGGTGTGTTCCTTATCTTATCCTAGTGTCTAAACTCTTCTCCATGGCTGGACCCCCAAATAATATTCATTTACGTGCTAAGGGGTATCTAGAGAGTGTGATAGGTTTAATAACTACCCTAACCCGAACGCGTACCCTAACCCTAACACCTACCCTAACCCTAACACGTACCCTAATCCTATCCCGTACCCTAAACGGAGCCCTAACCCTAACACTAACCCAAACCCTAACCCTAACCCATACCCTACGCCGTACACGAACCCCTCCCCGAACCCGTACCCTAAGCCTAACCCTAAGCCTAACCCTAAGCCTACGCTACCCTTGAGTGCTTCTGCCTCCAATAGATTTCCTAAGCACTAGTGTTTTAAGGAACAGCTTAAAAAGAGAATCCTAATGTGATTTATTTATAATGGGTGTGTTCCTTATCTTATCCTAGTGTCTAAACTCTTCTCCATGGCTGGATCTTCAAATAATATTCCTTTACGTGCTAAGGGGTATCTAGAGAGTGGGCTAGGTTTAATAACTACCCTAACCCTAACGCGTACCCTAACCCTAACCCCTACCCTAACACGTACCCTAATCCTAACCAATACCCTAAACCGAGCCCTAACCCTAGCACTAACCCTAACCCTAACCCATATCCTACGCCGTACTCGAAGCCCTCCCCGAACCCGTACCCTAAGCCGTGCCCTAAGCCTAACCCTAAGACTAACCCTAACCCTAGGCTACCCTTGACTGCTTCTGCCTCCAATAGATTTCCTAAGCACTAGTGTTTTAAGGAACAGCGTAAAAAGAGAATCCTAATGTGATTTCTTTATAATGGGTATGTTCCTTATCTTATCCTAGTGTCTAAACTTTTCTCCATGGATGGACCCCCAAATAATATTCCTTTACGTGCTAAGGGGTATCTAGAGAGTGGGATAGGTTTAATCACTACACTAACCCTAAAACGTACACTAACCCTAACCACTACCCTAACCCTAACACGTACCCTAATCCTAACCCAGACCCTAAACCGAGCCCTAACCCTAACACTAACACTAACCCTAACCCTAACCCATACCCTACGCTGTATCCGAAGCCCTCCCTGAACCCGTACCCTAAGCCGTACCCTAAGCCTACCCCTAAGCCTAACCCTAACCCTAGGCTACCCATGACTGCTTCTGCCTCCAATAGATTTCCTAAGCACTAGTGTTTTAAGGAACAGCTTAAAAAGAGAATCCTAATGTGATTTCTTTATAATAGGTGTGTTCCTTATCTTATCCTAGTGTCTAAACTCTTCTCCATGGCTGGACCCCCAAATAATATTCATTTACGTGCTAAGGGGTATCTAGAGAGTGTGATAGGTTTAATAACTACCCTAACCCGAACGCGTACCCTAACCCTAACACCTACCCTAACCCTAACACGTACCCTAATCCTATCCCGTACCCTAAACGGAGCCCTAACCCTAACACTAACCCAAACCCTAACCCTAACCCATACCCTACGCCGTACGCGAACCCCTCCCCGAACCCGTACCCTAAGCCTAACCCTAAGCCTAACCCTAAGCCTACGCTACCCTTGACTGCTTCTGCCTCCAATAGATTTCCTAAGCACTAGTGTTTTAAGGAACAGCTTAAAAAGAGAATCCTAATGTGATTTATTTATAATGGGTGTGTTCCTTATCTTATCCTAGTGTCTAAACTCTTCTCCATGGCTGGATCTCCAAATAATATTCCTTTACGTGCTAAGGGGTATCTAGAGAGTGGGCTAGGTTTAATAACTACCCTAACCCTAACGCGTACCCTAACCCTAACCCCTACCCTAACACGTACCCTAATCCTAACCAATACCCTAAACCGAGCCCTAACCCTAGCACTAACCCTAACCCTAACCCATACCCTACGCCGTACTCGAAGCCCTCCCCGAACCCGTACCCTAAGCCGTGCCCTAAGCCTAACCCTAAGACTAACCCTAACCCTAGGCTACCCTTGACTGCTTCTGCCTCCAATAGATTTCCTAAGCACTAGTGTTTTAAGGAACAGCGTAAAAAGAGAATCCTAATGTGATTTCTTTATAATGGGTATGTTCCTTATCTTATCCTAGTGTCTAAACTTTTCTCCATGGATGGACCCCCAAATAATATTCCTTTACGTGCTAAGGGGTATCTAGAGAGTGGGATAGGTTTAATCACTACACTAACCCTAAAACGTACACTAACCCTAACCACTACCCTAACCCTAACACGTACCCTAATCCTAACCCAGACCCTAAACCGAGCCCTAACCCTAACACTAACACTAACCCTAACCCTAACCCATACCCTACGCTGTATCCGAAGCCCTCCCTGAACCCGTACCCTAAGCCGTACCCTAAGCCTACCCCTAAGCCTAACCCTAACCCTAGGCTACCCTTGACTGCTTCTGCCTCCAATAGATTTCCTAAGCACTAGTGTTTTAAGGAACAGCTTAAAAAGAGAATCCTAATGTGATTTCTTTATAATAGGTGTGTTCCTTATCTTATCCTAGTGTCTAAACTCTTCTCCATGGCTGGACCCCCAAATAATATTCATTTACGTGCTAAGGGGTATCTAGAGAGTGTGATAGGTTTAATAACTACCCTAACCCAAACGCGTACCCTAACCCTAACACCTACCCTAACCCTAACACGTAACCTAATCCTATCCCGTACCCTAAACGGAGCCCTAACCCTAACACTAACCCAAACCCTAACCCTAACCCATACCCTACGCCGTACACGAACCCCTCCCCAAACCCGTACCCTAAGCCTAACCCTAAGCCTAACCCTAAGCCTACTCTACCCTTGACTGCTTCTGCCTCCAATAGATTTCCTAAGCACTAGTGTTTTAAGGAACAGCTTAAAAAGAGAATCCTAATGTGATTTATTTATAATGGGTGTGTTCCTTATCTTATCCTAGTGTCTAAACTCTTCTCCATGGCTGGATCTCCAAATAATATTCCTTTACGTGCTAAGGGGTATCTAGAGAGTGGGCTAGGTTTAATAACTACCCTAACCCTAACGCGTACCCTAACCCTAACCCCTACCCTAACACGTACCCTAATCCTAACCAATACCCTAAACCGAGCCCTAACCCTAGCACTAACCCTAACCCTAACCCATACCCTACACCGTACTCGAAGCCCTCCCCGAACCCGTACCCTAAGCCGTGCCCTAAGCCTAACCCTAAGACTAACCCTAACCCTAGGCTACCCTTGACTGCTTCTGCCTCCAATAGATTTCCTAAGCACTAGTGTTTTAAGGAACAGCGTAAAAAGAGAATCCTAATGTGATTTCTTTATAATGGGTATGTTCCTTATCTTATCCTAGTGTCTAAACTTTTCTCCATGGATGGACCCCCAAATAATATTCCTTTACGTGCTAAGGGGTATCTAGAGAGTGGGATAGGTTTAATCACTACACTAACCCTAAAACGTACACTAACCCTAACCACTACCCTAACCCTAACACGTACCCTAATCCTAACCCAGACCCTAAACCGAGCCCTAACCCTAACACTAACACTAACCCTAACCCTAACCCATACCCTACGCTGTATCCGAAGCCCTCCCTGAACCCGTACCCTAAGCCGTACCCTAAGCCTACCCCTAAGCCTAACCCTAACCCTAGGCTACCCTTGACTGCTTCTGCCTCCAATAGATTTCCTAAGCACTAGTGTTTTAAGGAACAGCTTAAAAAGAGAATCCTAATGTGATTTCTTTATAATAGGTGTGTTCCTTATCTTATCCTAGTGTCTAAACTCTTCTCCATGGCTGGACCCCCAAATAATATTCATTTACGTGCTAAGGGGTATCTAGAGAGGGTGATAGGTTTAATAACTACCCTAACCCCAACGCGTACCCTAACCCTAACACCTACCCTAACCCTAAAACGTACCCTAATCCTATCCCGTACCCTAAACGGAGCCCTAACCCTAACACTAACCCAAACCCTAACCCTAACCCATACCCTACGCCGTACACGAACCCCTCCCCAAACCCGTACCCTAAGCCTAACCCTAAGCCTAACCCTAAGCCTACTCTACCCTTGACTGCTTCTGCCTCCAATAGATTTCCTAAGCACTAGTGTTTTAAGGAACAGCTTAAAAAGAGAATCCTAATGTGATTTATTTATAATGGGTGTGTTCCTTATCTTATCCTAGTGTCTACACTCTTCTCCATGGCTGGATCTCCAAATAATATTCCTTTACGTGCTAAGGGGTATCTAGAGAGTGGGCTAGGTTTAATAACTACCCTAACCCTAACGCGTACCCTAACCCTAACCCCTACCCTAACACGTACCCTAATCCTAACCAATACCCTAAACCGAGCCCTAACCCTAGCACTAACCCTAACCCTAACCCATACCCTACACCGTACTCAAAGCCCTCCCCGAACCCGTACCCTAAGCCGTGCCCTAAGCCTAACCCTAAGACTAACCCTAACCCTAGGCTACCCTTGACTGCTTCTGCCTCCAATAGATTTCCTAAGCACTAGTGTTTTAAGGAACAGCGTAAAAAGAGAATCCTAATGTGATTTCTTTATAATGGGTATGTTCCTTATCTTATCCTAGTGTCTAAACTTTTCACCATGGATGGACCCCCAAATAATATTCCTTTACGTGCTAAGGGGTATCTAGAGAGTGGTATAGGTTTAATCACTACACTAACCCTAAAACGTACACTAAACCTAACCACTACCCTAACCCTAACACGTACCCTAATCCTAACCCAGACCCTAAACCGAGCCCTAACCCTAACACTAACACTAACCCTAACCCTAACCCATACCCTACGCTGTATCCGAAGCCCTCCCTGAACCCGTACCCTAAGCCGTACCCTAAGCCTACCCCTAAGCCTAACCCTAAACCTAGGCTACCCTTGACTGCTTCTGCCTCCAATAGATTTCCTAAGCACTAGTGTTTTAAGGAACAGCTTAAAAAGAGAATCCTAATGTGATTTCTTTATAATAGGTGTGTTCCTTATCTTATCCTAGTGTCTAAACTCTTCTCCATGGCTGGACCCCCAAATAATATTCATTTACGTGCTAAGGGGTATCTAGAGAGTGTGATAGGTTTAATAACTACCCTAACCCAAACGCGTACCCTAACCCTAACACCTACCCTAACCCTAACACGTACCCTAATCCTATCCCGTACCCTAAACGGAGCCCTAACCCTAACACTAACCCAAACCCTAACCCTAACCCATACCCTACGCCGTACACGAACCCCTCCCCGAACCCGTACCCTAAGCCTAACCCTAAGCCTAACCCTAAGCCTACGCTACCCTTGACTGCTTCTGCCTCCAATAGATTTCCTAAGCACTAGTGTTTTAAGGAACAGCTTAAAAAGAGAATCCTAATGTGATTTATTTATAATGGGTGTGTTCCTTATCTTATCCTAGTGTCTAAACTCTTCTCCATGGCTGGATCTCCAAATAATATTCCTTTACGTGCTAAGGGGTATCTAGAGAGTGGGCTAGGTTTAATAACTACCCTAACCCTAACGCGTACCCTAACCCTAACCCCTACCCTAACACGTACCCTAATCCTAACCAATACCCTAAACCGAGCCCTAACCCTAGCACTAACCCTAACCCTAACCCATACCCTACGCCGTACTCGAAGCCCTCCCCGAACCCGTACCCTAAGCCGTGCCCTAAGCCTAACGCTAAGACTAACCCTAACCCTAGGCTACCCTTGACTGCTTCTGCCTCCAATAGATTTCCTAAGCACTAGTGTTTTAAGGAACAGCGTAAAAAGAGAATCCTAATGTGATTTCTTTATAATGGGTATGTTCCTTATCTTATCCTAGTGTCTAAACTTTTCTCCATGGATGGACCCCCAAATAATATTCCTTTACGTGCTAAGGGGTATCTAGAGAGTGGGATAGGTTTAATCACTACACTAACCCTAAAACGTACACTAACCCTAACCACTACCCTAACCCTAACACGTACCCTAATCCTAACCCAGACCCTAAACCGAGCCCTAACCCTAACACTAACACTAACCCTAACCCTAACCCATACCCTACGCTGTATCCGAAGCCCTCCCTGAACCCGTACCCTAAGCCGTACCCTAAGCCTACCCCTAAGCCTAACCCTAACCCTAGGCTACCCTTGACTGCTTCTGCCTCCAATAGATTTCCTAAGCACTAGTGTTTTAAGGAACAGCTTAAAAAGAGAATCCTAATGTGATTTCTTTATAATAGGTGTGTTCCTTATCTTATCCTAGTGTCTAAACTCTTCTCCATGGCTGGACCCCCAAATAATATTCATTTACGTGCTAAGGGGTATCTAGAGAGTGTGATAGGTTTAATAACTACCCTAACCCGAACGCGTACCCTAACCCTAACACCTACCCTAACCCTAACACGTACCCTAATCCTATCCCGTACCCTAAACGGAGCCCTAACCCTAACACTAACCCAAACCCTAACCCTAACCCATACCCTACGCCGTACACGAACCCCTCCCCGAACCCGTACCCTAAGCCTAACCCTAAGCCTAACCCTAAGCCTATGCTACCCTTGACTGCTTCTGCCTCCAATAGATTTCCTAAGCACTAGTGTTTTAAGGAACAGCTTAAAAAGAGAATCCTAATGTGATTTATTTATAATGGGTGTGTTCCTTATCTTATCCTAGTGTCTAAACTCTTCTCCATGGCTGGATCTCCAAATAATATTCCTTTACGTGCTAAGGGGTATCTAGAGAGTGGGCTAGGTTTAATAACTACCCTAACCCTAACGCGTACCCTAACCCTAACCCCTACCCTAACACGTACCCTAATCCTAAACAATACCCTAAACCGAGCCCTAACCCTAGCACTAACCCTAACCCTAACCCATACCCTACGCCGTACTCGAAGCCCTCCCCGAACCCGTACCCTAAGCCGTGCCCTAAGCCTAACCCTAAGACTAACCCTAACCCTAGGCTACCCTTGACTGCTTCTGCCTCCAATAGATTTCCTAAGCACTAGTGTTTTAAGGAACAGCGTAAAAAGAGAATCCTAATGTGATTTCTTTATAATGGGTATGTTCCTTATCTTATCCTAGTGTCTAAACTTTTCTCCATGGATGGACCCCCAAATAATATTCCTTTACCTGCTAAGGGGTATCTAGAGAGTGGGATAGGTTTAATCACTACACTAACCCTAAAACGTACACTAACCCTAACCACTACCCTAACCCTAACACGTACCCTAATCCTAACCCAGACCCTAAACCGAGCCCTAACCCTAACACTAACACTAACCCTAACCCTAACCCATACCCTACGCTGTATCCGAAGCCCTCCCTGAACCCGTACCCTAAGCCGTACCCTAAGCCTACCCCTAAGCCTAACCCTAACCCTAGGCTACCCTTGACTGCTTCTGCCTCCAATAGATTTCCTAAGCACTAGTGTTTTAAGGAACAGCTTAAAAAGAGAATCCTAATGTGATTTCTTTATAATAGGTGTGTTCCTTATCTTATCCTAGTGTCTAAACTCTTCTCCATGGCTGGACCCCCAAATAATATTCATTTACGTGCTAAGGGGTATCTAGAGAGTGTGATAGGTTTAATAACTACCCTAACCCGAACGCGTACCCTAACCCTAACACCTACCCTAACCCTAACACGTACCCTAATCCTATCCCGTACCCTAAACGGAGCCCTAACCCTAACACTAACCCAAACCCTAACCCTAACCCATACCCTACGCCGTACACGAACCCCTCCCCGAACCCGTACCCTAAGCCTAACCCTAAGCCTAACCCTAAGCCTACGCTACCCTTGACTGCTTCTGCCTCCAATAGATTTCCTAAGCACTAGTGTTTTAAGGAACAGCTTAAAAAGAGAATCCTAATGTGATTTATTTATAATGGGTGTGTTCCTTATCTTATCCTAGTGTCTAAACTCTTCTCCATGGCTGGATCTCCAAATAATATTCCTTTACGTGCTAAGGGGTATCTAGAGAGTGGGCTAGGTTTAATAACTACCCTAACCCTAACGCGTACCCTAACCCTAACCCCTACCCTAACACGTACCCTAATCCTAACCAATACCCTAAACCGAGCCCTAACCCTAGCACTAACCCTAACCCTAACCCATACCCTACGCCGTACTTGAAGCCCTCCCCGAACCCGTACCCTAAGCCGTGCCCTAAGCCTAACCCTAAGACTAACCCTAACCCTAGGCTACCCTTGACTGCTTCTGCCTCCAATAGATTTCCTAAGCACTAGTGTTTTAAGGAACAGCGTAAAAAGAGAATCCTAATGTGATTTCTTTATAATGGGTATGTTCCTTATCTTATCCTAGTGTCTAAACTTTTCTCCATGGATGGACCCCCAAATAATATTCCTTTACGTGCTAAGGGGTATCTAGAGAGTGGGATAGGTTTAATCACTACACTAACCCTAAAACGTACACTAACCCTAACCACTACCCTAACCCTAACACGTACCATAATCCTAACCCAGACCCTAAACCGAGCCCTAACCCTAACACTAACACTAACCCTAACCCTAACCCATACCCTACGCTGTATCCGAAGCCCTCCCTGAACCCGTACCCTAAGCCGTACCCTAAGCCTACCCCTAAACCTAACCCTAACCCTAGGCTACCCTTGACTGCTTCTGCCTCCAATAGATTTCCTAAGCACTAGTGTTTTAAGGAACAGCTTAAAAAGAGAATCCTAATGTGATTTCTTTATAATAGGTGTGTTCCTTATCTTATCCTAGTGTCTAAACTCTTCTCCATGGCTGGACCCCCAAATAATATTCATTTACGTGCTAAGGGGTATCTAGAGAGTGTGATAGGTTTAATAACTACCCTAACCCGAACGCGTACCCTAACCCTAACACCTACCCTAACCCTAACACGTACCCTAATCCTATCCCGTACCCTAAACGGAGCCCTAACCCTAACACTAACCCAAACCCTAACCCTAACGCATACCCTATGCCGTACACGAACCCCTCCCCGAACCCGTACCCTAAGCCTAACCCTAAGCCTAACCCTAAGCCTACGCTACCCTTGACTGCTTCTGCCTCCAATAGATTTCCTAAGCACTAGTGTTTTAAGGAACAGCTTAAAAAGAGAATCCTAATGTGATTTATTTATAATGGGTGTGTTCCTTATCTTATCCTAGTGTCTAAACTCTTCTCCATGGCTGGATCTCCAAATAATATTCCTTTACGTGCTAAGGGGTATCTAGAGAGTGGGCTAGGTTTAATAACTACCCTAACCCTAACGCGTACCCTAACCCTAACCCCTACCCTAACACGTACCCTAATCCTAACCAATACCCTAAACCGAGCCCTAACCCTAGCACTAACCCTAACCCTAACCCATACCCTACGCCGTACTCGAAGCCCTCCCCGAACCCGTACCCTAAGCCGTGCCCTAAGCCTAACCCTAAGACTAACCCTAACCCTAGGCTACCCTTGACTGCTTCTGCCTCCAATAGATTTCCTAAGCACTAGTGTTTTAAGGAACAGCGTAAAAAGAGAATCCTAATGTGATTTCTTTATAATGGGTATGTTCCTTATCTTATCCTAGTGTCTAAACTTTTCTCCATGGATGGACCCCCAAATAATATTCCTTTACGTGCTAAGGGGTATCTAGAGAGTGGGATAGGTTTAATCACTACACTAACCCTAAAACGTACACTAACCCTAACCACTACCCTAACCCTAACACGTACCCTAATCCTAACCCAGACCCTAAACCGAGCCCTAACCCTAACACTAACACTAACCCTAACCCTAACCCATACCCTACGCTGTATCCGAAGCCCTCCCTGAACCCGTACCCTAAGCCGTACCCTAAGCCTACCCCTAAGCCTAACCCTAACCCTAGGCTACCCTTGACTGCTTCTGCCTCCAATAGATTTCCTAAGCACTAGTGTTTTAAGGAACAGCTTAAAAAGAGAATCCTAATGTGATTTCTTTATAATAGGTGTTTTTCTTATCTTATCCTAGTGTCTAAACTCTTCTCCATGGCTGGACCCCCAAATAATATTCATTTACGTGCTAAGGGGTATCTAGAGAGTGTGATAGGTTTAATAACTACCCTAACCCGAACGCGTACCCTAACCCTAACACCTACCCTAACCCTAACACGTACCCTAATCCTATCCCGTACCCTAAACGGAGCCCTAACCCTAACACTAACCCAAACCCTAACCCTAACCCATACCCTACGCCGTACACGAACCCTTCCCCGAACCCTTACCCTAAGCCTAACCCTAAGCCTAACCCTAAGCCTACTCTACCCTTGACTGCTTCTGCCTCCAATAGATTTCCTAAGCACTAGTGTTTTAAGGAACAGCTTAAAAAGAGAATCCTAATGTGATTTATTTATAATGGGTGTGTTCCTTATCTTATCCTAGTGTCTAAACTCTTCTCCATTGCTGGATCTCCAAATAATATTCCTTTACGTGCTAAGGGGTATCTAGAGATTGGGCTAGGTTTAATAACTACCCTAACCCTAACGCGTACCCTAACCCTAACCCCTACCCTAACACGTACCCTAATCCTAACCAATACCCTAAACCGAGCCCTAACCCTAGCACTAACCCTAACCCTAACCCATACCCTACGCCGTACTCGAAGCCCTCCCCGAACCCGTACCCTAAGCCGTGCCCTAAGCCTAACCCTAAGACTAACCCTAACCCTAGGCTACCCTTGACTGCTTCTGCCTCCAATAGATTTCCTAAGCACTAGTGTTTTAAGGAACAGCGTAAAAAGAGAATCCTAATGTGATTTCTTTATAATGGGTATGTTCCTTATCTTATCCTAGTGTCTAAACTTTTCTCCATGGATGGACCCCCAAATAATATTCCTTTACGTGCTAAGGGGTATCTAGAGAGTGGGATAGGTTTAATCACTACACTAACCCTAAAACGTACACTAACCCTAACCACTACCCTAACCCTAACACGTACCCTAATCCTAACCCAGACCCTAAACCGAGCCCTAACCCTAACACTAACACTAACCCTAACCCTAACCCATACCCTACGCTGTATCCGAAGCCCTCCCTGAACCCGTACCCTAAGCCGTACCCTAAGCCTACCCCTAAGCCTAACCCTAACCCTAGGCTACCCTTGACTGCTTCTGCCTCCAATAGATTTCCTAAGCACTAGTGTTTTAAGGAACAGCTTAAAAAGAGAATCCTAATGTGATTTCTTTATAATAGGTGTGTTCCTTATCTTATCCTAGTGTCTAAACTCTTCTCCATGGCTGGACCCCCAAATAATATTCATTTACGTGCTAAGGGGTATCTAGAGAGTGTGATAGGTTTAATAACTACCCTAACCCGAACGCGTACCCTAACCCTAACACCTACCCTAACCCTAACACGTACCCTAATCCTATCCCGTACCCTAAACGGAGCCCTAACCCTAACACTAACCCAAACCCTAACCCTAACCCATACCCTACGCCGTACACGAACCCCTCCCCGAACCCGTACCCTAAGCCTAACCCTAAGCCTAACCCTAAGCCTATGCTACCCTTGACTGCTTCTGCCTCCAATAGATTTCCTAAGCACTAGTGTTTTAAGGAACAGCTTAAAAAGAGAATCCGAATGTGATTTATTTATAATGGGTGTGTTCCTTATCTTATCCTAGTGTCTAAACTCTTCTCCATGGCTGGATCTCCAAATAATATTCCTTTACGTGCTAAGGGGTATCTAGAGAGTGGGCTAGGTTTAATAACTACCCTAACCCTAACGCGTACCCTAACCCTAACCCCTACCCTAACACGTACCATAATCCTAAACAATACCCTAAACCGAGCCCTAACCCTAGCACTAACCCTAACCCTAACCCATACCCTACGCCGTACTCGAAGCCCTCCCCGAACCCGTACCCTAAGCCGTGCCCTAAGCCTAACCCTAAGACTAACCCTAACCCTAGGCTACCCTTGACTGCTTCTGCCTCCAATAGATTTCCTAAGCACTAGTGTTTTAAGGAACAGCGTAAAAAGAGAATCCTAATGTGATTTCTTTATAATGGGTATGTTCCTTATCTTATCCTAGTGTCTAAACTTTTCTCCATGGATGGACCCCCAAATAATATTCCTTTACGTGCTAAGGGGTATCTAGAGAGTGGGATAGGTTTAATCACTACACTAACCCTAAAACGTACACTAACCCTAACCACTACCCTAACCCTAACACGTACCCTAATCCTAACCCAGACCCTAAACCGAGCCCTAACCCTAACACTAACACTAACCCTAACCCTAACCCATACCCTACGCTGTATCCGAAGCCCTCCCTGAACCCGTACCCTAAGCCGTACCCTAAGCCTACCCCTAAGCCTAACCCTAACCCTAGGCTACCCATGACTGCTTCTGCCTCCAATAGATTTCCTAAGCACTAGTGTTTTAAGGAACAGCTTAAAAAGAGAATCCTAATGTGATTTCTTTATAATAGGTGTGTTCCTTATCTTATCCTAGTGTCTAAACTCTTCTCCATGGCTGGACCCCCAAATAATATTCATTTACGTGCTAAGGGGTATCTAGAGAGTGTGATAGGTTTAATAACTACCCTAACCCGAACGCGTACCCTAACCCTAACACCTACCCTAACCCTAACACGTACCCTAATCCTATCCCGTACCCTAAACGGAGCCCTAACCCTAACACTAACCCAAACCCTAACCCTAACCCATACCCTACGCCGTACGCGAACCCCTCCCCGAACCCGTACCCTAAGCCTAACCCTAAGCCTAACCCTAAGCCTACGCTACCCTTGACTGCTTCTGCCTCCAATAGATTTCCTAAGCACTAGTGTTTTAAGGAACAGCTTAAAAAGAGAATCCTAATGTGATTTATTTATAATGGGTGTGTTCCTTATCTTATCCTAGTGTCTAAACTCTTCTCCATGGCTGGATCTCCAAATAATATTCCTTTACGTGCTAAGGGGTATCTAGAGAGTGGGCTAGGTTTAATAACTACCCTAACCCTAACGCGTACCCTAACCCTAACCCCTACCCTAACACGTACCCTAATCCTAACCAATACCCTAAACCGAGCCCTAACCCTAGCACTAACCCTAACCCTAACCCATACCCTACGCCGTACTCGAAGCCCTCCCCGAACCCGTACCCTAAGCCGTGCCCTAAGCCTAACCCTAAGACTAACCCTAACCCTAGGCTACCCTTGACTGCTTCTGCCTCCAATAGATTTCCTAAGCACTAGTGTTTTAAGGAACAGCGTAAAAAGAGAATCCTAATGTGATTTCTTTATAATGGGTATGTTCCTTATCTTATCCTAGTGTCTAAACTTTTCTCCATGGATGGACCCCCAAATAATATTCCTTTACGTGCTAAGGGGTATCTAGAGAGTGGGATAGGTTTAATCACTACACTAACCCTAAAACGTACACTAACCCTAACCACTACCCTAACCCTAACACGTACCCTAATCCTAACCCAGACCCTAAACCGAGCCCTAACCCTAACACTAACACTAACCCTAACCCTAACCCATACCCTACGCTGTATCCGAAGCCCTCCCTGAACCCGTACCCTAAGCCGTACCCTAAGCCTACCCCTAAGCCTAACCCTAACCCTAGGCTACCCTTGACTGCTTCTGCCTCCAATAGATTTCCTAAGCACTAGTGTTTTAAGGAACAGCTTAAAAAGAGAATCCTAATGTGATTTCTTTATAATAGGTGTGTTCCTTATCTTATCCTAGTGTCTAAACTCTTCTCCATGGCTGGACCCCCAAATAATATTCATTTACGTGCTAAGGGGTATCTAGAGAGTGTGATAGGTTTAATAACTACGCTAACCCAAACGCGTACCCTAACCCTAACACCTACCCTAACCCTAACACGTAACCTAATCCTATCCCGTACCCTAAACGGAGCCCTAACCCTAACACTAACCCAAACCCTAACCCTAACTCATACCCTACGCCGTACACGAACCCCTCCCCAAACCCGTACCCTAAGCCTAACCCTAAGCCTAACCCTAAGCCTACTCTACCCTTGACTGCTTCTGCCTCCAATAGATTTCCTAAGCACTAGTGTTTTAAGGAACAGCTTAAAAAGAGAATCCTAATGTGATTTATTTATAATGGGTGTGTTCCTTATCTTATCCTAGTGTCTAAACTCTTCTCCATGGCTGGATCTCCAAATAATATTCCTTTACGTGCTAAGGGGTATCTAGAGAGTGGGCTAGGTTTAATAACTACCCTAACCCTAACGCGTACCCTAACCCTAACCCCTACCCTAACACGTACCCTAATCCTAACCAATACCCTAAACCGAGCCCTAACCCTAGCACTAACCCTAACCCTAACCCATACCCTACACCGTACTCGAAGCCCTCCCCGAACCCGTACCCTAAGCCGTGCCCTAAGCCTAACCCTAAGACTAACCCTAACCCTAGGCTACCCTTGACTGCTTCTGCCTCCAATAGATTTCCTAAGCACTAGTGTTTTAAGGAACAGCGTAAAAAGAGAATCCTAATGTGATTTCTTTATAATGGGTATGTTCCTTATCTTATCCTAGTGTCTAAACTTTTCTCCATGGATGGACCCCCAAATAATATTCCTTTACGTGCTAAGGGGTATCTAGAGAGTGGGATAGGTTTAATCACTACACTAACCCTAAAACGTACACTAACCCTAACCACTACCCTAACCCTAACACGTACCCTAATCCTAACCCAGACCCTAAACCGAGCCCTAACCCTAACACTAACACTAACCCTAACCCTAACCCATACCCTACGCTGTATCCGAAGCCCTCCCTGAACCCGTACCCTAAGCCGTACCCTAAGCCTACCCCTAAGCCTAACCCTAACCCTAGGCTACCCTTGACTGCTTCTGCCTCCAATAGATTTCCTAAGCACTAGTGTTTTAAGGAACAGCTTAAAAAGAGAATCCTAATGTGATTTCTTTATAATAGGTGTGTTCCTTATCTTATCCTAGTGTCTAAACTCTTCTCCATGGCTGGACCCCCAAATAATATTCATTTACGTGCTAAGGGGTATCTAGAGAGGGTGATAGGTTTAATAACTACCCTAACCCCAACGCGTACCCTAACCCTAACACCTACCCTAACCCTAACACGTACCCTAATCCTATCCCGTACCCTAAACGGAGCCCTAACCCTAACACTAACCCAAACCCTAACCCTAACCCATACCCTACGCCGTACACGAACCCCTCCCCAAACCCGTACCCTAAGCCTAACCCTAAGCCTAACCCTAAGCCTACTCTACCCTTGACTGCTTCTGCCTCCAATAGATTTCCTAAGCACTAGTGTTTTAAGGAACAGCTTAAAAAGAGAATCCTAATGTGATTTATTTATAATGGGTGTGTTCCTTATCTTATCCTAGTGTCTAAACTCTTCTCCATGGCTGGATCTCCAAATAATATTCCTTTACGTGCTAAGGGGTATCTAGAGAGTGGGCTAGGTTTAATAACTACCCTAACCCTAACGCGTACCCTAACCCTAACCCCTACCCTAACACGTACCCTAATCCTAACCAATACCCTAAACCGAGCCCTAACCCTAGCACTAACCCTAACCCTAACCCATACCCTACACCGTACTCAAAGCCCTCCCCGAACCCGTACCCTAAGCCGTGCCCTAAGCCTAACCCTAAGACTAACCCTAACCCTAGGCTACCCTTGACTGCTTCTGCCTCCAATAGATTTCCTAAGCACTAGTGTTTTAAGGAACAGCGTAAAAAGAGAATCCTAATGTGATTTCTTTATAATGGGTATGTTCCTTATCTTATCCTAGTGTCTAAACTTTTCACCATGGATGGACCCCCAAATAATATTCCTTTACGTGCTAAGGGGTATCTAGAGAGTGGTATAGGTTTAATCACTACACTAACCCTAAAACGTACACTAAACCTAACCACTACCCTAACCCTAACACGTACCCTAATCCTAACCCAGACCCTAAACCGAGCCCTAACCCTAACACTAACACTAACCCTAACCCTAACCCATACCCTACGCTGTATCCGAAGCCCTCCCTGAACCCGTACCCTAAGCCGTACCCTAAGCCTACCCCTAAGCCTAACCCTAAACCTAGGCTACCCTTGACTGCTTCTGCCTCCAATAGATTTCCTAAGCACTAGTGTTTTAAGGAACAGCTTAAAAAGAGAATCCTAATGTGATTTCTTTATAATAGGTGTGTTCCTTATCTTATCCTAGTGTCTAAACTCTTCTCCATGGCTGGACCCCCAAATAATATTCATTTACGTGCTAAGGGGTATCTAGAGAGTGTGATAGGTTTAATAACTACCCTAACCCAAACGCGTACCCTAACCCTAACACCTACCCTAACCCTAACACGTACCCTAATCCTATCCCGTACCCTAAACGGAGCCCTAACCCTAACACTAACCCAAACCCTAACCCTAACCCATACCCTACGCCGTACACGAACCCCTCCCCGAACCCGTACCCTAAGCCTAACCCTAAGCCTAACCCTAAGCCTACGCTACCCTTGACTGCTTCTGCCTCCAATAGATTTCCTAAGCACTAGTGTTTTAAGGAACAGCTTAAAAAGAGAATCCTAATGTGATTTATTTATAATGGGTGTGTTCCTTATCTTATCCTAGTGTCTAAACTCTTCTCCATGGCTGGATCTCCAAATAATATTCCTTTACGTGCTAAGGGGTATCTAGAGAGTGGGCTAGGTTTAATAACTACCCTAACCCTAACGCGTACCCTAACCCTAACCCCTACCCTAACACGTACCCTAATCCTAACCAATACCCTAAACCGAGCCCTAACCCTAGCACTAACCCTAACCCTAACCCATACCCTACGCCGTACTCGAAGCCCTCCCCGAACCCGTACCCTAAGCCGTGCCCTAAGCCTAACCCTAAGACTAACCCTAACCCTAGGCTACCCTTGACTGCTTCTGCCTCCAATAGATTTCCTAAGCACTAGTGTTTTAAGGAACAGCGTAAAAAGAGAATCCTAATGTGATTTCTTTATAATGGGTATGTTCCTTATCTTATCCTAGTGTCTAAACTTTTCTCCATGGATGGACCCCCAAATAATATTCCTTTACGTGCTAAGGGGTATCTAGAGAGTGGGATAGGTTTAATCACTACACTAACCCTAAAACGTACACTAACCCTAACCACTACCCTAACCCTAACACGTACCCTAATCCTAACCCAGACCCTAAACCGAGCCCTAACCCTAACACTAACACTAACCCTAACCCTAACCCATACCCTACGCTGTATCCGAAGCCCTCCCTGAACCCGTACCCTAAGCCGTACCCTAAGCCTACCCCTAAGCCTAACCCTAACCCTAGGCTACCCTTGACTGCTTCTGCCTCCAATAGATTTCCTAAGCACTAGTGTTTTAAGGAACAGCTTAAAAAGAGAATCCTAATGTGATTTCTTTATAATAGGTGTGTTCCTTATCTTATCCTAGTGTCTAAACTCTTCTCCATGGCTGGACCCCCAAATAATATTCATTTACGTGCTAAGGGGTATCTAGAGAGTGTGATAGGTTTAATAACTACCCTAACCCGAACGCGTACCCTAACCCTAACACCTACCCTAACCCTAACACGTACCCTAATCCTATCCCGTACCCTAAACGGAGCCCTAACCCTAACACTAACCCAAACCCTAACCCTAACCCATACCCTACGCCGTACACGAACCCCTCCCCGAACCCGTACCCTAAGCCTAACCCTAAGCCTAACCCTAAGCCTACGCTACCCTTGACTGCTTCTGCCTCCAATAGATTTCCTAAGCACTAGTGTTTTAAGGAACAGCTTAAAAAGAGAATCCTAATGTGATTTATTTATAATGGGTGTGTTCCTTATCTTATCCTAGTGTCTAAACTCTTCTCCATGGCTGGATCTCCAAATAATATTCCTTTACGTGCTAAGGGGTATCTAGAGAGTGGGCTAGGTTTAATAACTACCCTAACCCTAACGCGTACCCTAACCCTAACCCCTACCCTAACACGTACCCTAATCCTAACCAATACCCTAAACCGAGCCCTAACCCTAGCACTAACCCTAACCCTAACCCATACCCTACGCCGTACTTGAAGCCCTCCCCGAACCCGTACCCTAAGCCGTGCCCTAAGCCTAACCCTAAGACTAACCCTAACCCTAGGCTACCCTTGACTGCTTCTGCCTCCAATAGATTTCCTAAGCACTAGTGTTTTAAGGAACAGCGTAAAAAGAGAATCCTAATGTGATTTCTTTATAATGGGTATGTTCCTTATCTTATCCTAGTGTCTAAACTTTTCTCCATGGATGGACCCCCAAATAATATTCCTTTACGTGCTAAGGGGTATCTAGAGAGTGGGATAGGTTTAATCACTACACTAACCCTAAAACGTACACTAACCCTAACCACTACCCTAACCCTAACACGTACCCTAATCCTAACCCAGACCCTAAACCGAGCCCTAACCCTAACACTAACACTAACCCTAACCCTAACCCATACCCTACGCTGTATCCGAAGCCCTCCCTGAACCCGTACCCTAAGCCGTACCCTAAGCCTACCCCTAAGCCTAACCCTAACCCTAGGCTACCCTTGACTGCTTCTGCCTCCAATAGATTTCCTAAGCACTAGTGTTTTAAGGAACAGCTTAAAAAGAGAATCCTAATGTGATTTCTTTATAATAGGTGTTTTTCTTATCTTATCCTAGTGTCTAAACTCTTCTCCATGGCTGGACCCCCAAATAATATTCATTTACGTGCTAAGGGGTATCTAGAGAGTGTGATAGGTTTAATAACTACCCTAACCCGAACGCGTACCCTAACCCTAACACCTACCCTAACCCTAACACGTACCCTAATCCTATCCCGTACCCTAAACGGAGCCCTAACCCTAACACTAACCCAAACCCTAACCCTAACCCATACCCTACGCCGTACACGAACCCTTCCCCGAACCCTTACCCTAAGCCTAACCCTAAGCCTAACCCTAAGCCTACTCTACCCTTGACTGCTTCTGCCTCCAATAGATTTCCTAAGCACTAGTGTTTTAAGGAACAGCTTAAAAAGAGAATCCTAATGTGATTTATTTATAATGGGTGTGTTCCTTATCTTATCCTAGTGTCTAAACTCTTCTCCATTGCTGGATCTCCAAATAATATTCCTTTACGTGCTAAGGGGTATCTAGAGATTGGGCTAGGTTTAATAACTACCCTAACCCTAACGCGTACCCTAACCCTAACCCCTACCCTAACACGTACCCTAATCCTAACCAATACCCTAAACCGAGCCCTAACCCTAGCACTAACCCTAACCCTAACCCATACCCTACGCCGTACTCGAAGCCCTCCCCGAACCCGTACCCTAAGCCGTGCCCTAAGCCTAACCCTAAGACTAACCCTAACCCTAGGCTACCCTTGACTGCTTCTGCCTCCAATAGATTTCCTAAGCACTAGTGTTTTAAGGAACAGCGTAAAAAGAGAATCCTAATGTGATTTCTTTATAATGGGTATGTTCCTTATCTTATCCTAGTGTCTAAACTTTTCTCCATGGATGGACCCCCAAATAATATTCCTTTACGTGCTAAGGGGTATCTAGAGAGTGGGATAGGTTTAATCACTACACTAACCCTAAAACGTACACTAACCCTAACCACTACCCTAACCCTAACACGTACCCTAATCCTAACCCAGACCCTAAACCGAGCCCTAACCCTAACACTAACACTAACCCTAACCCTAACCCATACCCTACGCTGTATCCGAAGCCCTCCCTGAACCCGTACCCTAAGCCGTACCCTAAGCCTACCCCTAAGCCTAACCCTAACCCTAGGCTACCCTTGACTGCTTCTGCCTCCAATAGATTTCCTAAGCACTAGTGTTTTAAGGAACAGCTTAAAAAGAGAATCCTAATGTGATTTCTTTATAATAGGTGTGTTCCTTATCTTATCCTAGTGTCTAAACTCTTCTCCATGGCTGGACCCCCAAATAATATTCATTTACGTGCTAAGGGGTATCTAGAGAGTGTGATAGGGTTAATAACTACCCTAACCCCAACGCGTACCCTAACCCTAACACCTACCCTAACCCTAACACGTACCCTAATCCTATCCCGTACCCTAAACGGAGCCCTAACCCTAACACTAACCCAAACCCTAACCCTAACCCATACCCTACGCCGTACACGAACCCCTCCCCGAACCCGTACCCTAAGCCTAACCCTAAGCCTACGCTACCCTTGACTGCTTCTGCCTCCAATAGATTTCCTAAGCACTAGTGTTTTAAGGAACAGCTTAAAAAGAGAATCCTAATGTGATTTATTTATAATGGGTGTGTTCCTTATCTTATCCTAGTGTCTAAACTCTTCTCCATGGCTGGATCTCCAAATAATATTCCTTTACGTGCTAAGGGGTATCTAGAGAGTGGGCTAGGTTTAATAACTACCCTAACCCTAACGCGTACCCTAACCCTAACCCCTACCCTAACACGTACCCTAATCCTAACCAATACCCTAAACCGAGCCCTAACCCTAGCACTAACCCTAACCCTAACCCATACCCTACGCCGTACTCGAAGCCCTCCCCGAACCCGTACCCTAAGCCGTGCCCTAAGCCTAACCCTAAGACTAACCCTAACCCTAGGCTACCCTTGACTGCTTCTGCCTCCAATAGATTTCCTAAGCACTAGTGTTTTAAGGAACAGCGTAAAAAGAGAATCCTAATGTGATTTCTTTATAATGGGTATGTTCCTTATCTTATCCTAGTGTCTAAACTTTTCTCCATGGATGGACCCCCAAATAATATTCCTTTACGTGCTAAGGGGTATCTAGAGAGTGGGATAGGTTTAATCACTACACTAACCCTAAAACGTACACTAACCCTAACCACTACCCTAACCCTAACACGTACCCTAATCCTAACCCAGACCCTAAACCGAGCCCTAACCCTAACACTAACACTAACCCTAACCCTAACCCATACCCTACGCTGTATCCGAAGCCCTCCCTGAACCCGTACCCTAAGCCGTACCCTAAGCCTACCCCTAAGCCTAACCCTAACCCTAGGCTACCCTTGACTGCTTCTGCCTCCAATAGATTTCCTAAGCACTAGTGTTTTAAGGAACAGCTTAAAAAGAGAATCCTAATGTGATTTCTTTATAATAGGTGTGTTCCTTATCTTATCCTAGTGTCTAAACTCTTCTCCATGGCTGGACCCCCAAATAATATTCATTTACGTGCTAAGGGGTATCTAGAGAGTGTGATAGGTTTAATAACTACCCTAACCCGAACGCGTACCCTAACCCTAACACCTACCCTAACCCTAACACGTACCCTAATCCTATCCCGTACCCTAAACGGAGCCCTAACCCTAACACTAACCCAAACCCTAACCCTAACCCATACCCTACGCCGTACACGAACCCCTCCCCGAACCCGTACCCTAAGCCTAACCCTAAGCCTAACCCTAAGCCTATGCTACCCTTGACTGCTTCTGCCTCCAATAGATTTCCTAAGCACTAGTGTTTTAAGGAACAGCTTAAAAAGAGAATCCGAATGTGATTTATTTATAATGGGTGTGTTCCTTATCTTATCCTAGTGTCTAAACTCTTCTCCATGGCTGGATCTCCAAATAATATTCCTTTACGTGCTAAGGGGTATCTAGAGAGTGGGCTAGGTTTAATAACTACCCTAACCCTAACGCGTACCCTAACCCTAACCCCTACCCTAACACGTACCCTAATCCTAAACAATACCCTAAACCGAGCCCTAACCCTAGCACTAACCCTAACCCTAACCCATACCCTACGCCGTACTCGAAGCCCTCCCCGAACCCGTACCCTAAGCCGTGCCCTAAGCCTAACCCTAAGACTAACCCTAACCCTAGGCTACCCTTGACTGCTTCTGCCTCCAATAGATTTCCTAAGCACTAGTGTTTTAAGGAACAGCGTAAAAAGAGAATCCTAATGTGATTTCTTTATAATGGGTATGTTCCTTATCTTATCCTAGTGTCTAAACTTTTCTCCATGGATGGACCCCCAAATAATATTCCTTTACCTGCTAAGGGGTATCTAGAGAGTGGGATAGGTTTAATCACTACACTAACCCTAAAACGTACACTAACCCTAACCACTACCCTAACCCTAACACGTACCCTAATCCTAACCCAGACCCTAAACCGAGCCCTAACCCTAACACTAACACTAACCCTAACCCTAACCCATACCCTACGCTGTATCCGAAGCCCTCCCTGAACCCGTACCCTAAGCCGTACCCTAAGCCTACCCCTAAGCCTAACCCTAACCCTAGGCTACCCTTGACTGCTTCTGCCTCCAATAGATTTCCTAAGCACTAGTGTTTTAAGGAACAGCTTAAAAAGAGAATCCTAATGTGATTTCTTTATAATCGGTGTGTTCCTTATCTTATCCTAGTGTCTAAACTCTTCTCCATGGCTGGACCCCCAAATAATATTCATTTACGTGCTAAGGGGTATCTAGAGAGTGTGATAGGTTTAATAACTACCCTAACCCCAACGCGTACCCTAACCCTAACACCTACCCTAACCCTAACACGTACCCTAATCCTATCCCGTACCCTAAACGGAGCCCTAACCCTAACACTAACCGAAACCCTAACCCTAACCCATACCCTACGCCGTACACGAACCCCTCCCCGAACCCGTACCCTAAGCCTAACCCTAAGCCTAACCCTAAGCCTACGCTACCCTTGACTGCTTCTGCCTCCAATAGATTTCCTAAGCACTAGTGTTTTAAGGAACAGCTTAAAAAGAGAATCCTAATGTGATTTATTTATAATGGGTGTGTTCCTTATCTTATCCTAGTGTCTAAACTCTTCTCCATGGCTGGATCTCCAAATAATATTCCTTTACGTGCTAAGGGGTATCTAGAGAGTGGGCTAGGTTTAATAACTACCCTAACCCTAACGCGTACCCTAACCCTAACCCCTACCCTAACACGTACCCTAATCCTAACCAATACCCTAAACCGAGCCCTAACCCTAGCACTAACCCTAACCCTAACCCATACCCTACGCCGTACTCGAAGCCCTCCCCGAACCCGTACCCTAAGCCGTGCCCTAAGCCTAACCCTAAGACTAACCCTAACCCTAGGCTACCCTTGACTGCTTCTGCCTCCAATAGATTTCCTAAGCACTAGTGTTTTAAGGAACAGCGTAAAAAGAGAATCCTAATGTGATTTCTTTATAATGGGTATGTTCCTTATCTTATCCTAGTGTCTAAACTTTTCTCCATGGATGGACCCCCAAATAATATTCCTTTACGTGCTAAGGGGTATCTAGAGAGTGGGATAGGTTTAATCACTACACTAACCCTAAAACGTACACTAACCCTAACCACTACCCTAACCCTAACACGTACCCTAATCCTAACCCAGACCCTAAACCGAGCCCTAACCCTAACACTAACACTAACCCTAACCCTAACCCATACCCTACGCTGTATCCGAAGCCCTCCCTGAACCCGTACCCTAAGCCGTACCCTAAGCCTACCCCTAAGCCTAACCCTAACCCTAGGCTACCCTTGACTGCTTCTGCCTCCAATAGATTTCCTAAGCACTAGTGTTTTAAGGAACAGCTTAAAAAGAGAATCCTAATGTGATTTCTTTATAATAGGTGTGTTCCTTATCTTATCCTAGTGTCTAAACTCTTCTCCATGGCTGGACCCCCAAATAATATTCATTTACGTGCTAAGGGGTATCTAGAGAGTGTGATAGGTTTAATAACTACCCTAACCCGAACGCGTACCCTAACCCTAACACCTACCCTAACCCTAACACGTACCCTAATCCTATCCCGTACCCTAAACGGAGCCCTAACCCTAACACTAACCCAAACCCTAACCCTAACCCATACCCTACGCCGTACACGAACCCCTCCCCGAACCCGTACCCTAAGCCTAACCCTAAGCCTAACCCTAAGCCTACGCTACCCTTGACTGCTTCTGCCTCCAATAGATTTCCTAAGCACTAGTGTTTTAAGGAACAGCTTAAAAAGAGAATCCTAATGTGATTTATTTATAATGGGTGTGTTCCTTATCTTATCCTAGTGTCTAAACTCTTCTCCATGGCTGGATCTCCAAATAATATTCCTTTACGTGCTAAGGGGTATCTAGAGAGTGGGCTAGGTTTAATAACTACCCTAACCCTAACGCGTACCCTAACCCTAACCCCTACCCTAACACGTACCCTAATCCTAACCAATACCCTAAACCGAGCCCTAACCCTAGCACTAACCCTAACCCTAACCCATACCCTACGCCGTACTCGAAGCCCTCCCCGAACCCGTACCCTAAGCCGTGCCCTAAGCCTAACCCTAAGACTAACCCTAACCCTAGGCTACCCTTGACTGCTTCTGCCTCCAATAGATTTCCTAAGCACTAGTGTTTTAAGGAACAGCATAAAAAGAGAATCCTAATGTGATTTCTTTATAATGGGTATGTTCCTTATCTTATCCTAGTGTCTAAACTTTTCTCCATGGATGGACCCCCAAATAATATTCCTTTACGTGCTAAGGGGTATCTAGAGAGTGGGATAGGTTTAATCACTACACTAACCCTAAAACGTACACTAACCCTAACCACTACCCTAACCCTAACACGTACCCTAATCCTAACCCAGACCCTAAACCGAGCCCTAACCCTAACACTAACACTAACCCTAACCCTAACCCATACCCTACGCTGTATCCGAAGCCCTCCCTGAACCCGTACCCTAAGCCGTACCCTAAGCCTACCCCTAAGCCTAACCCTAACCCTAGGCTACCCTTGACTGCTTCTGCCTCCAATAGATTTCCTAAGCACTAGTGTTTTAAGGAACAGCTTAAAAAGAGAATCCTAATGTGATTTCTTTATAATAGGTGTGTTCCTTATCTTATCCTAGTGTCTAAACTCTTCTCCATGGCTGGACCCCCAAATAATATTCATTTACGTGCTAAGGGGTATCTAGAGAGTGTGATAGGTTTAATAACTACCCTAACCCGAACGCGTACCCTAACCCTAACACCTACCCTAACCCTAACACGTACCCTAATCCTATCCCGTACCCTAAACGGAGCCCTAACCCTAACACTAACCCAAACCCTAACCCTAACCCATACCCTACGCCGTACACGAACCCCTCCCCGAACCCGTACCCTAAGCCTAACCCTAAGCCTAACCCTAAGCCTACGCTACCCTTGACTGCTTCTGCCTCCAATAGATTTCCTAAGCACTAGTGTTTTAAGGAACAGCTTAAAAAGAGAATCCTAATGTGATTTATTTATAATGGGTGTGTTCCTTATCTTATCCTAGTGTCTAAACTCTTCTCCATGGCTGGATCTCCAAATAATATTCCTTTACATGCTAAGGGGTATCTAGAGAGTGGGCTAGGTTTAATAACTACCCTAACCCTAACGCGTACCCTAACCCTAACCCCTACCCTAACACGTACCCTAATCCTAACCAATACCCTAAACCGAGCCCTAACCCTAGCACTAACCCTAACCCTAACCCATACCCTACGCCGTACTCGAAGCCCTCCCCGAACCCGTACCCTAAGCCGTGCCCTAAGCCTAACCCTAAGACTAACCCTAACCCTAGGCTACCCTTGACTGCTTCTGCCTCCAATAGATTTCCTAAGCACTAGTGTTTTAAGGAACAGCGTAAAAAGAGAATCCTAATGTGATTTCTTTATAATGGGTATGTTCCTTATCTTATCCTAGTGTCTAAACTTTTCTCCATGGATGGACCCCCAAATAATATTCCTTTACGTGCTAAGGGGTATCTAGAGAGTGGGATAGGTTTAATCACTACACTAACCCTAAAACGTACACTAACCCTAACCACTACCCTAACCCTAACACGTACCCTAATCCTAACCCAGACCCTAAACCGAGCCCTAACCCTAACACTAACACTAACCCTAACCCTAACCCATACCCTACGCTGTATCCGAAGCCCTCCCTGAACCCGTACCCTAAGCCGTACCCTAAGCCTACCCCTAAGCCTAACCCTAACCCTAGGCTACCCTTGACTGCTTCTGCCTCCAATAGATTTCCTAAGCACTAGTGTTTTAAGGAACAGCTTAAAAAGAGAATCCTAATGTGATTTCTTTATAATAGGTGTGTTCCTTATCTTATCCTAGTGTCTAAACTCTTCTCCATGGCTGGACCCCCAAATAATATTCATTTACGTGCTAAGGGGTATCTAGAGAGTGTGATAGGTTTAATAACTACCCTAACCCGAACGCGTACCCTAACCCTAACACCTACCCTAACCCTAACACGTACCCTAATCCTATCCCGTACCCTAAACGGAGCCCTAACCCTAACACTAACCCAAACCCTAACCCTAACCCATACCCTACGCCGTACACGAACCCCTCCCCGAACCCGTACCCTAAGCCTAACCCTAAGCCTAACCCTAAGCCTACGCTACCCTTGACTGCTTCTGCCTCCAATAGATTTCCTAAGCACTAGTGTTTTAAGGAACAGCTTAAAAAGAGAATCCTAATGTGATTTATTTATAATGGGTGTGTTCCTTATCTTATCCTAGTGTCTAAACTCTTCTCCATGGCTGGATCTCCAAATAATATTCCTTTACGTGCTAAGGGGTATCTAGAGAGTGGGCTAGGTTTAATAACTACCCTAACCCTAACGCGTACCCTAACCCTAACCCCTACCCTAACACGTACCCTAATCCTAACCAATACCCTAAACCGAGCCCTAACCCTAGCACTAACCCTAACCCTAACCCATACCCTACGCCGTACTCGAAGCCCTCCCCGAACCCGTACCCTAAGCCGTGCCCTAAGCCTAACCCTAAGACTAACCCTAACCCTAGGCTACCCTTGACTGCTTCTGCCTCCAATAGATTTCCTAAGCACTAGTGTTTTAAGGAACAGCGTAAAAAGAGAATCCTAATGTGATTTCTTTATAATGGGTATGTTCCTTATCTTATCCTAGTGTCTAAACTTTTCTCCATGGATGGACCCCCAAATAATATTCCTTTACGTGCTAAGGGGTATCTAGAGAGTGGGATAGGTTTAATCACTAAACTAACCCTAAAACGTACACTAACCCTAACCACTACCCTAACCCTAACACGTACCCTAATCCTAACCCAGACCCTAAACCGAGCCCTAACCCTAACACTAACACTAACCCTAACCCTAACCCATACCCTACGCTGTATCCGAAGCCCTCCCTGAACCCGTACCCTAAGCCGTACCCTAAGCCTACCCCTAAGCCTAACCCTAACCCTAGGCTACCCTTGACTGCTTCTGCCTCCAATAGATTTCCTAAGCACTAGTGTTTTAAGGAACAGCTTAAAAAGAGAATCCTAATGTGATTTCTTTATAATAGGTGTGTTCCTTATCTTATCCTAGTGTCTAAACTCTTCTCCATGGCTGGACCCCCAAATAATATTCATTTACGTGCTAAGGGGTATCTAGAGAGTGGGATAGGTTTAATAACTACCCTAACCCGAACGCGTACCCTAACCCTAACACCTACCCTAACCCTAACACGTACCCTAATCCTATCCCGTACCCTAAACGGAGCCCTAACCCTAACACTAACCCAAACCCTAACCCTAACCCATACCCTACGCCGTACACGAACCCCTCCCCGAACCCGTACCCTAAGCCTAACCCTAAGCCTAACCCTAAGCCTATGCTACCCTTGACTGCTTCTGCCTCCAATAGATTTCCTAAGCACTAGTGTTTTAAGGAACAGCTTAAAAAGAGAATCCTAATGTGATTTATTTATAATGGGTGTGTTCCTTATCTTATCCTAGTGTCTAAACTCTTCTCCATGGCTGGATCTCCAAATAATATTCCTTTACGTGCTAAGGGGTATCTAGAGAGTGGGCTAGGTTTAATAACTACCCTAACCCTAACACGTACCCTAACCCTAACCCCTACCCTAACACGTACCCTAATCCTAACCAATACCCTAAACCGAGCCCTAACCCTAGCACTAACCCTAACCCTAACCCATACCCTACGCCGTACTCGAAGGCCTCCCCGAACCCGTACCCTAAGCCGTGCCCTAAGCCTAACCCTAAGACTAACCGTAACCCTAGGCTACCCTTGACTGCTTCTGCCTCCAATAGATTTCCTAAGCACTAGTGTTTTAAGGAACAGCGTAAAAAGAGAATCCTAATGTGATTTCTTTATAATGGGTATGTTCCTTATCTTATCCTAGTGTCTAAACTTTTCTCCATGGATGGACCCCCAAATAATATTCCTTTACGTGCTAAGGGGTATCTAGAGAGTGGGATAGGTTTAATCACTACACTAACCCTAAAACGTACACTAACCCTAACCACTACCCTAACCCTAACACGTACCCTAATCCTAACCCAGACCCTAAACCGAGCCCTAACCCTAACACTAACACTAACCCTAACCCTAACCCATACCCTACGCTGTATCCGAAGCCCTCCCTGAACCCGTACCCTAAGCCGTACCCTAAGCCTACCCCTAAGCCTAACCCTAACCCTAGGCTACCCTTGACTGCTTCTGCCTCCAATAGATTTCCTAAGCACTAGTGTTTTAAGGAACAGCTTAAAAAGAGAATCCTAATGTGATTTCTTTATAATAGGTGTGTTCCTTATCTTATCCTAGTGTCTAAACTCTTCTCCATGGCTGGACCCCCAAATAATATTCATTTACGTGCTAAGGGGTATCTAGAGAGTGTGATAGGTTTAATAACTACCCTAACCCGAACGCGTACCCTAACCCTAACACCTACCCTAACCCTAACACGTACCCTAATCCTATCCCGTACCCTAAACGGAGCCCTAACCCTAACACTAACCCAAACCCTAACCCTAACGCATACCCTATGCCGTACACGAACCCCTCCCCGAACCCGTACCCTAAGCCTAACCCTAAGCCTAACCCTAAGCCTACGCTACCCTTGACTGCTTCTGCCTCCAATAGATTTCCTAAGCACTAGTGTTTTAAGGAACAGCTTAAAAAGAGAATCCTAATGTGATTTATTTATAATGGGTGTGTTCCTTATCTTATCCTAGTGTCTAAACTCTTCTCCATGGCTGGATCTCCAAATAATATTCCTTTACGTGCTAAGGGGTATCTAGAGAGTGGGCTAGGTTTAATAACTACCCTAACCCTAACGCGTACCCTAACCCTAACCCCTACCCTAACACGTACCCTAATCCTAACCAATACCCTAAACCGAGCCCTAACCCTAGCACTAACCATAACCCTAACCCATACCCTACGCCGTACTCGAAGCCCTCCCCGAACCCGTACCCTAAGCCGTGCCCTAAGCCTAACCCTAAGACTAACCCTAACCCTAGGCTACCCTTGACTGCTTCTGCCTCCAATAGATTTCCTAAGCACTAGTGTTTTAAGGAACAGCGTAAAAATAGAATCCTAATGTGATTTCTTTATAATGGGTATGTTCCTTATCTTATCCTAGTGTCTAAACTTTTCTCCATGGATGGACCCCCAAATAATATTCCTTTACGTGCTAAGGGGTATCTAGAGAGTGGGATAGGTTTAATCACAACACTAACCCTAAAACGTACACTAACCCTAACCACTACCCTAACTCTAACACGTACCCTAATCCTAACCCAGACCCTAAACCGAGCCCTAACCCTAACACTAACACTAACCCTAACCCTAACCCATACCCTACGCTGTATCCGAAGCCCTCCCTGAACCCGTACCCTAAGCCGTACCCTAAGCCTACCCCTAAGCCTAACCCTAACCCTAGGCTACCCTTGACTGCTTCTGCCTCCAATAGATTTCCTAAGCACTAGTGTTTTAAGGAACAGCTTAAAAAGAGAATCCTAATGTGATTTCTTTATAATAGGTGTGTTCCTTATCTTATCCTAGTGTCTAAACTCTTCTCCATGGCTGGACCCCCAAATAATATTCATTTACGTGCTAAGGGGTATCTAGAGAGTGTGATAGGTTTAATAACTACCCTAACCCGAACGCGTACCCTAACCCTAACACCTACCCTAACCCTAACACGTACCCTAATCCTATCCCGTACCCTAAACGGAGCCCTAACACTAACCGAAACCCTAACCCTAACCCATACCCTACGCCGTACACGAACCCCTCCCCGAACCCGTACCCTAAGCCTAACCCTAAGCCTAACCCTAAGCCTACGCTACCCTTGACTGCTTCTGCCTCCAATAGATTTCCTAAGCACTAGTGTTTTAAGGAACAGCTTAAAAAGAGAATCCTAATGTGATTTATTTATAATGGGTGTGTTCCTTATCTTATCCTAGTGTCTAAACTCTTCTCCATGGCTGGATCTCCAAATAATATTCCTTTACGTGCTAAGGGGTATCTAGAGAGTGGGCTAGGTTTAATAACTACCCTAACCCTAACGCGTACCCTAACCCTGACCCCTACCCTAACACGTACCCTAATCCTAACCAATACCCTAAACCGAGCCCTAACCCTAGCACTAACCCTAACCCTAACCCATACCCTACGCCGTACTCGAAGCCCTCCCCGAACCCGTACCCTAAGCCGTGCCCTAAGCCTAACCCTAAGACTAACCCTAACCCTAGGCTACCCTTGACTGCTTCTGCCTCCAATAGATTTCCTAAGCACTAGTGTTTTAAGGAACAGCGTAAAAAGAGAATCCTAATGTGATTTCTTTATAATGGGTATGTTCCTTATCTTATCCTAGTGTCTAAACTTTTCTCCATGGATTGACCCCCAAATAATATTCCTTTACGTGCTAAAGGGTATGTAGAGAGTGGGATAGGTTTAATCACTACACTAACCCTAAAACGTACACTAACCCTAACCACTACCCTAACCCTAACACGTACCCTAATCCTAACCCAGACCCTAAACCGAGCCCTAACCCTAACACTAACACTAACCCTAACCCTAACCCATACCCTAAGCTGTATCCGAAGCCCTCCCTGAACCCGTACCCTAAGCCGTACCCTAAGCCTACCCCTAAGCCTAACCCTAACCCTAGGCTACCCTTGACTGCTTCTGCCTCCAATAGATTTCCTAAGCACTAGTGTTTTAAGGAACAGCTTAAAAAGAGAATCCTAATGTGATTTCTTTATAATAGGTGTGTTCCTTATCTTATCCTAGTGTCTAAACTCTTCTCCATGGCTGGACCCCGAAATAATATTCATTTACGTGCTAAGGGGTATCTAGAGAGTGTGATAGGTTTAATAACTACCCTAACCCGAACGCGTACCCTAACCCTAACACCTACCCTAACCCTAACACGTACCCTAATCCTATCCCGTACCCTAAACGGAGCCCTAACCCTAACACTAACCCAAACCCTAACCCTAACCCATACCCTACGCCGTACACGAACCCCTCCCCGAACCCGTACCCTAAGCCTAACCCTAAGCCTAACCCTAAGGCTACGCTACCCTTGACTGCTTCTGCCTCCAATAGATTTCCTAAGCACTAGTGTTTTAAGGAACAGCTTAAAAAGAGAATCCTAATGTGATTTCTTTATAATGGGTGTGTTCCTTATCTTATCCTAGTGTCTAAACTTTTCTCCATGGATGGACCCACAAATAATATTCCTTTACGTGCTAAGGGGTATCTAGAGAGTGGGATAGGTTTAATCACTACACTAACCCTAACACGTACACTAACCCTAACCACTACCCTAACCCTAACACGTACCCTAATCCTAACCCAGACCCTAAACCGAGACCTAACCCTAACACTAACACTAACCATAACCCTAACCCATACCCTACGCTGTACCCGTAGCCCTCCCTGAACCCGTACCGTAATCCGTACCCTAAGCCTAACACTAAGCCTAACCCTAACCCTAGGCTACCCTTGACTGCTTCTGCCTCCAATAGATTTCCTAAGCACTAGTGTTTTAAGGAACAGCTTAAAAAGAGAATCCTAATGTGATTTCTTTATAATGGGGGTGTTCCTTATCTTATCCTAGTGTCTAAACTCTTCTCCATGGCTGGACCCCCAAATAATATTCCTTTACGTGCTAAGGGGTATCTAGAGAGTGGGATAGGTTTAATAACTACCCTAACCCTAACGCGTACCCTAACCCTAACACCTACCCTAACCCTAACACGTACCCTAATCCTATCCCGTACCCTAAACTGAGCCCTAACCCTAACACTAACCCTAACCCTAACCCTAAACGATACCCTACGCCGTACCCGAAGCTCTCCCCGAAACCGTACCCTCAGCCGTACCCTAAGCCTAACCCTAAGCCTAAACCTAACCCTAGGCTACCCTTGACTGCTTCTGCCTCCAATAGATTTCCTAAGCACTAGTGTTTTAAGGAACAGCTTAAAAAGAGAATCCTAATGTGATTTCTTTATAATGGGTGTGTTCCTTATCTTATCCTAGTGTCTAAACGCTTCTCCATGCCTGGACCCCCAAATAATATTCCTTTACGTGCTAAGGGGTATCTAGAGAGTGGGATAGATTTAATAACTACCCTAAAGATAACGCGTACCCTAACCCTAACCCCTACCCTAAACCTGACACGTACCCTAATCCTAACCCGTACCCTAAACCGAGCCCTAACCCTAACACTAACCCTAACCCTAACCCTAACCCATAACCTACGCCGTACCCGAAGCCCTCCCCGAACCCATAACATAAGCCGTACTCTAAGCCTAACCCTAAGCCTAAACCTAACCCTAGGCTACCCTTGACTGCTTCGGCCTCCAATAGATTTCCTAAGCACTAGTGTTTTAAGGAACAGCTTAAAAAGAGAATCCTAATGTGATTTATTTATAATGGGTGTGTTCCTTATCTTATCCTAGTGTCTAAACTCTTCTCCATGGCTGGATCTCCAAATAATATTCCTTTACGTGCTAAGGGGTATCTAGAGAGTGGGCTAGGTTTAATAACTACCCTAACCCTAACGCGTACCCTAACCCTAACCCCTACCCTAACACGTACCCTAATCCTAACCAATACCCTAAACCGAGCCCTAACCCTAGCACTAACCCTAACCCTAACCCATACCCTACGCCGTACTTGAAGCCCTCCCCGAACCCGTACCCTAAGCCATGCCCTAAGCCTAACCCTAAGACTAACCCTAACCCTAGGCTACCCTTGACTGCTTCTGCCTCCAATAGATTTCCTAAGCACTAGTGTTTTAAGGAACAGCTTAAAAATAGAATCCTAATGTGATTTCTTTATAATAGGTGTTTTCCTTATCTTATCCTAGTGTCTAAACTCTTCTCCATGGCTGGACCCACAAATAATATTCCTTTACGTGCTAAGGGGTATCTAGAGAGTGGGATAGGTTTAATAACTACCCTAACCCTAACGCGTACCCTAACGCTAACCCCTACCCTAACCCTAACACGTACCCTAATCCTAGTCCTTACCCTAAACGGAGCCCTAACCCTAACATTAACCCAAACCCTAACCCTAACCCATACCCTCCGCCGTACACGAAGCCCTCCCCGAACCCGTACACTAAGCCTAACCCTAAGCCTAACCCTAACCCTAGGCTACCCTTGACTGCTTCTGCCTCCAATAGATTTCCTAAGCACTAGTGTTTTAAGGAACAGCTTAAAAAGAGAATCCTAATGTGATTTCTTTATAATGGGTGTGTTCCTTATCTTATCCTAGTGACTAAACTCTTCTCCATGGCTGGACCTCCAAATAATATTCCTTTACGTGCTAAGGGGTATCTAGAGAGTGGGATAGGTTTAATAACTACCCTAACCCTAATGCGTACCCTAACCCTAACCCCTACCCTAACCCTAACAAGTATCCTAATCCTAACCCGTACCCTAAACGGAGCCCTAACCCTAACATTAACCCAAACCCTAACCCTAACCCATAACCTCCGCCGTACACGAAGCCCTCCCCGAACTCGTACCCTAAGCCTAACCCTAAGCCTAACCCTAACCCTAGGCTACCCTTGACTGCTTCTGCCTCCAATAGATTTCCTAAGCACTAGTGTTTTAAGGAACAGCTTAAAAAGAGAAACCTAATGTGATTTCTTTATAATGTGTGTGTTCCTTATATTATCTTAGTGTCTAAACGCTTCTCCATGGCTGGACCCCCAAATAATACTTCTTGACGTGCTAAGGGGTATCTAGAGAGTGGGATAGGTTTAATAACTACCCTAACCCTAACGCGTACCCTAACCCTAACCCCTACCCTAACCCTAACAAGTATCCTAATCCTAACCCGTACCCTAAACGGAGCCCTAACCCTAACACTAACCCTAACCCTAACCCTAACCCATACCCTACGCCGTACTCGAAGCCTTCCCCGAAACCGTACCCTAAGCCTAACCCTAAGGCCAACCCTAACCCTAGGCTACCCTTGATTGCTTCTGCCTCCAATGGATTTCCTAAGCACTAGTGTTTTAAGGAACAGCTTAAAAAGAGAATGCTAATGTGATTTCTTTATAATGGGTATGTTCCTTATCTTATCCTAGTTTCTAAACTTTTCTCCATGGCTGGACCCCCAAATAATATTCCTTTACGTGCTAAGGGGTATCTAGTGAGTGGGATAGGTTTAATCAGTACACTAACCCTAACACGTACACTAACCCTAACCACTACCCTAACCCTAACACGTACCCTAATCCTAACCCATAACCTAAACCGAGCCCTAACCCTAACACTAACCCTAAACCTAACCCTAACCCTAGGCTACCCTTGACTGCTTCTGCCTCCAATAGATTTCCTAAGCACTAGTGTTTTAAGGAACAGCTTAAAAAGAGAATCCTAATGTGATTTCTTTATAATGGGTGTGTTCCTTATCTTATCCTAGTGTCTAAACTCTTCTCCATGGCTGGACCCTCATATAATATTCATTTACGTGCTAAGGGGTATTTAGAGAGTGGGATAGGTTTAATAACTACCCTATCCCTAACGCATACCCTAACCCTAACCCCTACCCTAACCCTAACACGTACCCTAATCCTAACCCGTACCCTAAACCGAGCCCTAACCCTAACACTAACCCTAACCCTAACCCTAACCCATACCTTACGCCGTACCCGAAGCCCTCCCCGAACCCGTACCCTAAGCCGTACCCTAAGCCTAACCCTAAGCCTAACCCTAACCCTAGGCTACCCTTGACTGCTTCTGCCTCCAATAGATTTCCTAAGCACTAGTGTTTTAAGGAACAGCTTAAAAAGAGAATCCTAATGTGATTTCTTTATAATGGGTGTGTTCCTTATCTTATCCTAGTGTCTAAACACTTCTCCATGGCTGGACCACCAAATAATATTCCTTTACATGCTAAGGGGTATCTAGAGAGTGGGATAGGTTTAATCACTACCCTAACCCTAACGCGTACCCTAACCCTAACACCTACCCTAACCCTAACACGTACCCTAATCCTATCCCGTACCCTAAACTGAGCCCTAACCCTAACACTAACCCTAACCCTAACCCTAACCCATAACCTACGCCGTACCCGAAGCCCTCCCCGAACCCATAACATAAGCCGTACTCTAAGCCTAACCCTAAGCCTAAACATAACCCTAGGCTACCCTTGACTGCTTCTGCCTCCAATAGATTTCCTAAGCACTAGTGTTTTAAGGAACAGCGTAAAAAGAGAATCCTAATGTGATTTCTTTATAATGGGTATGTTCCTTATCTTATCCTAGTGTCTAAACTTTTCTCCATGGATGGACCCCCAAATAATATTCCTTTACGTGCTAAGGGGTATCTAGAGAGTGGGATAGGTTTAATCACTACACTAACCCTAAAACGTACACTAACCCTAACCACTACCCTAACCCTAACACGTACCCTAATCCTAACCCAGACCCTAAACCGAGCCCTAACCCTAACACTAACACTAACCCTAACCCTAACCCATACCCTACGCTGTACCCGAAGCCCTCCCCAAACCCCTACCCTAAGCCGTACCCTAAGCCTAACCCTAAGCCTAACCCTAACCCTAGGCTACCCTTGCCTGCTTCTGCCTCCAATAGATTTCCTAAGCACTAGTGTTTTAAGGAACAGCTTAAAAAGAGAATCCTAATGTGATTTCTTTATAATAGGTGTGTTCCTTATCTTATCCTAGTGTCTAAACTCTTCTCCATGGCTGGACCCCCAAATAATATTCATTTACGTGCTAAGGGGTATCTAGAGAGTGTGATAGGTTTAATAACTACCCTAACCCTAACGCGTACCCTAACCCAAACCCCTACCGTAACCCTAACACGTACCCTAATCCTAACCAATACCCTAAACCGAGCCCTAACCCTAACACTAACCCTAACCCTAACCCTAACCCATACCCTACGCCGTACCCGAAGCCCTCCCCGAAACCGTACCCTCAGCTGTACCCTAAGCCTAACCCTAAGCCTAACCCTAACTCTAGGCTACCCTTGACAGCTTCTGCCTCCAATAGATTTCCTAAGCACTAGTGTTTTAAGGAACAGCTTAAAAAGAGAATCCTAATGTGATTTCTTTATAATGGGTATGTTCCTTATCTTATCCTAGTGTCTAAACTTTTCTCCAGGGCTGGACCCCAAATAATATTCCTTTACGTGCTAAGGGGTATCTAGATATCGGGATAGGTTTAATCACTACCTTAACCCTAACACGTACACTAACCCTAACTACTACCCTAACCCTAACACGTACCCTAATCCTAATCCATACCCTAAACCGAGCCCTAACCCTAACACTAACCCTAACCCTAACCCTAACCCATACCCTACGCCTTATCTGAACCCCTCCCACAACCCTTACCCTAAGCCTAACCCTAAGCCTAACCCTAACCCTAGGATACCCTTGACTGCTTCTGCCTCCAATAGATTTCCTAAGCACTAGTGTTTTAAGGAACAGCTTAAAAATAGAATCCTAATGTGATTTCTTTATAATAGGTGTTTTCCTTATCTTATCCTAGTGTCTAAACTCTTCTCCATGGCTGGACCCACAAATAATATTCCTTTACGTGCTAAGGGGTATCTAGAGAGTGGGATAGGTTTAATAACTACCCTAACCCTAACGCGTACCCTAACGCTAACCCCTACCCTAACCCTAACACGTACCCTAATCCTAGTCCTTACCCTAAACGGAGCCCTAACCCTAACATTAACCCAAACCCTAACCCTAACCCATACCCTCCGCCGTACACGAAGCCCTCCCCGAACCCGTACCCTAAGCCTAACCCTAAACCTAACCCTAACCCTAGGCTACCCTTGACTGCTTCTGCCTCCAATAGATTTCCTAAGCACTAGTGTTTTAAGGAACAGCTTAAAAAGAGAATCCTAATGTGATTTCTTTATAATGGGTGTGTTCCTTATCTTATCCTAGTGACTAAACTCTTCTCCATGGCTGGACCTCCAAATAATATTCCTTTACGTGCTAAGGGGTATCTAGAGAGTGGGATAGGTTTAATAACTACCCTAACCCTAATGCGTACCCTAACCCTAACCCCTACCCTAACCCTAACAAGTATCCTAATCCTAACCCGTACCCTAAACGGAGCCCTAACCCTAACATTAACCCAAACCCTAACCCTAACCCATAACCTCCGCCGTACACGAAGCCCTCCCCGAACTCGTACCCTAAGCCTAACCCTAAGCCTAACCCTAACCCTAGGCTACCCTTGACTGATTCTGCCTCCAATAGATTTCCTAAGCACTAGTGTTTTAAGGAACAGCTTAAAAAGAGAATCCTAAAGTGATTTCTTTATAATGGGTGTGTTCCTTATCTTATCCTAGTGTCTAAACTCTTCTCCATGGCTGGACCCTCATATAATATTCATTTACGTGCTAAGGGGTATTTAGAGAGTGGGATAGGTTTAATAACTACCCTATCCCTAACGCATACCCTAACCCTAACCCCTACCCTAACCCTAACACGTACCCTAATCCTAACCCGTACCCTAAACCGAGCCCTAACCCTAACACTAACCCTAACCCTAACCCTAACCCATACCTTACGCCGTACCCGAAGCCCTCCCCGAACCCGTACCCTAAGCCGTACCCTAAGCCTAACCCTAAGCCTAACCCTAACCCTAGGCTACCCTTGACTGCTTCTGCCTCCAATAGATTTCCTAAGCACTAGTGTTTTAAGGAACAGCTTAAAAAGAGAATCCTAATGTGATTTCTTTATAATGGGTGTGTTCCTTATCTTATCCTAGTGTCTAAACACTTCTCCATGGCTGGACCTCCAAATAATATTCCTTTACATGCTAAGGGGTATCTAGAGAGTGGGATAGGTTTAATCACTACCCTAACCCTAACACGTACACTAACCCTAACCCCTACCCTAACACTAACACGTATCCAAATCCTAACCCGTACCCTAAACCGAGCTCTAACCGTAACACTAACCCTAACCCTCACCCATACCCTACGCCGTACCCGAAGCCCTCCCCGAACCCGTACCCTAAGCCGTACCCTAAGCCTAACCCTAAGCCTAACCCTAAACCTAGGCTACCCTTGACTGCTTCTGCCTCCAATAGATTTCCTAAGCACTAGTGTTTTAAGGAACAGCTTAAAAAGAGAATCCTAATGTGATTTCTTTATAATGGGTGTGTTCCTTATCTTATACTAGTGTCTAAACTCTTCTCCATGGCTGGACCACCAAATAATATTCCTTTACGTGCTAAGGGGTATCTAGAGAGTGGGATAGGTTTAATAACTACCCTAACCCTAATGCGTACCCTAACCCTAACCCCTACCCTAACGCTAACACGTATCCTAATCCTAACCCGTATCCTAAACGGAGCCCTAACCCTAACACTAACCCTAACCCTAACCCTATCCCTGACCCTACGCCGTACTCGATGCCCTCCCCGAACCCGTACCCTAAGCCTATCCCTAAGGCTAACCCTAACCCTAGGCTACCCTTGACAGCTTCTGCCTCCAATAGATTTCCTAAGCACTAGTGTTTTAAGGAACAGCTTAAAAAGAGAATCCTAATGTGATTTCTTTATAATGGGTATGTTCCTTTTCTTATCCTAGTGTCTAAACTTTTCTCCATGGCTGGACCCCCAAATAATATTCCTTTACATGCTAAGGGGTATCTAGAGAGTGGGATAGGTTTAATCAGTACCCTAACCCTAACACGTACACTAACCCTAACCACTACCCTAACCCTAACACGTACCCTAATCCTAAACCAGAACCTAAACCGAGCCCTAACCCTAACACTAACCCTAACCCTAACCCTAACCAATACCCTACGCTGTATCCGAAGCCCTCCCCGAACCCGTACCCTAAGCCGTACCCTAAGCCTACCCCTAAGCCTAACCCTAACCCTAGGCTACCCTTGACTGCTTCTGCCTTCAATAGATTTCCTAAGCACTAGTGTTTTAAGGAACAGCTTAAAAAGTGAATCCTAATGTGATTTCTTTATAATAGGTGTGTTCCTTATCTTATCCTAGTGTCTAAACTCTTCTCCATGGCTGGACCCCCAAATAATATTCCTTTACGTTTTAAGGGGTATCTAGAAAGTGTGATAGGTTTAATCACTACACTAACCCTAACACGTACACTAACCCTAACCACTACCCTAACCCTAACACGTACCCTAATCCTAACCCATACCCTAAACCGAGCCCTAACCCTAACACTAACACTAACCCTAACCCTAACCCATACCCTACGCTGTACCCGTAGCCCTCCCTGAAACCGTAACCTAATCCGTACCCTAAGCCTAACCCTAAGCCTAACCCTAACCCTAGGCTACCCTTGACTGCTTCTGCCTCCAATAGATTTCCTAAGCACTAGTGTTTTAAGGAACAGCTTAAAAAGAGAATCCTAATGTGTTTTCTTTATAATGGGGGTATTCCTTATCTTATCCTTGTGTCTAAACTCTTCTCCATGGCTGGACCAGCAAATAATATTCCTTTACGTGCTAAGGGGTATCTAGAGAGTGGGATAGGTTTAATAACTACCCTAACCCTAACGCGTACCCTAACCCTAACCCCTACCCTAACCCTAACACGTACCCTAATCCTAACCCGTACCCTAAACTGAGCCCTAACCCTAACACTAACCCTAACCCTAACCCTAACCCATACCCTACGCATTACTCGAAGCCCTCCCCGAACACGTACCCTAAGCCTAACCCTAAGGCTAACCCTAACCCGAGGCTGCCCTTGACAGCTTCTGCCTCCAATTTATTTCCTAAGCACTAGTGTTTTAAGGAACAGCTTAAAAAGAGAATCCTAATGTGATTTCTTTATAATAGGTGTGTTCCTTATCTTATCCTAGTGTCTAAACTCTTCTCCATGGCTGGACCCCCAAATAATATTCATTTACTTGCTAAGGGGTATCTAGAGAGTGTGATAGGTTTAATAACTACCCTAACCCTAACGCGTACCCTAACCCTAACCCCTACCCTAACCCTAACACGTACCCTAATCCTATCCCGTAACCTAAACGGAGCCCTAACCCTAACACTAACCCAAAGCTTAAACCTAACCCATACCCTCCACGGTACACGAAACCCTCCCCGAACCCGTACCCTAAGCCTAACCCTAAGCCTAACCCTAAGCCTAACCCTAACCCTAGGCTACCCTTGACTGCTTCTGCCTCCAATAGATTTCCTAAGCACTAGTGTTTTAAGGAACAGCTTAAAAAGAGAATCCTAATGTGATTTCTTTATAATGGGTGTGTTCCTTATCTTATCCTAGTGTCTAAACACTTCTCCATGGCTGGACCTCCAAATAATATTCCTTTACATGCTAAGGGGTATCTAGAGAGTGGGATAGGTTTAATCACTACCCTAACCCTAACACGTACACTAACCCTAACCCCTACCCTAACACTAACACGTATCCAAATCCTAACCCGTACCCTAAACCGAGCTCTAACCGTAACACTAACCCTAACCCTCACCCATACCCTACGCCGTACCCGAAGCCCTCCCCGAACCCGTACCCTAAGCCGTACCCTAAGCCTAACCCTAAGCCTAACCCTAAACCTAGGCTACCCTTGACTGCTTCTGCCTCCAATAGATTTCCTAAGCACTAGTGTTTTAAGGAACAGCTTAAAAAGAGAATCCTAATGTGATTTCTTTATAATGGGTGTGTTCCTTATCTTATACTAGTGTCTAAACTCTTCTCCATGGCTGGACCACCAAATAATATTCCTTTACGTGCTAAGGGGTATCTAGAGAGTGGGATAGGTTTAATAACTACCCTAACCCTAATGCGTACCCTAACCCTAACCCCTACCCTAACGCTAACACGTATCCTAATCCTAACCCGTATCCTAAACGGAGCCCTAACCCTAACACTAACCCTAACCCTAACCCTATCCCTGACCCTACGCCGTACTCGAAGCCCTCCCCGAACCCGTACCCTAAGCCTATCCCTAAGGCTAACCCTAACCCTAGGCTACCCTTGACAGCTTCTGCCTCCAATAGATTTCCTAAGCACTAGTGTTTTAAGGAACAGCTTAAAAAGAGAATCCTAATGTGATTTCTTTATAATGGGTATGTTCCTTTTCTTATCCTAGTGTCTAAACTTTTCTCCATGGCTGGACCCCCAAATAATATTCCTTTACATGCTAAGGGGTATCTAGAGAGTGGGATAGGTTTAATCAGTACCCTAACCCTAACACGTACACTAACCCTAACCACTACCCTAACCCTAACACGTACCCTAATCCTAAACCAGAACCTAAACCGAGCCCTAACCCTAACACTAACCCTAACCCTAACCCTAACCAATACCCTACGCTGTATCCGAAGCCCTCCCCGAACCCGTACCCTAAGCCGTACCCTAAGCCTACCCCTAAGCCTAACCCTAACCCTAGGCTACCCTTGACTGCTTCTGCCTTCAATAGATTTCCTAAGCACTAGTGTTTTAAGGAACAGCTTAAAAAGTGAATCCTAATGTGATTTCTTTATAATAGGTGTGTTCCTTATCTTATCCTAGTGTCTAAACTCTTCTCCATGGCTGGACCCCCAAATAATATTCCTTTACGTTTTAAGGGGTATCTAGAAAGTGTGATAGGTTTAATCACTACACTAACCCTAACACGTACACTAACCCTAACCACTACCCTAACCCTAACACGTACCCTAATCCTAACCCATACCCTAAACCGAGCCCTAACCCTAACACTAACACTAACCCTAACCCTAACCCATACCCTACGCTGTACCCGTAGCCCTCCCTGAAACCGTAACCTAATCCGTACCCTAAGCCTAACCCTAAGCCTAACCCTAACCCTAGGCTACCCTTGACTGCTTCTGCCTCCAATAGATTTCCTAAGCACTAGTGTTTTAAGGAACAGCTTAAAAAGAGAATCCTAATGTGTTTTCTTTATAATGGGGGTATTCCTTATCTTATCCTTGTGTCTAAACTCTTCTCCATGGCTGGACCAGCAAATAATATTCCTTTACGTGCTAAGGGGTATCTAGAGAGTGGGATAGGTTTAATTACTACCCTAACCCTAACGCGTACCCTAACCCTAACCCCTACCCTAACCCTAACACGTACCCTAATCCTAACCCGTACCCTAAACTGAGCCCTAACCCTAACACTAACCCTAACCCTAACCCTAACCCATACCCTACGCATTACTCGAAGCCCTCCCCGAACACGTACCCTAAGCCTAACCCTAAGGCTAACCCTAACCCGAGGCTGCCCTTGACAGCTTCTGCCTCCAATTTATTTCCTAAGCACTAGTGTTTTAAGGAACAGCTTAAAAAGAGAATCCTAATGTGATTTCTTTATAATAGGTGTGTTCCTTATCTTATCCTAGTGTCTAAACTCTTCTCCATGGCTGGACCCCCAAATAATATTCATTTACTTGCTAAGGGGTATCTAGAGAGTGTGATAGGTTTAATAACTACCCTAACCCTAACGCGTACCCTAACCCTAACCCCTACCCTAACCCTAACACGTACCCTAATCCTATCCCGTAACCTAAACGGAGCCCTAACCCTAACACTAACCCAAAGCTTAAACCTAACCCATACCCTCCACGGTACACGAAACCCTCCCCGAACCCGTACCCTAAGCCTAACCCTAAGCCTAACCCTAAGCCTACGCTACCCTTGACTGCTTCTGCCTCCAATAGATTTCTTAAGCACTAGTGTTTTAAGGAACAGCTTAAAAAGAGAATCCTAATGTGATTTCTTTATAATGGGTGTGTTCCTTATTTATCCAAGTGTCTAAACTTTTCTCCATGGATGGACCCACAAATAATATTCCTTTACGTGCTAAGGGGTATCTAGAGAGTGGGATAGGTTTAATCACTACACTAACCCTAACACGTACACTAACCCTAAACACTACCCTAACCCTAACACGTACCCTAATCCTAACCCAGACCCTAAACCGAGCCCTAACCCTAACACTGACACTAACCCTAACCCTAACCCATACCCTACGCTGTACCCATAGCCCTCCCTGAACCCGTACCCTAATCCGTACCCTAAGCCTAACCCTAAGCCTAACCCTAACCCTAGGCTACCCTTGACTGCTTCTGCCTCCAATAGATTTCCTAAGCACTAGTGTTTTAAGGAACAGCTTAGAAAGAGAATCCTAATGTGATTTCTTTATAATGGGTGTGTTCCTTATCTTATCCTAGTGTCTAAACGCTTCTCCATGTCTGGACCCCCAAATAATATTCCTTTACGTGCTAAGGGGTATCTAGAGAGTGGGATAGATTTAATAACTACCCTAACCATAACGCGTACCCTAACCCTAACCCCTACCCTAAACCTGACACGTACCCTAATCCTAACCCGTACCCTAAACCGAGCCCTAACCCTAACACTAACCCTAACCCTAACCCTAACCCATAACCTACGCCGTACCCGAAGCCCTCCCCGAACCCATAACATAAGCCGTACTCTAAGCCTAACCCTAAGCCTAAACCTAACCCTAGGCTACCCTTGACTGCTTCTGCCTCCAATAGATTTCCTAAGCACTAGTGTTTTAAGGAACAGCTTAAAAAGAGAATCCTAATGTGATTTATTTATAATGGGTGTGTTCCTTATCTTATCCTAGTGTCTAAACTCTTCTCCATGGCTGGATCTCCAAATAATATTCCTTTACGTGCTAAGGGGTATCTAGAGAGTGGGCTAGGTTTAATAACTACCCTAACCCTAACGCGTACCCTAACCCTAACCCCTACCCTAACACGTACCCTAATGCTAACCAATACCCTAAACCGAGCCCTAACCCTAGCACTAACCCTAACCCTAACCCATACCCTACGCCATACTCGAAGCCCTCCCCGAACCCGTACCCTAAGCCGTGCCCTAAGCCTAACCCTAAGACTAACCCTAACCCTAGGCTGCCCTTGACTGCTTCTGCCTCCAATAGATTTCCTAAGCACTAGTGTTTTAAGGAACAGCGTAAAAAGAGAATCCTAATGTGATTTCTTTATAATGGGTATGTTCCTTATCTTATCCTAGTGTCTAAACTTTTCTCCATGGATGGACCCCCAAATAATATTCCTTTACGTGCTAAGGGGTATCTAGAGAGTGGGATAGGTTTAATCACTACACTAACCCTAAAACGTACACTAACCCTAACCACTACCCTAACCCTAACACGTACCCTACTCCTAACCCAGACCCTAAACCGAGCCCTAACCCTAACACTAACACTAACCCTAACCCTAACCCATACCCTACGCTGTATCCGAAGCCCTCCCTGAACCCGTACCCTAAGCCATACCCTAAGCCTACCCCTAAGCCTAACCCTAAACCTAGGCTACCCTTGACTGCTTCTGCCTCCAATAGATTTCCTAAGCACTAGTGTTTTAAGGAACAGCTTAAAAAGAGAATCCTAATGTGATTTCTTTATAATGGCTGTGTTCCTTATCTTATCCTAGTGACTAAACTCTTCTCCATGGCTGGACCTCCAAATAATATTCCTTTACGTGCTAAGGGGTATCTAGAGAGTGGGATAGGTTTAATAACTACCCTAACCCTAATGCGTACCCTAACCCTAACCCCTACCCTAACCCTAACAAGTATCCTAATCCTAACCCGTACCCTAAACGGAGCCCTAACCCTAACATTAACCCAAACCCTAACCCTAACCCATAACCTCCGCCGTACACGAAGCCCTCCCCGAACTCGTACCCTAAGCCTAACCCTAAGCCTAACCCTAACCCTAGGCTACCCTTGACTGCTTCTGCCTCCAATAGATTTCCTAAGCACTAGTGTTTTAAGGAACAGCTTAAAAAGAGAAACCTAATGTGATTTCTTTATACTGTGTGTGTTCCTTATATTATCTTAGTGTCTAAACGCTTCTCCATGGCTGGACCACCAAATAATACTCCTTGACGTGCTAAGGGGTATCTAGAGAGTGGGATAGGTTTAATAACTACCCTAACCCTAACGCGTACCCTAACCCTAACCCCTACCCTAACCCTAACAAGTATCCTAATCCTAACCCGTACCCTAAACGGAGCCCTAACCCTAACACTAACCCTAACCCTAACCCTAACCCATACCCTACGCCGTACTCGAAGCCTTCCCCGAACCCGTACCCTAAGCCTAACCCTAAGGCTAACCCTAACCCTAGGCTACCCTTGACTGCTTCTGCCTCCAATAGATTTCCTAAGCACTAGTGTTTTGAGGAACAGCTTAAAAAGAGAATGCTAATGTGATTTCTTTATAATGGGTATGTTCCTTATCTTATCCTAGTTTCTAAACTTTTCTCCATGGCTGGACCCCCAAATAATATTCCTTTACGTGCTAAGGGGTATCTAGTGAGTGGGATAGGTTTAATCAGTACACTAACCCTAACACGTACACTAACCCTAACCACTACCCTAACCCTAACACGTACCCTAAACCTAACCCATAACCTAAACCGAGCCCTAACCCTAACACTAACCCTAAACCTAACCCTAACCCATACCCTACGCCGTACCCGAATCCCTCCCAGAACCCGTACCCTAAGCCGTACCCTAAGCCTAACCCTAAGCCTAACCCTAACCCTAGGCTACCCTTGACTGCTTCTGCCTCCAATAGATTTCCTAAGCACTAGTGTTTTAAGGAACAGCTTAAAAAGAGAATCCTAATGTGATTTCTTTATAATGGGTGTGTTCCTTATCTTATCCTAGTGTCTAAACTCTTCTCCATGGCTGGACCCTCATATAATATTCATTTACGTGCTAAGGGGTATTTAGAGAGTGGGATAGGTTTAATAACTACCCTATCCCTAACGCATACCCTAACCCTAACCCCTACCCTAACCCTAACACGTACCCTAATCCTAACCCGTACCCTAAACCGAGCCCTAACCCTAACACTAACCCTAACCCTAACCCTAACCCATACCTTACGCCGTACCCGAAGCCCTCCCCGAACCCGTACCCTAAGCCGTACCCTAAGCCTAACCCTAAGCCTAACCCTAACCCTAGGCTACCCTTGACTGCTTCTGCCTCCAATAGATTTCCTAAGCACTAGTGTTTTAAGGAACAGCTTAAAAAGAGAATCCTAATGTGATTTCTTTATAATGGGTGTGTTCCTTATCTTATCCTAGTGTCTAAACACTTCTCCATGGCTGGACCTCCAAATAATATTCCTTTACATGCTAAGGGGTATCTAGAGAGTGGGATAGGTTTAATCACTACCCTAACCCTAACGCGTACCCTAACCCTAACACCTACCCTAAACCTGACACGTACCCTAATCCTAACCCGTACCCTAAACCGAGCCCTAACCCTAACACTAACCCTAACCCTAACCCTAACCCATAACCTATGCCGTACCCGAAACCCTCCCCGAACCCATTACATAAGCCGTACTCTAAGCCTAACCCTAAGCCTAAACCTAACCCTAGGCTACCCTTGACTGCTTCTGCCTCCAATAGATTTCCTAAGCACTAGTGTTTTAAGGAACAGCTTAAAAAGAGAATCCTAATGTGATTTATTTATAATGGGTGTGTTCCTTTTCTTATCCTAGTGTCTAAACTCTTCTCCATGGCTGGATCTCCAAATAATATTCCTTTACGTGCTAAGGGGTATCTAGAGAGTGGGCTAGGTTTAATAACTACCCTAACCCTAACGCGTACCCTAACCCTAACCCCTACCCTAACACGTACCCTAATCCTAACCAATACCCTAAACCGAGCCCTAACCCTAGCACTAACCCTAACCCTAACCCATACCCTACGCCATACTCGAAGCCCTCCCCGAACCCGTACCCTAAGCCGTGCCCTAAGCCTAACCCTAAGACTAACCCTAACCCTAGGCTACCCTTGACTGCTTCTGCCTCCAATAGATTTCCTAAGCACTAGTGTTTTAAGGAACAGCGTAAAAAGAGAATCCTAATGTGATTTCTTTATAATGGTTATGTTCCTTATCTTATCCTAGTGTCTAAACTTTTCTCCATGGATGGACCCCCAAATAATATTCCTTTACGTGCTAAGGGGTATCTAGAGAGTGGGATAGGTTTAATCACTACACTAACCCTAAAACGTACACTAACCCTAACCACTACCCTAACCCTAACACGTACCCTAATCCTAACCCAGACCCTAAACCGAGCCCTAACCCTAACACTAACACTAACCCTAACCCTAACCCATACCCTACGCTGTACCCGAAGACCTCCCCAAACCCGTACCCTCAGCCGTACCCTAAGCCTAACCCTAACTCTAGGCTACCCTTGACAGCTTCTGCCTCCAATAGATTTCCTAAGCACTAGAGTTTTAAGGAACAGCTTAAAAAGAGAATCCTAATGTGATTTCTTTATAATGGGTATGTTCCTTATCTTATCCTAGTGTCTAAACTTTTCTCCAGGGCTGGACCTCAAATAATATTCCTTTACGTGCTAAGGGGTATCTAGATATCGGGATAGGTTTAATCACTACCTTAACCCTAACACGTACACTAACCCTAACTACTACCCTAACCCTAACACGTACCCTAATCCTAATCCATACCCTAAACCGAGCCGTAACCCTAACACTAACCCTAACCCTAACCCTAACCCATACCCTACGCCTTATCTGAACCCCTCCCACAACCCTTACCCTAAGCCTAACCCTAAGCCTAACCCTAACCCTAGGCTACCCTTGACTGCTTCTGCCTCCAATAGATTTCCTAAGCACTAGTGTTTTAAGGAACAGCTTAAAAATAGAATCCTAATGTGATTTCTTTATAATAGGTGTTTTCCTTATCTTATCCTAGTGTCTAAACTCTTCTCCATGGCTGGACCCACAAATAATATTCCTTTACGTGCTAAGGGGTATCTAGAGAGTGGGATAGGTTTAATAACTACCCTAACCCTAACGCGTACCGTAACGCTAACCCCTACCCTAACCCTAACACGTACCCTAATCCTAGTCCTTACCCTAAACGGAGCCCTAACCCTAACATTAACCCAAACCCTAACCCTAACCCATACCCTCCGCCGTACACGAAGCCCTCCCCGAACCCGTACCCTAAGCCTAACCCTAAGCCTAACCCTAACCCTAGGCTACCCTTGACTGCTTCTGCCTCCAATAGATTTCCTAAGCACTAGTGTTTTAAGGAACAGCTTAAAAAGAGAATCCTAATGTGATTTCTTTATAATGGGTGTGTTCCTTATCTTATCCTAGTGTCTAAACTCTTCTCCATGGCTGGACCCTCATATAATATTCATTTACGTGCTAAGGGGTATTTAGAGAGTGGGATAGGTTTAATAACTACCCTATCCCTAACGCATACCCTAACCCTAACCCCTACCCTAACCCTAACACGTACCCTAATCCTAACCCGTACCCTAAACCGAGCCCTAACCCTAACACTAACCCTAACCCTAACCCTAACCCATACCTTACGCCGTACCCGAAGCCCTCCCCGAACCCGTACCCTAAGCCGTACCCTAAGCCTAACCCTAAGCCTAACCCTAACCCTAGGCTACCCTTGACTGCTTCTGCCTCCAATAGATTTCCTAAGCACTAGTGTTTTAAGGAACAGCTGAAAAAGAGAATCCTAATGTGATTTCTTTATAATGGGTGTGTTCCTTATCTTATCCTAGTGTCTAAACACTTCTCCATGGCTGGACCTCCAAATAATATTCCTTTACATGCTAAGGGGTATCTAGAGAGTGGGATAGGTTTAATCACTACCCTAACCCTAACACGTACACTAACCCTAACCCCTACCCTAACACTAACACGTATCCAAATCCTAACCCGTACCCTAAACCGAGCTCTAACCGTAACACTAACCCTAACCCTCACCCATACCCTACGCCGTACCCGAAGCCCTCCCCGAACCCGTACCCTAAGCCGTACCCTAAGCCTAACCCTAAGCCTAACCCTAAACCTAGGCTACCCTTGACTGCTTCTGCCTCCAATAGATTTCCTAAGCACTAGTGTTTTAAGGAACAGCTTAAAAAGAGAATCCTAATGTGATTTCTTTATAATGGGTGTGTTCCTTATCTTATACTAGTGTCTAAACTCTTCTCCATGGCTGGACCACCAAATAATATTCCTTTACGTGCTAAGGGGTATCTAGAGAGTGGGATAGGTTTAATAACTACCCTAACCCTAATGCGTACCCTAACCCTAACCCCTACCCTAACGCTAACACGTATCCTAATCCTAACCCGTATCCTAAACGGAGCCCTAACCCTAACACTAACCCAAAGCTTAAACCTAACCCATACCCTCCACCGTACACGAAACCCTCCCCGAACCCGTACCCTAAGCCTAACCCTAAGCCTAACCCTAAGCCTACGCTACCCTTGACTGCTTCTGCCTCCAATAGATTTCTTAAGCACTAGTGTTTTAAGGAACAGCTTAAAAAGAGAATCCTAATGTGATTTCTTTATAATGGGTGTGTTCCTTATTTATCCAAGTGTCTAAACTTTTCTCCATGGATGGACCCACAAATTATATTCCTTTACGTGCTAAGGGGTATCTAGAGAGTGGGATAGGTTTAATCACTACACTAACCCTAACACGTACACTAACCCTAAACACTACCCTAACCCTAACACGTACCCTAATCCTAACCCAGACCCTAAACCGAGCCCTAACCCTAACACTGACACTAACCCTAACCCTAACCCATACCCTACGCTGTACCCGTAGCCCTCCCTGAACTGGTACCCTAATCCGTACCCTAAGCCTAACCCTAAGCCTAACCCTAACCCTAGGCTACCCTTGACTGCTTCTGCCTCCAATAGATTTCCTAAGCACTAGTGTTTTAAGGAACAGCTTAGAAAGAGAATCCTAATGTGATTTCTTTATAATGGGGGTGTTCCTTATCTTATCCTAGTGTCTAAACTCTTCTCCATGGCTGGACCCCCAAATAATATTCCTTTACGTGCTAAGGGGTATCTAGAGAGTGGGATAGTTTTAATAACTACCCTAACCCTAACGCGTACCCTAACCCTAACCCCTACCCTAACACTAACACGTACCCTAATCCTAACCCGTACCCTAAACTGAGCCCTAACCCTAACACTAACACTAACCCTAACCCTAACCCATACCCTACGCCGTACCCGAAGCCCTCCCCGAACCTGTACCCTAAGCCGAACCCTAAGCCTAACCCTAAGACTAACCCTAACCCTAGGCTACCCTTGACTGCTTCTGCCTCCAATAGATTTTCTAAGCACTAGTGTTTTAAGAAACAGCTTAAAAAGAGAATCCTAATGTGATTTCTTTATAATGGGTGTGTTCCTTATCTTATCCTAGTGTCTAAACTCTTCTCCATGGCTGGACCTCCATATAATATTCCTTTTCGTGCTAAGGGGTATCTAGAGAGTGGGATAGGTTTAATAACTACACTAACACTAACGCGTACCCTAACCCAAACACCTACCGTAACCCTAACACTTACCCTAATCCTAACCAATACCTTAAACCGAGCCCTAACCCTAACACTAACCCTAACCCTAATCCTAACCCATACCCTACGCCATACCCGAAGCTCTCCCCGAAACCGTACCCTCAGCCGTACCCTAAGCCTAACCCTAAGCCTAACCCTAACCCTAGGCTACCCTTGACAGCTTCTGCCTCCAATAGATTTCCTAAGCACTAATGTTATAAAGAACAGCTTAAAAAGAGAATCCTAATGTGATTTCTTTATAATGGGTATGTTCCTTATCTTATCCTAGTGTCTAAACTTTTCTCCGTGGCTGGACCCCCAAATAATATTCCTTTACGTGCTAAGGGGTATATAGATAGTGGGATAGGTTTAATCACTACCTTAACCCTAACACGTACACTAATCCTATCCCGTAACCTAAACGGAGCCCTAACCCTAACACTAACCCAAAGCTTAAACCTAACCCATACCCTCCACCGTACACGAAACCCTCCCCGAACCCGTACCCTAAGCCTAACCCTAAGCCTAACCCTAAGCCTACGCTACCCTTGACTGCTTCTGCCTCCAATAGATTTCCTAAGCACTAGTGTTTTAAGGAACAGCTTAAAAAGAGACTCCTAATGTGATTTCTTTATAATGGGTGTGTTCCTTATCTTTTCCTAGTGTCTAAACTTTTCTCCATGGATGGATCCACAAATAATATTCCTTTACGTGCTAAGGGGTATCTAGAGAGTGGGATAGGTTTAATCACTACACTAACCCTAACACGTACACTAACCCTAACCCCTACCCTAACCCTAACACGTACCCTAATCCTAACCCAGTCCCTAAACCGAGCCCTAACCCTAACACTAACACTAACCCTAACCCTAACCCATACCCTACACTGTACCCGTAGCCCTCCCTGAACCCGTACCCTAATCCGTACCCTAAGCGTAACCCTAAGCCTAACCCTAACCCTGGCTACCCTTGATTGCTTCTGCCTCCAATAGATTTCCTAAGCACTAGTGTTTTAAGGAACAGCTTAAAAAGAGAATCCTAATGTGATTTCTTTATAATGGGGGTGTTCCTTATCTTATCCTTGTGTCTAAACTCTTCTCCATGGCTGGACCACCAAATAATATTCCTTTACGTGCTAAGGGGTATCTAGAGAGTGGGATAGGTTTAATGACTACCCTAACCCTAACGCGTACCCTAACCCTAACCCCTACCCTAACCCTAACACGTACCCTAATCCTAACCAATACCCTAAACCGAGCCCTAACCCTAACACTAACACTAACCCTAACCCTAACCCATACCCTATGCCGTACCCGAAGCCCTCTCCGAAACCGTACCCTCAGCCGTACCCTAAGCCTAACCCTAAGCCTAACCCTAACCCTAGGCTACCCTTGACAGCTTCTGCCTCCAATAGATTTCCTAAGCACTAGTGTTTTAAGGAACAGCTTAAAAAGAGAATCCTAATGTGATTTCTTTATAATGGGTATGGTGCTTATCTTATCCTAGTGTCTAAACTTTTCTCCAGGGCTGGACCCCCAAATAATATTCCTTTACGTGCTAAGGGGTATCTAGATATTGGGATAGTTTTAATCACTACCTTAACCCTAACACGTACACTAACCCTAACTACTACCCTAACCCTAACACGTACCCTAATCCTAATCCATACCCTAAACCGAGCCCTAACCCTAACACTAACCCTAACCCTAACCCTAACCCATACCCTACGCCGTATCCGAACCCCTCCCACAACCCTTACCCTAAGCCTAACCCTAAGCCTAACCCTAACCCTAGGCTACCCTTGACTGCTTCTGCCTCCAATAGATTTCCTAAGCACTAGTGTTTTAAGGAACAGCTTAAAAAGAGAAAACTAATGTGATTTCTTTTTAATGTGTGTGTTCCTTATATTATCTTAGTGTCTAAACGCTTCTCCATGGCTGGACCCCAAATGATACTCCTTGACGTGCTAAGGGGTATCTAGAGAGTGGGATAGGTTTAATAACTACCCTAACCCTAACACGTACCCTAACCCTAACCCGTACCCTAAACCGAGCCCTAACCCTAACACTAACCCTAACCCTAACCCATACCCTACGCCGTTCCCGAAGCCCTCCCCGAACCCGTACCCTAAGCCTAACCCTAAGCCTAACCCTAACCCTACGCTACCCTTGACTGCTTCTGCCTCCAATAGATTTCCTAAGCACTAGTGTTTTAAGGAACAGCTTAAAAAGAGAATCCTAATGTGATTTATTTATAATGGGTGTGTTCCTTATCTTATCCTAGTGTCTAAACTCTTCTCCATGGCTGGACCTCCAAATAATATTCCTTTACGTGCTAAGGGGTATCTAGAGAGTGGGATAGGTTTAATAACTACCCTAACCCTAACGCGTACCCTAACCCTAACCCCTACCGTAACCCTAACACGTACCCTAATCCTAACCAATACCCTAAACCGAGCCCTAACCCTAACACTAACCCTAACCCTAACCCTAACCCATACCCTACGCCGTACCCGAAGCCCTCCCCGAAACCGTACCCTCAGCCGTACCCTAAGCCTAACCCTAAGCCTCACCCTAACCCTAGGCTACCCTTGACTGCTTCTGCCTCCAATAGATTTCCTAAGCACTAGTGTTTTAAGGAACAGCTTAAAAAGAGAATCCTAATGTGATTTCTTTATAATGGATATGATCCTTATCTTATCGTAGTGTCTAAACTTTTCTCCATGGCTGGACCCCCAAATAATATTCCTTTACGTGCTAAGGGGTATATAGATAGTGGGATAGTTTTAATCACTACCTTAAACCTAACACGTACACTAACCCTAACTACTACCCTAACCCTAACACGTACCCTAACCCTAACCCCTACCCTAACCCTAACACGTACCCTAATCCTAACCCGTACCCTAAACCGAGCCCTAACCCTAAAACTAACCCTAACCCTAACCCTAACCCATACCCTACGCCGTTCCCGAAGCCCTCCCCGAACCCGTACCCTAAGCCGTACCCTAAGCCTAACCCTAAGCCTAACCCTAACCCTAGGCTACCCTTGACTGCTTCTGCCTCCAATAGATTTCCTAAGCACCAGTGTTTTAAGGAACAGCTTAAAAAGAGAATCCTAATGTGATGTCTTTATAATCGGTGTGTTCCTTATCTTATCCTAGTGTCTAAACTCTTCTCCATGGCTGGACCCCAAATAATATTCCTTTACGTGCTAAGGGGTATCTGGAGAGTGGGATAGGTTTAATAACTACCCTAACCCTAACGGGTACCCTAACGCTAACCCCTACCCTAACCCTAACACGTACCCTAATCCTATCCCGTACCCTAAACGGAGCCCTAACCCTAACATTAACCCAAACCCTAACCCATACCCTCCGCCGTACACGAAGCCCTCCCCGAACCCGTACCCTAAGTCTAACCCTAAGCCTAACCCTAACCCTAGGCTACCCTTGACTGCTTCTGCCTCCAATAGATTTCCTAAGCACTAGTGTTTTAAGAAACAGCTTAAAAAGAGAAACCTAATGTGATTTCTTTATAATGTGTGTGTTCCTTATATTATCTTAGTGTCTAAACGCTTCTCCATGGCTGGACACCAAATGATACTCCTTGACGTGCTAAGGGGTATCTAGAGAGTGGGATAGGTTTAATAACTACCCTAACCCTAACACGTACCCTAACCCTAACCCCTACCCTAACCCTAACACGTACCCTAATCCTAACCCGTACCCTAAACCGAGCCCTAACCCTAAAACTAACCCTAACCCTAACCCTAACCCATACCCTACGCCGTTCCCGAAGCCCTCTCCGAAACCGTACCCTAAGCCTAACCCTAAGCTTAACCCTAAGCCTACGCTACCCTTGACTGCTTCTGCCTCCAATAGATTTCCTAAGCACTAGTGTTTTAAGGAACAGCTTAAAAAGAGAATCCTAATGTGATTTATTTATAATGGGTGTGTTCCTTATCTTATCCTAGTGTCTAAACTCTTCTCCATGGCTGGACCTCCAAATAATATTCCTTTACGTGCTAAGGGTTATCTAGAGAGTGGGATAGGTTTAATAACTACCCTAACCCTAACGCGTACCCTAACCCTAACCCCTACCCTAAGCCTAACACGTGCCCTAATCCTAACCAATACCCTAAACCGAGCCCTAACCCTAACACTAACCCTAACCCTAACCCTAACCCATACCCTACGCCGTACCCGAAGCCCTCCCCGAAACCGTACCCTCAGCCGTACCCTAAGCCTAACCCTAAGCCTCACCCTAACCCTAGGCTACCGTTGACTGCTTCTGCCTCCAATAGATTTCCTAAGCACTAGTGTTTTAAGGAACAGCTTAAAAAGAGAATCCTAATGTGATTTCTTTATAATGGGTATGTTCCTTATCTTATCCTAGTGTCTAAACTTTTCTCCATGGCTGGACCCCCAAATAATATTCCTTTACGTGCTAAGGGGTATATAGATAGTGGGATAGGTTTAATCACTACCTTAACCCTAACACGTACACTAACCCTAACTACTACCCTAACACTAACACGTACCCTAATCCTAACCCGTACCCTAAACCGAGCCCTAACCCTAACACTAACCCTAACACTAACCCTAACCCATAACCTACGCCGTACCCGAAGCCCTCCCCGATCCCGTACCATAAGCCGTACTCTAAGCCTAACCCTAAGCCTAAACCTAACCCTAGGCTATCCTTGACTGCTTCTGCCTCCAATAGATTTCCTAAGCACTAGTGTTTTAAGGAACAGCGTAAAAAGAGAATCCTAATGTGATTTCTTTATAATGGGTATGTTCCTTATCTTATCCTAGTGTCTAAACTTTTCTCCATGGATGGACCCCCAAATAATATTCCTTTACGTGCTAAGGGGTATCTAGAGAGTGGGATAGGTTTAATCACTACACTAACCCTAACACGTACACTAACCCTATCCACTACCCTAACCCTAACACGTACCCTAATCCTAACCCAGACCCTAAACCGAGCCCTAACCCTAACACTAACACTAACCCTAACCCTAACCCATACCCTACGCTGTACCCGAAGCCCTCCCCGAACCCGTACCCTAAGCCGTACCCTAAGCCTAACCCTAAGCCTAACCCTAACCCTAGGCTACCCTTGACTGCTTCTGCCTCCAATAGATTTCCTAAGCACCAGTGTTTTAAGGAACAGCTTAAAAAGAGAATCCTAATGTGATGTCTTTATAATGGGTGTGTTCCTTATCTTATCCTAGTGTCTAAACTCTTCTCCATGGCTGGAACCCCAAATAATATTCCTTTACGTGCTAAGGGGTATCTGGAGAGTGGGATAGGTTTAATAACTACCCTAACCCTAACGGGTACCCTAACGCTAACCCCTACCCTAACCCTAACACGTACCCTAATCCTATCCAGTACCCTAAACGGAGCCCTAACCCTAACATTAACCCAAACCCTAACCCTAACCCATACCCTCCGCCGTACACGAAGTCCTCCTCGAACCCTTACCCTAAGCATAACCCTAAGCCTAACCCTAACCCTAGGCTACCCTTGACTGCTTCTGCCTCCAATAGATTTCCTAAGCACTAGTGTTTTAAGGAACAGCTTAAAAAGAGAATCCTAATGTGATTTCTTTATAATGGGTGTGTTCCTTATCTTATCCTAGTGTCTAAACTCTTCTCCATGGCTGGAACCCCAAATAATATTCCTTTACGTGCTAAGGGGTATCTAGATATTGGGATAGGTTTAATCACTACCTTAACCCTAACACGTACACTAACTCTAACTACTACCCTAACCTTAACACGTACCCTAATCCTAATCCATAACCTAAACCGAGCCCTAACCCTAACACTAACCCTAACCCTAACCCTAACCCATACCCTACGCCGTATGCGAACCCCTCCCACAACCCGAACACTAAGCCGTACCCTAAACCTAACCCTAAGCCTAACCCTAACCCTAGGCTACCCTTGACTGCTTCTGCCTCCAATAGATTTCCTAAGCACTAGTGTTTTAAGGAACAGCTTAAAAAGAGAAAACTAATGTGATTTCTTTTTAATGTGTGTGTTCCTTATATTATCTTAGTGTCTAAACGCTTCTCCATGGCTGGACCCCAAATGATACTCCTTGACGTGCTAAGGGGTATCTAGAGAGTGGGATAGGTTTAATAACTACCCTAACCCTAACACGTACCCTAACCCTAACCCGTACCCTAAACCGAGCCCTAACCCTAACACTAACCCTAACCCTAACCCATACCCTACGCCGTTCCCGAAGCCCTCCCCGAACCCGTACCCTAAGCCTAACCCTAAGCCTAACCCTAAGCCTACGCTACCCTTGACTGCTTCTGCCTCCAATAGATTTCCTAAGCACTAGTGTTTTAAGGAACAGCTTAAAAAGAGAATCCTAATGTGATTTATTTATAATGGGTGTGTTCCTTATCTTATCCTAGTGTCTAAACTCTTCTCCATGGCTGGACCTCCAAATAATATTCCTTTACGTGCTAAGGGGTATCTAGAGAGTGGGATAGGTTTAATAACTACCCTAACCCTAACGCGTACCCTAACCCTAACCCCTACCGTAACCCTAACACGTACCCTAATCCTAACCAATACCCTAAACCGAGCCCTAACCCTAACACTAACCCTAACCCTAACCCTAACCCATACCCTACGCCGTACCCGAAGCCCTCCCCGAAACCGTACCCTCAGCCGTACCCTAAGCCTAACCCTAAGCCTCACCCTAACCCTAGGCTACCCTTGACTGCTTCTGCCTCCAATAGATTTCCTAAGCACTAGTGTTTTAAGGAACAGCTTAAAAAGAGAATCCTAATGTGATTTCTTTATAATGGATATGATCCTTATCTTATCGTAGTGTCTAAACTTTTCTCCATGGCTGGACCCCCAAATAATATTCCTTTACGTGCTAAGGGGTATATAGATAGTGGGATAGTTTTAATCACTACCTTAAACCTAACACGTACACTAACCCTAACTACTACCCTAACCCTAACACGTACCCTAACCCTAACCCCTACCCTAACCCTAACACGTACCCTAATCCTAACCCGTACCCTAAACCGAGCCCTAACCCTAAAACTAACCCTAACCCTAACCCTAACCCATACCCTACGCCGTTCCCGAAGCCCTCCCCGAACCCGTACCCTAAGCCGTACCCTAAGCCTAACCCTAAGCCTAACCCTAACCCTAGGCTACCCTTGACTGCTTCTGCCTCCAATAGATTTCCTAAGCACCAGTGTTTTAAGGAACAGCTTAAAAAGAGAATCCTAATGTGATGTCTTTATAATCGGTGTGTTCCTTATCTTATCCTAGTGTCTAAACTCTTCTCCATGGCTGGACCCCAAATAATATTCCTTTACGTGCTAAGGGGTATCTGGAGAGTGGGATAGGTTTAATAACTACCCTAACCCTAACGGGTACCCTAACGCTAACCCCTACCCTAACCCTAACACGTACCCTAATCCTATCCCGTACCCTAAACGGAGCCCTAACCCTAACATTAACCCAAACCCTAACCCATACCCTCCGCCGTACACGAAGCCCTCCCCGAACCCGTACCCTAAGTCTAACCCTAAGCCTAACCCTAACCCTAGGCTACCCTTGACTGCTTCTGCCTCCAATAGATTTCCTAAGCACTAGTGTTTTAAGAAACAGCTTAAAAAGAGAAACCTAATGTGATTTCTTTATAATGTGTGTGTTCCTTATATTATCTTAGTGTCTAAACGCTTCTCCATGGCTGGACACCAAATGATACTCCTTGACGTGCTAAGGGGTATCTAGAGAGTGGGATAGGTTTAATAACTACCCTAACCCTAACGCGTACCCTAACCCTAACCCCTACCCTAAGCCTAACACGTGCCCTAATCCTAACCAATACCCTAAACCGAGCCCTAACCCTAACACTAACCCTAACACTAACCCTAACCCATACCCTACGCCGTACCCGAAGCCCTCCCCGAAACCGTACCCTCAGCCGTACCCTAAGCCTAACCCTAAGCCTCACCCTAACCCTAGGCTACCGTTGACTGCTTCTGCCTCCAATAGATTTCCTAAGCACTAGTGTTTTAAGGAACAGCTTAAAAAGAGAATCCTAATGTGATTTCTTTATAATGGGTATGTTCCTTATCTTATCCTAGTGTCTAAACTTTTCTCCATGGCTGGACCCCCAAATAATATTCCTTTACGTGCTAAGGGGTATATAGATAGTGGGATAGGTTTAATCACTACCTTAACCCTAACACGTACACTAACCCTAACTACTACCCTAACACTAACACGTACCCTAATCCTAACCCGTACCCTAAACCGAGCCCTAACCCTAACACTAACCCTAACACTAACCCTAACCCATAACCTACGCCGTACCCGAAGCCCTCCCCGATCCCGTACCATAAGCCGTACTCTAAGCCTAACCCTAAGCCTAAACCTAACCCTAGGCTATCCTTGACTGCTTCTGCCTCCAATAGATTTCCTAAGCACTAGTGTTTTAAGGAACAGCGTAAAAAGAGAATCCTAATGTGATTTCTTTATAATGGGTATGTTCCTTATCTTATCCTAGTGTCTAAACTTTTCTCCATGGATGGACCCCCAAATAATATTCCTTTACGTGCTAAGGGGTATCTAGAGAGTGGGATAGGTTTAATCACTACACTAACCCTAACACGTACACTAACCCTATCCACTACCCTAACCCTAACACGTACCCTAATCCTAACCCAGACCCTAAACCGAGCCCTAACCCTAACACTAACACTAACCCTAACCCTAACCCATACCCTACGCTGTACCCGAAGCCCTCCCCGAACCCGTACCCTAAGCCGTACCCTAAGCCTAACCCTAAGCCTAACCCTAACCCTAGGCTACCCTTGACTGCTTCTGCCTCCAATAGATTTCCTAAGCACCAGTGTTTTAAGGAACAGCTTAAAAAGAGAATCCTAATGTGATGTCTTTATAATGGGTGTGTTCCTTATCTTATCCTAGTGTCTAAACTCTTCTCCATGGCTGGAACCCCAAATAATATTCCTTTACGTGCTAAGGGGTATCTGGAGAGTGGGATAGGTTTAATAACTACCCTAACCCTAACGGGTACCCTAACGCTAACCCCTACCCTAACCCTAACACGTACCCTAATCCTATCCAGTACCCTAAACGGAGCCCTAACCCTAACATTAACCCAAACCCTAACCCTAACCCATACCCTCCGCCGTACACGAAGTCCTCCTCGAACCCTTACCCTAAGCATAACCCTAAGCCTAACCCTAACCCTAGGCTACCCTTGACTGCTTCTGCCTCCAATAGATTTCCTAAGCACTAGTGTTTTAAGGAACAGCTTAAAAAGAGAATCCTAATGTGATTTCTTTATAATGGGTGTGTTCCTTATCTTATCCTAGTGTCTAAACTCTTCTCCATGGCTGGAACCCCAAATAATATTCCTTTACGTGCTAAGGGGTATCTAGATATTGGGATAGGTTTAATCACTACCTTAACCCTAACACGTACACTAACTCTAACTACTACCCTAACCTTAACACGTACCCTAATCCTAATCCATAACCTAAACCGAGCCCTAACCCTAACACTAACCCTAACCCTAACCCTAACCCATACCCTACGCCGTATGCGAACCCCTCCCACAACCCGAACACTAAGCCGTACCCTAACCCTAACCCTAAGCCTAACCCTAACCCTAGGCTACCCTTGACTGCTTCTGCCTCCAATAGATTTCCTAAGAACTAGTGTTTTAAGGAACAGCTTAAAAAGAGAATCCTAATGTGATTTCTTTATAATGGGTGTGTTCCCTATCTTATCCTAGTGTCTAAACTCTTCTCCATGGCTGGACCCCCAAATAATATTCCTTTACGTGCTAAGGGGTATCTAGAGAGTGGGATAGGTTTAATAACTACCCTAACCCTAACGCGTACCCTAACCCTAACCCCTACCCTAACCCTAACACGTACCCTAATCCTAACCCATACCCTAAACCGAACCCTAACCCTAAAACTAACCCTAACCCTAACCCTAACCCATACCCTACACCGTACCCGAAGCCCTCCCCGAACCCGTACCCTAAGCCGTACCCTAAGCCTAACCCTAATCCTAACCCTAACCCTAGGCTACCCTTGACTGCTTCTGCCTCCAATAGATTTCCTAAGAACTAGTGTTTTAAGGAACTGCTTAAAAAGAGAATCCTAATGTGATTTCTTTATAATGGGTGTGTTCCTTATCTTATCCTAGTGTCTAAACTCTTCTCCATGGCTGGACCCCCAAATAATATTCCTTTACGTGCTAAGGGGTATCTAGAGAGTGGGATAGGTTTAATCACTACACTAACCCTAACACGTACAGTAACCCTAACCACTACCCTAACCCTAACACTAAACCTAACCCTAACACATACCCTACACCGTACCCGAAGCCCTCTCCGAACCCGTACCCTAAGCCGTACCCTAAGCCTAATTCTAAGCCTAACACTAACCCTAGGCTACCCTTGACTGCTTCTGCCTCCAATAGATTTCCTAAGCACTAGTGTTTTAAGGAACAGCTTAAAAAGAGAATCCTAATTTGATTTCTTTATAATAGGTGTTTTCCTTATATTATCTTAGTGTCTAAACGCTTCTCCATGGCTGGACCCCCAAATAATACTCCTTTACGTGTTAAGGGGTATCTAGAAAGTGGGATAGGTTTAATAACTACCCTAACCCTAACGCGTACCCTAACCCTAACCCCTACCCTAACCCTAACACGTACCCTAATCCTATCCCGTACCCTAAACCGAGCCCTAACCCTAAAACTAACCCTAACCCTAGCCCTAACCCATATCCAACGTCGTACCCGAAGCCCTCCCCGAACCTGTACCCTAAGCCGTACCCTAAGCCTAACCCTAAGCCTAACCCTAACCCTAGGCTACCCTTGACTGCTTCTGCCTCCAATAGATTTCCTAAGCACTAGTGTTTTAAGGAACAGCTTAAAAAGAGAATCCTAATGTGATTTCTTTATAATAGGTGTTTTCCTTATCTTATCCTAGTGTCTAAACTCTTCTCCATGGCTGGACCCCCAAATAATATTCCTTTACGTGCTAAGGGGTATCTAGAGAGTGGGATAGGTTTAATAACTACCCTAACCCTAATGCGTACCCTATGGCTAACCCCTACCCTAACCCTAACACGTACCCTAATCCTATCCCGAAACCTAAACGGAGCCCTAACCCTAACATTAACCCAAACCCTAACCCTAACCCATACCATCCGCCGTACACGAAGCCCTCCCCGAACCCGTACCCTAAGCCTAACCCTAAGCCTAATCCTAACCCTAGGCTACCCTTGACTGCTTCTGCCTCCAATAGATTTCCTAAGCACTAGTGTTTTAAGGAACAGCTTAAAAAGAGAATCCTAATGTGATTTCTTTATAATGGGTGAGTTCCTTATCTTATCCTAGTGTCTAAACTCTTCTCCATGGCTGGACCTCCAAATAATATTCCTTTACGTGCTAAGGGGTATCTAGAGAGTGGTATAGGTTTAATAACTACCCTAACCCTAACGCGTACCCTAACCCTAACCCCTACCCTAACCCTAACACGTACCCTAATCCTAATCCGTACCCTAAACCGAGCCCTAACCCTAACACTAACCCTAACCCTAACCCTAACACATACCCTACACCGTACCCGAAGCCCTCCCCGAACCCGTACCCTAAGCCGTACCCTAAGCCTAACCCTAAGCCTAACCGTAACCCTAGGCTACCCTTGAATGCTTCTACCTCCAATAGATTTCCTAAGCACTAGTGTTTTAAGGAACAGCTTAAAAAGAGAATCCTAATGTGATTTCTTTATAATAGGTGTTTTCCTTATTTATCCTAGTGTCTAAACTCTTCTCCATGGCTGGACCCCCAAATAATATTCCTTTACGTGCTAAGGGGTATCTAGAGAGTGGGATAGGTTTAATAACTACCCTAACCCTAACGCGTACCCTAACGCTAACCCCAACCCTAACGCTAACACGTACTCTAATCCTATCCCGTACCCTAAACGGAGCCCTAACCCTAACATTAACCCAAACCCTAACCCTAACCCATACACTCCGCCGTACACGAAGCCCTCCCCGAACCCGTACCCTAAGCCTAACTCTAAGCCTAACCCTAACCCTAGGCTACCCTTGACTGCTTCTGCCTCCAATAGATTTCCTAAGCACTAGTGTTTTAAGGAACAGCTTAAAAAGAGAATCCTAATGTGATTTCTTTATAATGGGTATGTTCCTTATCTTATCCTAGTGTCTAAACTTTTCTCCATGGCTGGACCCCCAAATAATATTCCTTTACGTGCTAAGGGGTATCTAGATATTGGGATAGGTTTAATCACTACCTTAACCCTAACACGTACACTAACCCTAACTACTACCCTAACCCTAACACGTACCCTAATCCTAATCCATACCCTAAACCGAGCCCTAACCCTAACACTAACCCTAACCCTAACCCTAACCCATACCCTACGCCGTATCCGAACCCCTCCCACAACCCGTACCCTAAGCCGTACCCTAAACCTAACCCTAAGCCTAACCCTAACCCTAGGCTACCCTTGACTGCTTCTGCCTCCAATAGATTTCCTAAGCACTAGTGTTTTAAGGAACAGCTTAAAAAGAGAATCCTAATGTGATTTCTTTATAATGTGTGTGTTCCTTATATTATCTTAGTGTCTAAACGCTTCTCCATGGCTGGACCCCCAAATAATACTCCTTTACGTGCTAAAGGGTATCTAGAAGTGGGATAGGTTTAATAACTACCCTATCCCTAACGCGTACCCTAACCCTAACCCCTACCCTAACCCTAACACGTACCCTAATCCTATCCCGTACCCTAAACCGAGCCCTAACCCTAAAACTAACCCTAACCCTAACCCATACCCTACGCCGTACCCGAAGCCCTCCCCGAACCCGTACCCTAAGCCGTACTCTAAGCCTAACCCTAAGCCTAACCCTAACACTAGGCTACCTTTGACTGCTTCTGCCTCCAATAGATTTCCTAAGCACTAGTGTTTTAAGGAACAGCTTAAAAAGAGAATCCTAATGTGATTTCTTTAAAATGGGTGTGTTCCTTATCTTATCCTAGTGTCTAAACTCTTCTCCATCTCTGGACCCCCAAATAATATTCCTTTACGTGCTAAGGGGTATCTAGAGAGTGGGATAGGTTTAATAACTACCCTAAACATAACACGTACCCTAACCCTAACCCCTCCCCTAAACCTAACACGTACTCTAATCCTAACCCGTACCCTAAACCGAGCCCTAACCCTAAAACTAACCCTAACCCTAACCCTAAACCATACCCTACGCCGTACCCGAAGCCCTCCCCGAACCCGTACCCTAAGCCGTACCCTAAGCCTAACCCTAAGCCTAACCCTAACCCTAGGCTACCCTTGACTGCTTCTGCCTCCAATAGATTTCCTAAGCACTAGTGTTTTAAGGAACAGCTTAAAAAGAGAATCCTAATGTGATTTCTTTATAATGGGTGTGTTCCTTATCTTATCCTAGTGTCTAAATTCTTCTCCATGGCTGGACCTTCAAATAATATTCCTTTACGTGCTAAGGGGTATCTAGAAAGTGGGATAGGTTTAATAACTACCCTAACCCTAACGCGTACCCTAACCCTAACCCCTACCCTAACCCTAACACGTACCCTAATCCTATTCCGTACCCTAAACGGAGCCCTAACCCTAACATTAACGCAAACCCTAACCCTAACCCATACCCTCCGCCGTACACGAAGCCCTCCCCGAACCCGTACCCTAAGTCTAACCCTAAGCCTAACCCTAACCCTAGGCTACCCTTGACTGCTTCTGCCTCCAATAGATTTCCTAAGCACTAGTGTTTTAAGAAACAGCTTAAAAAGAGAAACCTAATGTGATTTCTTTATAATGTGTGTGTTCCTTATATTATCTTAGTGTCTAAACGCTTCTCCATGGCTGGACACCAAATGATACTCCTTGACGTGCTAAGGGTTATCTAGAGAGTGGGATAGGTTTAATAACTACCCTAACCCTAACACGTACCCTAACCCTAACCCCTACCCTAACCCTAACACGTACCCTAATCCTAACCCGTACCCTAAACCGAGCCCTAACCCTAAAACTAACCCTAACCCTAACCCTAACCCATACCCTACGCCGTTCCCGAAGCCCTCTCCGAAACCGTACCCTAAGCCTAACCCTAAGCTTAACCCTAAGCCTACGCTACCCTTGACTGCTTCTGCCTCCAATAGATTTCCTAAGCACTAGTGTTTTAAGGAACAGCTTAAAAAGAGAATCCTAATGTGATTTATTTATAATGGGTGTGTTCCTTATCTTATCCTAGTGTCTAAACTCTTCTCCATGGCTGGACATCCAAATAATATTCCTTTACGTGCTAAGGGGTATCTAGAGAGTGGGATAGGTTTAATAACTACCCTAACCCTAACGCGTACCCTAACCCTAACCCCTACCCTAAGCCTAACACGTGCCCTAATCCTAACCAATAACCTAAACCGAGCCCTAACCTTAACACTAACCCTAACCCTAACCCTAACCCATACCCTACGCCGTACCCGAAGCCCTCCCCGAAACCGTACCCTCAGCCGTACCCTAAGCCTAACCCTAAGCCTCACCCTAACCCTAGGCTACCGTTGACTGCTTCTGCCTCCAATAGATTTCCTAAGCACTAGTGTTTTAAGGAACAGCTTAAAAAGAGAATCCTAATGTGATTTCTTTATAATGGGTATGTTCCTTATCTTATCCTAGTGTCTAAACTTTTCTCCATGGCTGGACCCCCAAATAATATTCCTTTACGTGCTAAGGGGTATATAGATAGTGGGATAGGTTTAATCACTACCTTAACCCTAACACGTACACTAACCCTAACTACTACCCTAACCCTAACACGTACCCTAATCCTAACCCGTACCCTAAACCGAGCCCTAAACCTAACACTAACCCTAACACTAACCCTAACCCATAACCTACGCCGTACCCGAAGCCCTCCCCGATCCCGTACCATAAGCCGTACTCTAAGCCTAACCCTAAGCCTAAACCTAACCCTAGGCTATCCTTGACTGCTTCTGCCTCCAATAGATTTCCTAAGCACTAGTGTTTTAAGGAACAGCGTAAAAAGAGAATCCTAATGTGATTTCTTTATAATGGGTATGTTCCTTATCTTATCCTAGTGTCTAAACTTTTCTCCATGGATGGACCCCCAAATAATATTCCTTTACGTGCTAAGGGGTATCTAGAGAGTGGGATAGGTTTAATCACTACACTAACCCTAACACGTACACTAACCCTATCCACTACCCTAACCCTAACACGTACCCTAATCCTAACCCAGACCCTAAACCGAGACCTAACCCTAACACTAACACTAACCCTAACCCTAACCCATACCCTACGCTGTACCCGAAGCCCTCCCCGAACCCGTACCCTAAGCCGTACCCTAAGCCTAACCCTAAGCCTAACCCTAACCCTAGGCTACCCTTGACTGCTTCTGCCTCCAATAGATTTCCTAAGCACCAGTGTTTTAAGGAACAGCTTAAAAAGAGAATCCTAATGTGATGTCTTTATAATGGGTGTGTTCCTTATCTTATCCTAGTGTCTAAACTCTTCTCCATGGCTGGAACCCCAAATAATATTCCTTTACGTGCTAAGGGGTATCTGGAGAGTGGGATAGGTTTAATAACTACCCTAACCCTAACGGGTACCCTAACGCTAACCCCTACCCTAACCCTAACACGTACCCTAATCCTATCCCGTACCCTAAACGGAGCCCTAACCCTAACATTAACCCAAACCCTAACCCTAACCCATACCCTCCGCCGTACACGAAGTCCTCCTCGAACCCGTACCCTAAGCATAACCCTAAGCCTAACCCTAACCCTAGGCTACCCTTGACTGCTTCTGCCTCCAATAGATTTCCTAAGCACTAGTGTTTTAAGGAACAGCTTAAAAAGAGAATCCTAATGTGATTTCTTTATAATGGGTGTGTTCCTTATCTTATCCTAGTGTCTAAACTCTTCTCCATGGCTGGAACCCCAAATAATATTCCTTTAAGTGCTAAGGGGTATCTAGATATTGGGATAGGTTTAATCACTACCTTAACCCTAACACGTACACTAACTCTAACTACTACCCTAACCTTAACACGTACCCTAATCCTAATCCATAACCTAAACCGAGCCCTAACCCTAACACTAACCCTAACCCTAACCCTAACCCATACCCTACGCCATACCCGAAGCCCTCCCCGAAACCGTACCCTCAGCCGTACCCTAAGCCTAACCCTAAGCCTAACCCTAACCCTAGGCTACACTTGACAGCTTCTGCCTCCAATAGATTTCCTAAGCACTAGTGTTTTAAGGAACAGCTTAAAAAGAGAATCCTAAAGTGATTTCTTTATAATAGGTGTTTTCCTTATCTTATCCTAGTGTCTAAACTCTTCTCCATGGCTGGACCCCCAAATAATATTCCTTTACGTGCTAAGGGGTATCTAGAGAGTGGGATAGGTTTAATAACTACCCTAACCCTAACGCGTACCCTAACGCTAACCCCTACCCCAACCCTAACACGTACCCTAATCCTATTCTGTACCCTAAACGGAGCCCTAACCCTAACATTAACCCAAACCCTAACCCTAACCCATACCCTCAGCCGTACACGAAGCCCTCCCCGAACCCGTACCCTACGCCTAACCCTAAGCCTAACCCTAACCCTAGGCTTCCTTTGACTGCTTCTGCCTCCAATAGATTTCCTAAGCACTAGTGTTTTAAGGAACAGCTTAAAAAGAGAATCCTAATGTGATTTCTTTATAATGGGTGTGTTCCTTATCTTATCCTAGTGTCTAAACTCTTCTCCATGGCTGGACCCCCAAATAATATTCCTTTACGTGCTAAGGGGTATCTAGAGAGTGGGATAGGTTTAATAACTACCCTAACAATTACGCGTACCCTAACCCTAACCCCTACCCTAAACCTAACACGTACCCTAATCCTAACCCGTACCCTAAACCAAGCCCTAACCCTAACACTAACCTTAACCCTAACCCTAACCCATACCCTACGCCGTACCCGAAGCCCTCCCCGAACCCGTACCGTAAGCCGTACCCTAAGCCTAACCCTTAGCCTAAACCTAACCCTAGGCTACCCTTGACTGCTTCTGCCTCCAATAGATTTCCTAAGCACTAGTTTTTTAAGGAACAGCTTAAAAAGAGAATCCTAATGTGATTTCTTTATAATGGGTTTGTTCCTTATCTTATCCTAGTGTCTAAACTCTTCTCCATGGCTGGACCGCCAAATAATATTCCTTTACGTGCTAAGGCGTATCTAGAGAGTGGGATAGGTTTAATAACTACCCTAACCCTAACGCGTACCCTAACCCTAACCCCTACCCTAACCCTAACACGTACCGTAATCCTAACCCGTACCCTAAACCGAGCCCTAACCCTAACACTAACCCTAACCCTAACCCTAACTCATACCCTACACCGTACCCGAAGCCCTCCCCTAACCCGTACCCTAAGCCGTACCCTAAGCCTAACGCTAAGCCTAACCCTAACCCTAGGCTACCCTTGACAGCTTCTGCCTCCAATAGATTTCCTAAGCACTAGTGTTTTAAGGAACAGCTTAAAAAGAGAATCCTAATGTGATTTCTTTATAATGGGTATGTTCCTTATCTTATCCTAGTGTCTAAACATTTCTCCATGGCTGGACCCCCAAATAATATTCCTTTACGTGCTAAGGGGTATCTAGATATTGGGATAGGTTTAATAACTTCCCTAACCATAACACGTACACTAACCCTAACCACTACCCTAACCCTAACACGTACCCTAATCCTAACACAGACCCTAAACCGAGCTCTAACCCTAACACTAACCCTAACCCTAACCCTAACCCATACCATACGCCGTACCCGAAGCCCTCCCTGAAACCGTACCCTCAGCCGTACCCTAAGCCTAACCCTAAGCCTAACCCTAACCGTAGGCTACCCTTGACAGCTTCTGCTTAAAATAGATTTCCTAAGCACTAGTGTTTTAAGGAACAGCTTAAAAAGAGAATCCTAATGTGATTTCTTTATAATGGGTATGTTCCTTATCTAATCCTAGTGTCTAAACTTTTCTCCAGGGCTGGACGCCCAAATAATTATCTTTACGTGCTAAGGGGTATCTAGATATTGGGATAGGTTTAATCACTACCTTAACCCTAACACGTACACTAACCCTAACTACTACCCTAACCCTAACACTAACCCTAACCCTAGCCCTAACCCATACCCTATGCCGTATACGAACCCCTCCCACAACCCGAACCCTAAGCCGTACCCTAACCCTAACCCTAAGCCTAACCCTAACCCTAGGCTACCCTTGACTGCTTCTGCCTCCAAGAGATTTCCTAAGAACTAGTGTTTTAAGGAACAGCTTAAAAAGAGAATCCTAATGTGATTTCTTTATAATGGGTGTGTTCCTTATCTTATCCTAGTGTCTAAACTCTTCTCCATGGCTGGACCTCCAAAAATATTCCTTTACGTGCTAAGGGGTATCTAGAGAGTGGGATAGGTTTAATAACTACCCTAACCATAACGCGTACCCTAACCCTAACCCCTACCCTAAACCTAACACGTACCCTTATCCTAACCCGTACCCTAAACCGAGCCCTAACCCTAACACTAACCCTAAACCTAACCCTAACCCATACCCTCCGCCGTACCCGAAGCCCTCCCCGAACCCGTACCGTAAGCCGTACCCTAAGCCTAACCCTAAGCCTAAACCTAACCCTTGGCTACCCTTGACTGCTTCTGCCTCCAATAGATTTCCTAAGCATTAGTGTTTTAAGGAACAGCTTAAAAAGAGAATCCTAATGTGATTTCTTTATAATGGGTGTGTTCCTTATCTTATCCTAGTGTCTAAACTCTTCTCCATGGCTGGACCTCCAAATAATATTCATTTACGTGCTAATGGGTATCTATTGAGTGGGATAGGTTTAATAACTACCCTAACCCTAACGCGTACCCTAACCCTAACCCCTACCTTAACCCTAACACGTACCCTAATCCTAACCAATACCCTAAACGGAGCCCTAACCCTAACACTAACCCTAACCCTAACCCTAACCCATAACCTACGCCGTACTCGAAGCCCTCCCCGAACCCGTACCCTAAGCCTAACCCTAAGCCTAACCCTAACCCTAGGCTACCCTTGACTGCTTCTGCCTCCAATAGATTTCCTAAGCACTAGTGTTTTAAGGAACAGCTTAAAAAGAGAATCCTAATGTGATTTCTTTATAATGGGTATGTTCCTTATCTTATCCTAGTGTCTAAACTTTTCTCCATGGATGGACCCCTAAATAATATTCCTTTATGTGCTAAGGGGTATCTAGAGAGTGGGATAGGTTTAATCACTACACTAACCCTAACACGTACACTAACCCTAACCACTACCCTAACCCTAACACGTACCCTAATCCTAACACAGACCCTAAACCGAGCCCTAACCCTAACACTAACACTAACCCTAACCCTAACCCATACCCTACGCTGTACCTGAAGCCCTCCCCGAACCCGTACCCTAATCCGTATCCTAAGCCTAACCCTAAGCCTAACCCTAACCGTAGGCTACCCTTGACTGCTTCTGCCTCCAATAGATTTCCTAAGCACTAGTGTTTTAAGGAACAGCTTAAAAAGAGAATCCTAATGTGATTTCTTTATAATGGGTGTGTTCCTTATCTTATCCTAGTGTCTAAACTCTTCTCCATGGCTGGACCTCCAAATAATATTCCTTTACGTGCTAAGGGGTATCTAGAGAGTGGGATAGGTTTAATAACTACACTAACCCTAATGCGTACCCTAACCCAAACCCCTACCGTAACCCTAACACGTACCCTAATCCTAACCAATACCCTAAACCGAGCCCTAACCCTAACACTAACCCTAACCCTAACCCTAACACATACCCTACGCCATAACCGAAGCCCTCCCCGAAACCGTACCCTCAGCCGTACCCTAAGCCTAACCCTAAGCCTAACCCTAACCCTAGGCTACCCTTGACAGCTTCTGCCTCCAATAGATTTCTTAAGCACTAGTGTTTTAAGGAACAGCTTAAAAAGAGAATCCTAATGTGATTTCTTTATAATGGGTATGTTCCTTATCTTATCCTAGTGTCTAAACTTTTCTCCAGGGCTGGACCCCCAAATAATATTCCTTTAGGTGCTAAGGGGTATCTAGATATTGGGATAGGTTTAATCACAACCTTAACCCTAACACGTACACTAACCCTAACTACGACCCTAACCCTAACACTTACCCTAATCCTAATCCGTAACCTAAACCGAGCCCTAACCCTAACACTAACCCTAACACTAACCCTAACCCATACCCTACGCCGTACCCGAAGCCCTCCCCGAAACCGTACCGTAAGCCGTACCCTAAGCCTAACCCTAAGCCTAACCCTAACCCTAGGCTTCCCTTGACTGCTTCTGCCTCCAATAGATTTCCTAAGCACTAGTGTTTTAAGGAACAGCTTAAAAAGAGAATCCTAATGTGATTTCTTTATAATGGGTGTGTTCCTTATCTTATCCTAGTGTCTAAACTCTTCTCCATGGCTGGACCCCCAAATAATATTCCTTTACGTGCTAAGGGGTATCTAGAGAGTGGGATAGGTTTAATAACTACCCTAACCATAACGCGTACCCTAACCCTAACCCCTACCCTAAACCTAACACGTACCCTAATCCTAACCCGTACCCTAAACCGAGCCCTAACCCTAACACTAACCCTAACCCTAACCCTAACCCATACCCTACGCCGTACCCGAAGCCCTCCCCGAACCCGTACCGTAAGCCGTACCCTAAGCCAAACCCTAAGCCTAAACCTAACCCTAGGCTTCCCTTGACTGCTTCTGCCTCCAATAGATTTCCTAAACAGTAGTGTTTTAAGGAACAGCTTAAAAAGAGAATCCTAATGTGATTTCTTTATAATGGGTGTGTTCCTTATCTTATCCTAGTTTCTAAACTCTTCTCCATGGCTGGACCTCCAAATAATATTCCTTTACGTGCTAAGGGGTATCTAGAGAGTGGGATAGGTTTAATAACTACCCTAACCCTAACGCGTACCCTAACCCTAACACGTACCCTAATCCTAACCAATACCCTAAACGGAGCCCTAACCCTAACACTAACCCTAACCCTAACCCTAACCCATACCCTATGCCGTACTCGAAGCCCTCCCCGAACCCGTACCCTAAGCCTAACCCTAAGCCTAACCCTAACCCTAGGCTACCCTTGACTGCTTCTGCCTCCAATAGATTTCCTAAGCACTAGTGTTTTAAGGAACAGCTTAAAAAGAGAATCCTAATGTGATTTCTTTATAATGGGTATGTTCCTTATCTAATCCTAGTGTCTAAACTTTTCTCCAGGGCTGGACCTCCAAATAATTATCTTTACGTGCTAAGGGGTATCTAGATATTGGGATAGGTTTAATCACTACCTTAACCCTAACACGTACACTAACCCTAACTACTACCCTAACCCTAACACGTACCCTAATCCTAATCCATACCCTAAACCGAGCCCTAACCCTAACACTAACCCTAACCCTAACCCTAATCCATACCCTACGCCGTATCCGAACCCCTCCCACAACCCGTACCCTAAGCCTAACCCTAAGCCTAACCCTAACCCTAGGCTACCCTTGACTGCTTCTGCCTCCAATAGATTCCCTAAGCACTAGTGTTTTAAGGAACAGCTTAAAAAGAGAATCCTAATGTGATTTCTTTATAATAGGTGTTTTCCTTATCTTATCCTAGTGTCTAAACTCTTCTCCATGGCTGGACCCCCAAATAATATTCCTTTACGTGCTAAGGGGTATCTAGAGAGTGGGATAGGTTTAATAACTACCCTAACCCTAACGCGTACCCTAACGCTAACCCCTACCCTAACCATAACACGTACCCTAATCCTATTCCGTACCCTAAACGGAGCCCTAACCCTAACATTAACCCAAACCCTAACCCTAACCCATACCCTCCGCCGTACACGAAGCCCTCCCCGAACCCGTACCCTAAGCCTAACCCTAAGCCTAACCCTAACCCTAGGCTACCCTTCACTGCTTCTGCCTCCAATAGATTTCCTAAGCACTAGTGTTTTAAGGAACAGCTTAAAAAGAGAATCCTAATGTGATTTCTTTATAATGTGTGTGTTCCTTATATTATCTTAGTGTCTAAACGCTTCTCCATGGCTGGACCCCAAAATAATACTCCTTTACGTGCTAAGGGGTATCTAGACAGTGGGATAGGTTTAATAACTACCCTAACCCTAACGCGTACCCTAACCCTAACCCCTACCCTAACCCTAACACGTACCCTAATCCTAACCCGTACCCTAAACTGAGCCCTAACCCTAACACTAACCCTAACCCTAACCCTAACACATACCCTACACTGTACCCGAAGCCCTCCCCTAACCCGTACCCTAAGCCGTACCCTAAGCCTAACCCTAACCCTAGGCTACCCTTGACTGCTTCTGCCTCCAATAGATTTCCTAAGCACTAGTGTTTTAAGGAACAGCTTAAAAAGAGAATCCTAATGTGATTTCTTTATAATAGGTGTGTTCCTTATCTTATCCTAGTGTCTAAACTCTTCTCCATGGCTGGACCCCCAAATAATATTCATTTACGTGCTAAGGGGTATCTAGAGAGTGTGATAGGTTTAATAACTACCCTAACCCGAACGCGTACCCTAACCCTAACACCTACCCTAACCCTAACACGTACCCTAATCCTATCCCGTACCCTAAACGGAGCCCTAACCCTAACACTAACCGAAACCCTAACCCTAACCCATACCCTACGCCGTACACGAACCCCTCCCCGAACCCGTACCCTAAGCCTAACCCTAAGCCTAACCCTAAGCCTACGCTACCCTTGACTGCTTCTGCCTCCAATAGATTTCCTAAGCACTAGTGTTTTAAGGAACAGCTTAAAAAGAGAATCCTAATGTGATTTATTTATAATGGGTGTGTTCCTTATCTTATCCTAGTGTCTAAACTCTTCTCCATGGCTGGATCTCCAAATAATATTCCTTTACGTGCTAAGGGGTATCTAGAGAGTGGGCTAGGTTTAATAACTACCCTAACCCTAACGCGTACCCTAACCCTGACCCCTACCCTAACACGTACCCTAATCCTAACCAATACCCTAAACCGAGCCCTAACCCTAGCACTAACCCTAACCCTAACCCATACCCTACGCCGTACTCGAAGCCCTCCCCGAACCCGTACCCTAAGCCGTGCCCTAAGCCTAACCCTAAGACTAACCCTAACCCTAGGCTACCCTTGACTGCTTCTGCCTCCAATAGATTTCCTAAGCACTAGTGTTTTAAGGAACAGCGTAAAAAGAGAATCCTAATGTGATTTCTTTATAATGGGTATGTTCCTTATCTTATCCTAGTGTCTAAACTTTTCTCCATGGATGGACCCCCAAATAATATTCCTTTACGTGCTAAAGGGTATGTAGAGAGTGGGATAGGTTTAATCACTACACTAACCCTAAAACGTACACTAACCCTAACCACTACCCTAACCCTAACACGTACCCTAATCCTAACCCAGACCCTAAACCGAGCCCTAACCCTAACACTAACACTAACCCTAACCCTAACCCATACCCTAAGCTGTATCCGAAGCCCTCCCTGAACCCGTACCCTAAGCCGTACCCTAAGCCTACCCCTAAGCCTAACCCTAACCCTAGGCTACCCTTGACTGCTTCTGCCTCCAATAGATTTCCTAAGCACTAGTGTTTTAAGGAACAGCTTAAAAAGAGAATCCTAATGTGATTTCTTTATAATAGGTGTGTTCCTTATCTTATCCTAGTGTCTAAACTCTTCTCCATGGCTGGACCCCGAAATAATATTCATTTACGTGCTAAGGGGTATCTAGAGAGTGTGATAGGTTTAATAACTACCCTAACCTGAACGCGTACCCTAACCCTAACACCTACCCTAACCCTAACACGTACCCTAATCCTATCCCGTACCCTAAACGGAGCCCTAACCCTAACACTAACCCAAACCCTAACCCTAACCCATACCCTACGCCGTACACGAACCCCTCCCCGAACCCGTACCCTAAGCCTAACCCTAAGCCTAACCCTAAGGCTACGCTACCCTTGACTGCTTCTGCCTCCAATAAATTTCCTAAGCACTAGTGTTTTAAGGAACAGCTTAAAAAGAGAATCCTAATGTGATTTCTTTATAATGGGTGTGTTCCTTATCTTATCCTAGTGTCTAAACTTTTCTCCATGGATGGACCCACAAATAATATTCCTTTACGTGCTAAGGGGTATCTAGAGAGTGGGATAGGTTTAATCACTACACTAACCCTAACACGTACACTAACCCTAACCACTACCCTAACCCTAACACGTACCCTAATCCTAACCCAGACCCTAAACCGAGACCTAACCCTAACACTAACACTAACCATAACCCTAACCCATACCCTACGCTGTACCCGTAGCCCTCCCTGAACCCGTACCGTAATCCGTACCCTAAGCCTAACACTAAGCCTAACCCTAACCCTAGGCTACCCTTGACTGCTTCTGCCTCCAATAGATTTCCTAAGCACTAGTGTTTTAAGGAACAGCTTAAAAAGAGAATCCTAATGTGATTTCTTTATAATGGGGGTGTTCCTTATCTTATCCTAGTGTCTAAACTCTTCTCCATGGCTGGACCCCCAAATAATATTCCTTTACGTGCTAAAGGGTATCTAGAGAGTGGGATAGGTTTAATAACTACCCTAACCCTAACGCGTACCCTAACCCTAACACCTACCCTAACCCTAACACGTACCCTAATCCTATCCCGTACCCTAAACTGAGCCCTAACCCTAACACTAACCCTAACCCTAACCCTAAACGATACCCTACGCCGTACCCGAAGCTCTCCCCGAAACCGTACCCTCAGCCGTACCCTAAGCCTAACCCTAAGCCTAACCCTAACCCTAGGCTACCCTTGACTGCTTCTGCCTCCAATAGATTTCCTAAGCACTAGTGTTTTAAGGAACAGCTTAAAAAGAGAATCCTAATGTGATTTCTTTATAATGGGTGTGTTCCTTATCTTATCCTAGTGTCTAAACGCTTCTCCATGCCTGGACCCCCAAATAATATTCCTTTACGTGCTAAGGGGTATCTAGAGAGTGGGATAGATTTAATAACTACCCTAACCATAACGCGTACCCTAACCCTAACCCCTACCCTAAACCTGACACGTACCCTAATCCTAACCCGTACCCTAAACCGAGCCCTAACCCTAACACTAACCCTAACCCTAACCCTAACCCATAACCTACGCCGTACCCGAAGCCCTCCCCGAACCCATAACATAAGCCGTACTCTAAGCCTAACCCTAAGCCTAAACCTAACCCTAGGCTACCCTTGACTGCTTCGGCCTCCAATAGATTTCCTAAGCACTAGTGTTTTAAGGAACAGCTTAAAAAGAGAATCCTAATGTGATTTATTTATAATGGGTGTGTTCCTTATCTTATCCTAGTGTCTAAACTCTTCTCCATGGCTGGATCTCCAAATAATATTCCTTTACGTGCTAAGGGGTATCTAGAGAGTGGGCTAGGTTTAATAACTACCCTAACCCTAACGCGTACCCTAACCCTAACCCCTACCCTAACACGTACCCTAATCCTAACCAATACCCTAAACCGAGCCCTAACCCTAGCACTAACCCTAACCCTAACCCATACCCTACGCCGTACTTGAAGCCCTCCCCGAACCCGTACCCTAAGCCATGCCCTAAGCCTAACCCTAAGACTAACCCTAACCGTAGGCTACCCTTGACTGCTTCTGCCTCCAATAGATTTCCTAAGCACTAGTGTTTTAAGGAACAGCGTAAAAAGAGAATCCTAATGTGATTTCTTTATAATGGGTATGTTCCTTATCTTATCCTAGTGTCTAAACTTTTCTCCATGGATGGACCCCCAAATAATATTCCTTTACGTGCTAAGGGGTATCTAGAGAGTGGGATAGGTTTAATCACTACACTAACCCTAAAACGTACACTAACCCTAACCACTACCCTAACCCTAACACGTACCCTAATCCTAACCCAGACCCTAAACCGAGCCCTAACCCTAACACTAACACTAACCCTAACCCTAACCCATACCCTACGCTGTACCCGAAGCCCTCCCCAAACCCGTACCCTAAGCCTTACCCTAAGCCTAACCCTAAGCCTAACCCTAACCCTAGGCTACCCTTGCCTGCTTCTGCCTCCAATAGATTTCCTAAGCACTAGTGTTTTAAGGAACAGCTTAAAAAGAGAATCCTAATGTGATTTCTTTATAATAGGTGTGTTCCTTATCTTATCCTAGTGTCTAAACTCTTCTCCATGGCTGGACCCCCAAATAATATTCATTTACGTGCTAAGGGGTATCTAGAGAGTGTGATAGGTTTAATAACTACCCTAACCCTAACGCGTACCCTAACCCAAACCCCTACCGTAACCCTAACACGTACCCTAATCCTAACCAATACCCTAAACCGAGCCCTAACCCTAACACTAACCCTAACCCTAACCCTAACCCATACCCTACGCCGTACCCGAAGCCCTCCCCGAAACCGTACCCTCAGCCGTACCCTAAGCCTAACCCTAAGCCTAACCCTAACTCTAGGCTACCCTTGACAGCTTCTGCCTCCAATAGATTTCCTAAGCACTAGTGTTTTAAGGAACAGCTTAAAAAGAGAATCCTAATGTGATTTCTTTATAATGGGTATGTTCCTTATCTTATCCTAGTGTCTAAACTTTTCTCCAGGGCTGGACCCCAAATAATATTCCTTTACGTGCTAAGGGGTATCTAGATATCGGGATAGGTTTAATCACTACCTTAACCCTAACACGTACACTAACCCTAACTACTACCCTAACCCTAACACGTACCCTAATCCTAATCCATACCCTAAACCGAGCCCTAACCCTAACACTAACCCTAACCCTAACCCTAACCCATACCCTACGCCTTATCTGAACCCCTCCCACAACCCTTACCCTAAGCCTAACCCTAAGCCTAACCCTAACCCTAGGCTACCCTTGACTGCTTCTGCCTCCAATAGATTTCCTAAGCACTAGTGTTTTAAGGAACAGCTTAAAAATAGAATCCTAATGTGATTTCTTTATAATAGGTGTTTTCCTTATCTTATCCTAGTGTCTAAACTCTTCTCCATGGCTGGACCCACAAATAATATTCCTTTACGTGCTAAGGGGTATCTAGAGAGTGGGATAGGTTTAATAACTACCCTAACCCTAACGCGTACCCTAACGCTAACCCCTACCCTAACCCTAACACGTACCCTAATCCTAGTCCTTACCCTAAACGGAGCCCTAACCCTAACATTAACCCAAACCCTAACCCTAACCCATACCCTCCGCCGTACACGAAGCCCTCCCCGAACCCGTACACTAAGCCTAACCCTAAGCCTAACCCTAACCCTAGGCTACCCTTGACTGCTTCTGCCTCCAATAGATTTCCTAAGCACTAGTGTTTTAAGGAACAGCTTAAAAAGAGAATCCTAATGTGATTTCTTTATAATGGGTGTGTTCCTTATCTTATCCTAGTGACTAAACTCTTCTCCATGGCTGGACCTCCAAATAATATTCCTTTACGTGCTAAGGGGTATCTAGAGAGTGGGATAGGTTTAATAACTACCCTAACCCTAATGCGTACCCTAACCCTAACCCCTACCCTAACCCTAACAAGTATCCTAATCCTAACCCGTACCCTAAACGGAGCCCTAACCCTAACATTAACCCAAACCCTAACCCTAACCCATAACCTCCGCCGTACACGAAGCCCTCCCCGAACTCGTACCCTAAGCCTAACCCTAAGCCTAACCCTATCCCTAGGCTACCCTTGACTGCTTCTGCCTCCAATAGATTTCCTAAGCACTAGTGTTTTAAGGAACAGCTTAAAAAGAGAAACCTAATGTGATTTCTTTATAATGTGTGTGTTCCTTATATTATCTTAGTGTCTAAACGCTTCTCCATGGCTGGACCCCCAAATAATACTTCTTGACGTGCTAAGGGGTATCTAGAGAGTGGGATAGGTTTAATAACTACCCTAACCCTAACGCGTACCCTAACCCTAACCCCTACCCTAACCCTAACAAGTATCCTAATCCTAACCCGTACCCTAAACGGAGCCCTAACCCTAACACTAACCCTAACCCTAACCCTAACCCATACCCTACGCCGTACTCGAAGCCTTCCCCGAAACCGTACCCTAAGCCTAACCCTAAGGCCAACCCTAACCCTAGGCTACCCTTGATTGCTTCTGCCTCCAATGGATTTCCTAAGCACTAGTGTTTTAAGGAACAGCTTAAAAAGAGAATGCTAATGTGATTTCTTTATAATGGGTATGTTCCTTATCTTATCCTAGTTTCTAAACTTTTCTCCATGGCTGGACCCCCAAATAATATTCCTTTACGTGCTAAGGGGTATCTAGTGAGTGGGATAGGTTTAATCAGTACACTAACCCTAACACGTACACTAACCCTAACCACTACCCTAACCCTAACACGTACCCTAATCCTAACCCATAACCTAAACCGAGCCCTAACCCTAACACTAACCCTAAACCTAACCCTAACCCTAGGCTACCCTTGACTGCTTCTGCCTCCAATAGATTTCCTAAGCACTAGTGTTTTAAGGAACAGCTTAAAAAGAGAATCCTAATGTGATTTCTTTATAATGGGTGTGTTCCTTATCTTATCCTAGTGTCTAAACTCTTCTCCATGGCTGGACCCTCATATAATATTCATTTACGTGCTAAGGGGTATTTAGAGAGTGGGATAGGTTTAATAACTACCCTATCCCTAACGCATACCCTAACCCTAACCCCTACCCTAACCCTAACACGTACCCTAATCCTAACCCGTACCCTAAACCGAGCCCTAACCCTAACACTAACCCTAACCCTAACCCTAACCCATACCTTACGCCGTACCCGAAGCCCTCCCCGAACCCGTACCCTAAGCCGTACCCTAAGCCTAACCCTAAGCCTAACCCTAACCCTAGGCTACCCTTGACTGCTTCTGCCTCCAATAGATTTCCTAAGCACTAGTGTTTTAAGGAACAGCTTAAAAAGAGAATCCTAATGTGATTTCTTTATAATGGGTGTGTTCCTTATCTTATCCTAGTGTCTAAACACTTCTCCATGGCTGGACCACCAAATAATATTCCTTTACATGCTAAGGGGTATCTAGAGAGTGGGATAGGTTTAATCACTACCCTAACCCTAACGCGTACCCTAACCCTAACACCTACCCTAACCCTAACACGTACCCTAATCCTATCCCGTACCCTAAACTGAGCCCTAACCCTAACACTAACCCTAACCCTAACCCTAAACGATACCCTACGCCGTACCCGAAGCTCTCCCCGAAACCGTACCCTCAGCCGTACCCTAAGCCTAACCCTAAGCCTAACCCTAACCCTAGGCTACCCTTGACTGCTTCTGCCTCCAATAGATTTCCTAAGCACTAGTGTTTTAAGGAACAGCTTAAAAAGAGAATCCTAATGTGATTTCTTTATAATGGGTGTGTTCCTTATCTTATCCTAGTGTCTAAACGCTTCTCCATGCCTGGACCCCCAAATAATATTCCTTTACGTGCTAAGGGGTATCTAGAGAGTGGGATAGATTTAATAACTACCCTAACCATAACGCGTACCCTAACCCTAACCCCTACCCTAAACCTGACACGTACCCTAATCCTAACCCGTACCCTAAACCGAGCCCTAACCCTAACACTAACCCTAACCCTAACCCTAACCCATAACCTACGCCGTACCCGAAGCCCTCCCCGAACCCATAACATAAGCCGTACTCTAAGCCTAACCCTAAGCCTAAACATAACCCTAGGCTACCCTTGACTGCTTCTGCCTCCAATAGATTTCCTAAGCACTAGTGTTTTAAGGAACAGCGTAAAAAGAGAATCCTAATGTGATTTCTTTATAATGGGTATGTTCCTTATCTTATCCTAGTGTCTAAACTTTTCTCCATGGATGGACCCCCAAATAATATTCCTTTACGTGCTAAGGGGTATCTAGAGAGTGGGATAGGTTTAATCACTACACTAACCCTAAAACGTACACTAACCCTAACCACTACCCTAACCCTAACACGTACCCTAATCCTAACCCAGACCCTAAACCGAGCCCTAACCCTAACACTAACACTAACCCTAACCCTAACCCATACCCTACGCTGTACCCGAAGCCCTCCCCAAACCCCTACCCTATGCCGTACCCTAAGCCTAACCCTAAGCCTAACCCTAACCCTAGGCTACCCTTGCCTGCTTCTGCCTCCAATAGATTTCCTAAGCACTAGTGTTTTAAGGAACAGCTTAAAAAGAGAATCCTAATGTGATTTCTTTATAATAGGTGTGTTCCTTATCTTATCCTAGTGTCTAAACTCTTCTCCATGGCTGGACCCCCAAATAATATTCATTTACGTGCTAAGGGGTATCTAGAGAGTGTGATAGGTTTAATAACTACCCTAACCCTAACGCGTACCCTAACCCAAACCCCTACCGTAACCCTAACACGTACCCTAATCCTAACCAATACCCTAAACCGAGCCCTAACCCTAACACTAACCCTAACCCTAACCCTAACCCATACCCTACGCCGTACCCGAAGCCCTCCCCGAAACCGTACCCTCAGCCGTACCCTAAGCCTAACCCTAAGCCTAACCCTAACTCTAGGCTACCCTTGACAGCTTCTGCCTCCAATAGATTTCCTAAGCACTAGTGTTTTAAGGAACAGCTTAAAAAGAGAATCCTAATGTGATTTCTTTATAATGGGTATGTTCCTTATCTTATCCTAGTGTCTAAACTTTTCTCCAGGGCTGGACCCCAAATAATATTCCTTTACGTGCTAAGGGGTATCTAGATATCGGGAAAGGTTTAATCACTACCTTAACCCTAACACGTACACTAACCCTAACTACTACCCTAACCCTAACACGTACCCTAATCCTAATCCATACCCTAAACCGAGCCCTAACCCTAACACTAACCCTAACCCTAACCCTAACCCATACCCTACGCCTTATCTGAACCCCTCCCACAACCCTTACCCTAAGCCTAACCCTAAGCCTAACCCTAACCCTAGGATACCCTTGACTGCTTCTGCCTCCAATAGATTTCCTAAGCACTAGTGTTTTAAGGAACAGCTTAAAAATAGAATCCTAATGTGATTTCTTTATAATAGGTGTTTTCCTTATCTTATCCTAATGTCTAAACTCTTCTCCATGGCTGGACCCACAAATAATATTCCTTTACGTGCTAAGGGGTATCTAGAGAGTGGGATAGGTTTAATAACTACCCTAACCCTAACGCGTACCCTAACGCTAACCCCTACCCTAACCCTAACACGTACCCTAATCCTAGTCCTTACCCTAAACGGAGCCCTAACCCTAACATTAACCCAAACCCTAACCCTAACCCATACCCTCCGCCGTACACGAAGCCCTCCCCGAACCCGTACCCTAAGCCTAACCCTAAACCTAACCCTAACCCTAGGCTACCCTTGACTGCTTCTGCCTCCAATAGATTTCCTAAGCACTAGTGTTTTAAGGAACAGCTTAAAAAGAGAATCCTAATGTGATTTCTTTATAATGGGTGTGTTCCTTATCTTATCCTAGTGACTAAACTCTTCTCCATGGCTGGACCTCCAAATAATATTCCTTTACGTGCTAAGGGGTATCTAGAGAGTGGGATAGGTTTAATAACTACCCTAACCCTAATGCGTACCCTAACCCTAACCCCTACCCTAACCCTAACAAGTATCCTAATCCTAACCCGTACCCTAAACGGAGCCCTAACCCTAACATTAACCCAAACCCTAACCCTAACCCATAACCTCCGCCGTACACGAAGCCCTCCCCGAACTCGTACCCTAAGCCTAACCCTAAGCCTAACCCTAACCCTAGGCTACCCTTGACTGCTTCTGCCTCCAATAGATTTCCTAAGCACTAGTGTTTTAAGGAACAGCTTAAAAAGAGAATCCTAAAATGATTTCTTTATAATGGGTGTGTTCCTTATCTTATCCTAGTGTCTAAACTCTTCTCCATGGCTGGACCCTCATATAATATTCATTTACGTGCTAAGGGGTATTTAGAGAGTGGGATAGGTTTAATAACTACCCTATCCCTAACGCATACCCTAACCCTAACCCCTACCCTAACCCTAACACGTACCCTAATCCTAACCCGTACCCTAAACCGAGCCCTAACCCTAACACTAACCCTAACCCTAACCCTAACCCATACCTTACGCCGTACCCGAAGCCCTCCCCGAACCCGTACCCTAAGCCGTACCCTAAGCCTAACCCTAAGCCTAACCCTAACCCTAGGCTACCCTTGACTGCTTCTGCCTCCAATAGATTTCCTAAGCACTAGTGTTTTAAGGAACAGCTTAAAAAGAGAATCCTAATGTGATTTCTTTATAATGGGTGTGTTCCTTATCTTATCCTAGTGTCTAAACACTTCTCCATGGCTGGACCTCCAAATAATATTCCTTTACATGCTAAGGGGTATCTAGAGAGTGGGATAGGTTTAATCACTACCCTAACCCTAACACGTACACTAACCCTAACCCCTACCCTAACACTAACACGTATCCAAATCCTAACCCGTACCCTAAACCGAGCTCTAACCGTAACACTAACCCTAACCCTCACCCATACCCTACGCCGTACCCGAAGCCCTCCCCGAACCCGTACCCTAAGCCGTACCCTAAGCCTAACCCTAAGCCTAACCCTAAACCTAGGCTACCCTTGACAGCTTCTGCCTCCAATAGATTTCCTAAGCACTAGTGTTTTAAGGAACAGCTTAAAAAGAGAATCCTAATGTGATTTCTTTATAATGGGTATGTTCCTTTTCTTATCCTAGTGTCTAAACTTTTCTCCATGGCTGGACCCCCAAATAATATTCCTTTACATGCTAAGGGGTATCTAGAGAGTGGGATAGGTTTAATCAGTACCCTAACCCTAACACGTACACTAACCCTAACCACTACCCTAACCCTAACACGTACCCTAATCCTAAACCAGAACCTAAACCGAGCCCTAACCCTAACACTAACCCTAACCCTAACCCTAACCAATACCCTACGCTGTATCCGAAGCCCTCCCCGAACCCGTACCCTAAGCCGTACCCTAAGCCTACCCCTAAGCCTAACCCTAACCCTAGGCTACCCTTGACTGCTTCTGCCTCCAATAGATTTCCTAAGCACTAGTGTTTTAAGGAACAGCTTAAAAAGTGAATCCTAATGTGATTTCTTTATAATAGGTGTGTTCCTTATCTTATCCTAGTGTCTAAACTCTTCTCCATGGCTGGACCCCCAAATAATATTCCTTTACGTTTTAAGGGGTATCTAGAAAGTGTGATAGGTTTAATCACTACACTAACCCTAACACGTACACTAACCCTAACCACTACCCTAACCCTAACACGTACCCTAATCCTAACCCATACCCTAAACCGAGCCCTAACCCTAACACTAACACTAACCCTAACCCTAACCCATACCCTACGCTGTACCCGTAGCCCTCCCTGAAACCGTACCCTAATCCGTACCCTAAGCCTAACCCTAAGCCTAACCCTAACCCTAGGCTACCCTTGACTGCTTCTGCCTCCAATAGATTTCCTAAGCACTAGTGTTTTAAGGAACAGCTTAAAAAGAGAATCCTAATGTGTTTTCTTTATAATGGGGGTATTCCTTATCTTATCCTTGTGTCTAAACTCTTCTCCATGGCTGGACCACCAAATAATATTCCTTTACGTGCTAAGGGGTATCTAGAGAGTGGGATAGGTTTAATAACTACCCTAACCCTAACGCGTACCCTAACCCTAACCCCTACCCTAACCCTAACACGTACCCTAATCCTAACCCGTACCCTAAACTGAGCCCTAACCCTAACACTAACCCTAACCCTAACCCTAACCCATACCCTACGCATTACTCGAAGCCCTCCCCGAACACGTACCCTAAGCCTAACCCTAAGGCTAACCCTAACCCTAGGCTGCCCTTGACAGCTTCTGCCTCCAATTTATTTCCTAAGCACTAGTGTTTTAAGGAACAGCTTAAAAAGAGAATCCTAATGTGATTTCTTTATAATAGGTGTGTTCCTTATCTTATCCTAGTGTCTAAACTCTTCTCCATGGCTGGACCCCCAAATAATATTCATTTCCTTGCTAAGGGGTATCTAGAGAGTGTGATAGGTTTAATAACTACCCTAACACTAACGCGTACCCTAACCCTAACCCCTACCCTAACCCTAACACGTACCCTAATCCTATCCCTTAACCTAAACGGAGCCCTAACCCTAACACTAACCCAAAGCTTAAACCTAACCCATACCCTCCACGGTACACGAAACCCTCCCCGAACCCGTACCCTAAGCCTAACCCTAAGCCTAACCCTAAGCCTACGCTACCCTTGACTGCTTCTGCCTCCAATAGATTTCTTAAGCACTAGTGTTTTAAGGAACAGCTTAAAAAGAGAATCCTAATGTGATTTCTTTATAATGGGTGTGTTCCTTATTTATCCAAGTGTCTAAACTTTTCTCCATGGATGGACCCACAAATAATATTCCTTTACGTGCTAAGGGGTATCTAGAGAGTGGGATAGGTTTAATCACTACACTAACCCTAACACGTACACTAACCCTAAACACTACCCTAACCCTAACACGTACCCTAATCCTAACCCAGAACCTAAACCGAGCCCTAACCCTAACACTGACACTAACCCTAACCCTAACCCATACCCTACGCTGTACCCATAGCCCTCCCTGAACCCGTACCCTAATCCGTACCCTAAGCCTAACCCTAAGCCTAACCCTAACCCTAGGCTACCCTTGACTGCTTCTGCCTCCAATAGATTTCCTAAGCACTAGTGTTTTAAGGAACAGCTTAGAAAGAGAATCCTAATGTGATTTCTTTATAATGGGTGTGTTCCTTATCTTATCCTAGTGTCTAAACGCTTCTCCATGTCTGGACCCCCAAATAATATTCCTTTACGTGCTAAGGGGTATCTAGAGAGTGGGATAGATTTAATAACTACCCTAACCATAACGCGTACCCTAACCCTAACCCCTACCCTAAACCTGACACGTACCCTAATCCTAACCCGTACCCTAAACCGAGCCCTAACCCTAACACTAACCCTAACCCTAACCCTAACCCATAACCTACGCCGTACCCGAAGCCCTCCCCGAACCCATAACATAAGCCGTACTCTAAGCCTAACCCTAAGCCTAAACCTAACCCTAGGCTACCCTTGACTGCTTCTGCCTCCAATAGATTTCCTAAGCACTAGTGTTTTAAGGAACAGCTTAAAAAGAGAATCCTAATGTGATTTATTTATAATGGGTGTGTTCCTTATCTTATCCTAGTGTCTAAACTCTTCTCCATGGCTGGATCTCCAAATAATATTCCTTTACGTGCTAAGGGGTATCTAGAGAGTGGGCTAGGTTTAATAACTACCCTAACCCTAACGCGTACCCTAACCCTAACCCCTACCCTAACACGTACCCTAATGCTAACCAATACCCTAAACCGAGCCCTAACCCTAGCACTAACCCTAACCCTAACCCATACCCTACGCCATACTCGAAGCCCTCCCCGAACCCGTACCCTAAGCCGTGCCCTAAGCCTAACCCTAAGACTAACCCTAACCCTAGGCTGCCCTTGACTGCTTCTGCCTCCAATAGATTTCCTAAGCACTAGTGTTTTAAGGAACAGCGTAAAAAGAGAATCCTAATGTGATTTCTTTATAATGGGTATGTTCCTTATCTTATCCTAGTGTCTAAACTTTTCTCCATGGATGGACCCCCAAATAATATTCCTTTACGTGCTAAGGGGTATCTAGAGAGTGGGATAGGTTTAATCACTACACTAACCCTAAAACGTACACTAACCCTAACCACTACCCTAACCCTAACACGTACCCTACTCCTAACCCAGACCCTAAACCGAGCCCTAACCCTAACACTAACACTAACCCTAACCCTAACCCATACCCTACGCTGTATCCGAAGCCCTCCCTGAACCCGTACCCTAAGCCATACCCTAAGCCTACCCCTAAGCCTAACCCTAAACCTAGGCTACCCTTGACTGCTTCTGCCTCCAATAGATTTCCTAAGCACTAGTGTTTTAAGGAACAGCTTAAAAAGAGAATCCTAATGTGATTTCTTTATAATGGCTGTGTTCCTTATCTTATCCTAGTGACTAAACTCTTCTCCATGGCTGGACCTCCAAATAATATTCCTTTACGTGCTAAGGGGTATCTAGAGAGTGGGATAGGTTTAATAACTACCCTAACCCTAACGCGTACCCTAACCCTAACCCCTACCCTAACCCTAACAAGTATCCTAATCCTAACCCGTACCCTAAACGGAGCCCTAACCCTAACACTAACCCTAACCCTAACCCTAACCCATACCCTACGCCGTACTCGAAGCCTTCCCCGAACCCGTACCCTAAGCCTAACCCTAAGGCTAACCCTAACCCTAGGCTACCCTTGACTGCTTCTGCCTCCAATAGATTTCCTAAGCACTAGTGTTTTAAGGAACAGCTTAAAAAGAGAATGCTAATGTGATTTCTTTATAATGGGTATGTTCCTTATCTTATCCTAGTTTCTAAACTTTTCTCCATGGCTGGACCCCCAAATAATATTCCTTTACGTGCTAAGGGGTATCTAGTGAGTGGGATAGGTTTAATCAGTACACTAACCCTAACACGTACACTAACCCTAACCACTACCCTAACCCTAACACGTACCCTAAACCTAACCCATAACCTAAACCGAGCCCTAACCCTAACACTAACCCTAAACCTAACCCTAACCCATACCCTACGCCGTACCCGAATCCCTCCCAGAACCCGTACCCTAAGCCGTACCCTAAGCCTAACCCTAAGCCTAACCCTAACCCTAGGCTACCCTTGACTGCTTCTGCCTCCAATAGATTTCCTAAGCACTAGTGTTTTAAGGAACAGCTTAAAAAGAGAATCCTAATGTGATTTCTTTATAATGGGTGTTTTCCTTATCTTATCCTAGTGTCTAAACTCTTCTCCATGGCTGGACCCTCATATAATATTCATTTACGTGCTAAGGGGTATTTAGAGAGTGGGATAGGTTTAATAACTACCCTATCCCTAACGCATACCCTAACCCTAACCCCTACCCTAACCCTAACACGTACCCTAATCCTAACCCGTACCCTAAACCGAGCCCTAACCCTAACACTAACCCTAACCCTAACCCTAACCCATACCTTACGCCGTACCCGAAGCCCTCCCCGAACCCGTACCCTAAGCCGTACCCTAAGCCTAACCCTAAGCCTAACCCTAACCCTAGGCTACCCTTGACTGCTTCTGCCTCCAATAGATTTCCTAAGCACTAGTGTTTTAAGGAACAGCTTAAAAAGAGAATCCTAATGTGATTTCTTTATAATGGGTGTGTTCCTTATCTTATCCTAGTGTCTAAACACTTCTCCATGGCTGGACCTCCAAATAATATTCCTTTACATGCTAAGGGGTATCTAGACAGTGGGATAGGTTTAATCACTACCCTAACCCTAACGCGTACCCTAACCCTAACACCTACCCTAACCCTAACACGTACCCTAATCCTATCCCGTACCCTAAACTGAGCCCTAACCCTAACACTAACCCTAACCCTAACCCTAAACGATACCCTACGCCGTACCCGAAGCTCTCCCCGAAACCGTACCCTCAGCCGTACCCTAAGCCTAACCCTAAGCCTAACCCTAACCCTAGGCTACCCTTGACTGCTTCTGCCTCCAATAGATTTCCTAAGCACTAGTGTTTTAAGGAACAGCTTAAAAAGAGAATCCTAATGTGATTTCTTTATAATGGGTGTGTTCCTTATCTTATCCTAGTGTCTAAACGCTTCTCCATGCCTGGACCCCCAAATAATATTCCTTTACGTGCTAAGGGGTATCTAGAGAGTGGGATAGATTTAATAACTACCCTAACAATAACGCGTACCCTAACCCTAACCCCTACCCTAAACCTGACACGTACCCTAATCCTAACCCGTACCCTAAACCGAGCCCTAACCCTAACACTAACCCTAACCCTAACCCTAACCCATAACCTATGCCGTACCCGAAACCCTCCCCGAACCCATTACATAAGCCGTACTCTAAGCCTAACCCTAAGCCTAAACCTAACCCTAGGCTACCCTTGACTGCTTCTGCCTCCAATAGATTTCCTAAGCACTAGTGTTTTAAGGAACAGCTTAAAAAGAGAATCCTAATGTGATTTATTTATAATGGGTGTGTTCCTTTTCTTATCCTAGTGTCTAAACTCTTCTCCATGGCTGGATCTCCAAATAATATTCCTTTACGTGCTAAGGGGTATCTAGAGAGTGGGCTAGGTTTAATAACTACCCTAACCCTAACGCGTACCCTAACCCTAACCCCTACCCTAACACGTACCCTAATCCTAACCAATACCCTAAACCGAGCCCTAACCCTAGCACTAACCCTAACCCTAATCCATACCCTACGCCGTACTCGAAGCCCTCCCCGAACCCGTACCCTAAGCCGTGCCCTAAGCCTAACCCTAAGACTAACCCTAACCCTAGGCTACCCTTGACTGCTTCTGCCTCCAATAGATTTCCTAAGCACTAGTGTTTTAAGGAACAGCGTAAAAAGAGAATCCTAATGTGATTTCTTTATAATGGTTATGTTCCTTATCTTATCCTAGTGTCTAAACTTTTCTCCATGGATGGACCCCCAAATAATATTCCTTTACGTGCTAAGGGGTATCTAGAGAGTGGGATAGGTTTAATCACTACACTAACCCTAAAACGTACACTAACCCTAACCACTACCCTAACCCTAACACGTACCCTAATCCTAACCCAGACCCTAAACCGAGCCCTAACCCTAACACTAACACTAACCCTAACCCTAACCCATACCCTACGCTGTACCCGAAGACCTCCCCAAACCCGTACCCTAAGCCGTACCCTAAGCCTAACCCTAAGCCTAACCCTAACCCTAGGCTACCCTTGCCTGCTTCTGCCTCCAATAGATTTCCTAAGCACTAGTGTTTTAAGGAACAGCTTAAAAAGAGAATCCTAATGTGATTTCTTTATAATAGGTGTGTTCCTTATCTTATCCTAGTGTCTAAACTCTTCTCCATGGCTGGACCCCCAAATAATATTCATTTACGTGCTAAGGGGTATCTAGAGAGTGTGATAGGTTTAATAACTACCCTAACCCTAACGCGTACCCTAACCCAAACCCCTACCGTAATCCTAACACGTACCCTAATCCTAACCAATACCCTAAACCGAGCCCTAACCCTAACACTAACCCTAACCCTAACCCTAACCCATACCCTACGCCGTACCCGAAGCCCTCCCCGAAACCGTACCCTCAGCCGTACCCTAAGCCTAACCCTAACTCTAGGCTACCCTTGACAGCTTCTGCCTCCAATAGATTTCCTAAGCACTAGAGTTTTAAGGAACAGCTTAAAAAGAGAATCCTAATGTGATTTCTTTATAATGGGTATGTTCCTTATCTTATCCTAGTGTCTAAACTTTTCTCCAGGGCTGGACCTCAAATAATATTCCTTTACGTGCTAAGGGGTATCTAGATATCGGGATAGGTTTAATCACTACCTTAACCCTAACACGTACACTAACCCTAACTACTACCCTAACCCTAACACGTACCCTAATCCTAATCCATACCCTAAACCGAGCCGTAACCCTAACACTAACCCTAACCCTAACCCTAACCCATACCCTACGCCTTATCTGAACCCCTCCCACAACCCTTACCCTAAGCCTAACCCTAAGCCTAACCCTAACCCTAGGCTACCCTTGACTGCTTCTGCCTCCAATAGATTTCCTAAGCACTAGTGTTTTAAGGAACAGCTTAAAAATAGAATCCTAATGTGATTTCTTTATAATAGGTGTTTTCCTTATCTTATCCTAGTGTCTAAACTCTTCTCCATGGCTGGACCCACAAATAATATTCCTTTACGTGCTAAGGGGTATCTAGAGAGTGGGATAGGTTTAATAACTACCCTAACCCTAACGCGTACCCTAACGCTAACCCCTACCCTAACCCTAACACGTACCCTAATCCTAGTCCTTACCCTAAACGGAGCCCTAACCCTAACATTAACCCAAACCCTAACCCTAACCCATACCCTCCGCCGTACACGAAGCCCTCCCCGAACCCGTACCCTAAGCCTAACCCTAAGCCTAACCCTAACCCTAGGCTACCCTTGACTGCTTCTGCCTCCAATAGATTTCCTAAGCACTAGTGTTTTAAGGAACAGCTTAAAAAGAGAATCCTAATGTGATTTCTTTATAATGGGTGTGTTCCTTATCTTATCCTAGTGACTAAACTCTTCTCCATGGCTGGACCTCCAAATAATATTCCTTTACATGCTAAGGGGTATCTAGAGAGTGGGATAGGTTTAATAACTACCCTAACCCTAATGCGTACCCTAACCCTAACCCCTACCCTAACCCTAACAAGTATCCTAATCCTAACCCGTACCCTAAACGGAGCCATAACCCTAACATTAACCCAAACCCTAACCCTAACCCATAACCTCCGCCGTACACGAAGCCCTCCCCGAACTCGTACCCTAAGCCTAACCCTAAGCCTAACCCTAACCCTAGGCTACCCTAGACTGCTTCTGCCTCCAATAGATTTCCTAAGCACTAGTGTTTTAAGGAACAGCTTAAAAAGAGAATCCTAATGTGATTTCTTTATAATGGGTATGTTCCTTATCTTATCCTAGTTTCTAAACTTTTCTCCATGGCTGGACCCCCAAATAATATTCCTTTACGTGCTAAGGGGTATCTAGTGAGTGGGATAGGTTTAATCAGTACACTAACCCTAACACGTACACTAACCCTAACCACTACCCTAACCCTAACACGTACCCTAATCCTAACCCATAACCTAAACCGAGCCCTAACCCTAACACTAACCCTAAACCTAACCCTAACCCATACCCTACGCCGTACCCGAACCCCTCCCAGAACCCGTACCCTAAGCCGTACCCTAAGCCTAACCCTAAGCCTAACCCTAACCCTAGGCTACCCTTGACTGCTTCTGCCTCCAATAGATTTCCTAAGCACTAGTGTTTTAAGGAACAGCTTAAAAAGAGAATCCTAATGTGATTTCTTTATAATGGGTGTGTTCCTTATCTTATCCTAGTGTCTAAACTCTTCTCCATGGCTGGACCCTCATATAATATTCATTTACGTGCTAAGGGGTATTTAGAGAGTGGGATAGGTTTAATAACTACCCTATCCCTAACGCATACCCTAACCCTAACCCCTACCCTAACCCTAACACGTACCCTAATCCTAACCCGTACCCTAAACCGAGCCCTAACCCTAACACTAACCCTAACCCTAACCCTAACCCATACCTTACGCCGTACCCGAAGCCCTCCCCGAACCCGTACCCTAAGCCGTACCCTAAGCCTAACCCTAAGCCTAACCCTAACCCTAGGCTACCCTTGACTGCTTCTGCCTCCAATAGATTTCCTAAGCACTAGTGTTTTAAGGAACAGCTTAAAAAGAGAATCCTAATGTGATTTCTTTATAATGGGTGTGTTCCTTATCTTATCCTAGTGTCTAAACACTTCTCCATGGCTGGACCTCCAAATAATATTCCTTTACATGCTAAGGGGTATCTAGAGAGTGGGATAGGTTTAATCACTACCCTAAACCTAACACGTACACTAACCATAACCCCTACCCTAACACTAACACGTATCCAAATCCTAACCCGTACCCTAAACCGAGCTCTAACCGTAACACTAACCCTAACCCTCACCCATACCCTACGCCGTACCCGAAGCCCTCCCCGAACCCGTACCCTAAGCCGTACCCTAAGCCTAACCCTAAGCCTAACCCTAAACCTAGGCTACCCTTGACTGCTTCTGTCTCCAATAGATTTCCTAAGCACTAGTGTTTTAAGGAACAGCTTAAAAAGAGAATCCTAATGTGATTTCTTTATAATGGGTGTGTTCCTTATCTTATACTAGTGTCTAAACTCTTCTCCATGGCTGGACCACCAAATAATATTCCTTTACGTGCTAAGGGGTATCTAGAGAGTGGGATAGGTTTAATAACTACCCTAACCCTAATGCGTACCCTAACCCTAACCCCTACCCTAACGCTAACACGTATCCTAATCCTAACCCGTATCCTAAACGGAGCCCTAACCCTAACACTAACCCAAAGCTTAAACCTAAACCATACCCTCCACCGTACACGAAACCCTCCCCGAACCCGTACCCTAAGCCTAACCCTAAGCCTAACCCTAAGCCTACGCTACCCTTGACTGCTTCTGCCTCCAATAGATTTCTTAAGCACTAGTGTTTTAAGGAACAGCTTAAAAAGAGAATCCTAATGTGATTTCTTTATAATGGGTGTGTTCCTTATTTATCCAAGTGTCTAAACTTTTCTCCATGGATGGACCCACAAATTATATTCCTTTACGTGCTAAGGGGTATCTAGAGAGTGGGATAGGTTTAATCACTACACTAACCCTAACACGTACACTAACCCTAAACACTACCCTAACCCTAACACGTACCCTAATCCTAACCCAGACCCTAAACCGATCCCTAACCCTAACACTGACACTAACCCTAACCCTAACCCATACCCTACGCTGTACCCGTAGCCCTCCCTGAACTGGTACCCTAATCCGTACCCTAAGCCTAACCCTAAGCCTAACCCTAACCCTAGGCTACCCTTGACTGCTTCTGCCTCCAATAGATTTCCTAAGCACTAGTGTTTTAAGGAACAGCTTAGAAAGAGAATCCTAATGTGATTTCTTTATAATGGGGGTGTTCCTTATCTTATCCTAGTGTCTAAACTCTTCTCCATGGCTGGACCCCCAAATAATATTCCTTTACGTGCTAAGGGGTATCTAGAGAGTGGGATAGTTTTAATAACTACCCTAACCCTAACGCGTACCCTAACCCTAACCCCTACCCTAACACTAACACGTACCCTAATCCTAACCCGTACCCTAAACTGAGCCCTAACCCTAACACTAACACTAACCCTAACCCTAACCCATACCCTACGCCGTACCCGAAGCCCTCCCCGAACCTGTACCCTAAGCCGAACCCTAAGCCTAACCCTAAGACTAACCCTAACCCTAGGCTACCCTTGACTGCTTCTGCCTCCAATAGATTTTCTAAGCACTAGTGTTTTAAGAAACAGCTTAAAAAGAGAATCCTAATGTGATTTCTTTATAATGGGTGTGTTCCTTATCTTATCCTAGTGTCTAAACTCTTCTCCATGGCTGGACCTCCATATAATATTCCTTTTCGTGCTAAGGGGTATCTAGAGAGTGGGATAGGTTTAATAACTACACTAACACTAACGCGTACCCTAACCCAAACACCTACCGTAACCCTAACACTTACCCTAATCCTAACCAATAACTTAAACCGAGCCCTAACCCTAACACTAACCCTAACCCTAATCCTAACCCATACCCTACGCCATACCCGAAGCTCTCCCCGAAACCGTACCCTCAGCCGTACCCTAAGACTAACCCTAAGCCTAACCCTAACCCTAGGCTACCCTTGACAGCTTCTGCCTCCAATAGATTTCCTAAGCACTAATGTTATAAAGAACAGCTTAAAAAGAGAATCCTAATGTGATTTCTTTATAATGGGTATGTTCCTTATCTTATCCTAGTGTCTAAACTTTTCTCCGTGGCTGGACCCCCAAATAATATTCCTTTACGTGCTAAGGGGTATATAAATAGTGGAATAGGTTTAATCACTACCTTAACCCTAACACGTACACTAATCCTATCCCGTAACCTAAACGGAGCCCTAACCCTAACACTAACCCAAAGCTTAAACCTAACCCATACCCTCCACCGTACACGAAACCCTCCCCGAACCCGTACCCTAAGCCTAACCCTAAGCCTAACCCTAAGCCTACGCTACCCTTGACTGCTTCTGCCTCCAATAGATTTCCTAAGCACTAGTGTTTTAAGGAACAGCTTAAAAAGAGACTCCTAATGTGATTTCTTTATAATGGGTGTGTTCCTTATCTTTTCCTAGTGTCTAAACTTTTCTCCATGGATGGACCCACAAATAATATTCCTTTACGTGCTAAGGGGTATCTAGAGAGTGGGATAGGTTTAATCACTACACTAACCCTAACACGTACACTAACCCTAACCCCTACCCTAACCCTAACACGTACCCTAATCCTAACCCAGTCCCTAAACCGAGCCCTAACCCTAACACTAACACTAACCCTAACCCTAACCCATACCCTACACTGTACCCGTAGCCCTCCCTGAACCCGTACCCTAATCCGTACCATAAGCGTAACCCTAAGCCTAACCCTAACCCTGGCTACCCTTGATTGCTTCTGCCTCCAATAGATTTCCTAAGCACTAGTGTTTTAAGGAACAGCTTAAAAAGAGAATCCTAATGTGATTTCTTTATAATGGGGGTGTTCCTTATCTTATCCTTGTGTCTAAACTCTTCTCCATGGCTGGACCACCAAATAATATTCCTTTACGTGCTAAGGGGTATCTAGAGAGTGGGATAGGTTTAATGACTACCCTAACCCTAACGCGTACCCTAACCCTAACCCCTACCCTAACCCTAACACGTACCCTAATCCTAACCAATACCCTAAACCGAGCCCTAACCCTAACACTAACACTAACCCTAACCCTAACCCATACCCTATGCCGTACCCGAAGCCCTCTCCGAAACCGTACCCTCAGCCGTACCCTAAGCCTAACCCTAAGCCTAACCCTAACCCTAGGCTACCCTTGACAGCTTCTGCCTCCAATAGATTTCCTAAGCACTAGTGTTTTAAGGAACAGCTTAAAAAGAGAATCCTAATGTGATTTCTTTATAATGGGTATGTTGCTTATCTTATCCTAGTGTCTAAACTTTTCTCCAGGGCTGGACCCCCAAATAATATTCCTTTACGTGCTAAGGGGTATCTAGATATTGGGATAGGTTTAATCACTACCTTAACCCTAACACGTACACTAACCCTAACTACTACCCTAACCCTAACACGTACCCTAATCCTAATCCATACCCTAAACCGAGCCCTAACCCTAACACTAACCCTAACCCTAACCCTAACCCATACCCTACGCCGTATCCGAACCCCTCCCACAACCCTTACCCTAAGCCTAACCCTAAGCCTAACCCTAACCCTAGGCTACCCTTGACTGCTTGTGCCTCCAATAGATTTCCTAAGCACTAGTGTTTTAAGGAACAGCTTAAAAAGAGAATCCTAATGTGATTTCTTTATAATAGGTGTCTTCCTTATCTTATCCTAGTGTCTAAACTCTTCTCCATGGCTGGACCCACAAATAATATTCCTTTACGTGCTAAGGGGTATCTAGAGAGTGGGATAGGTTTAGTAACTACCCTAACCCTAACGTGTACCCTAACGCTAACCCCTACCCTAACCCTAACACGTACCCTAATCCTATTCCGTACCCTAAACGGAGCCCTAACCCTAACATTAACCCAAACCCTAACCCTAACCCATACCCTCCGCCGTAAACGAAGCCCTCCCCGAACCCGTACCCTAAGCCTAACCCTAAGCCTAACCCTAACCCTAGGCTACCCTTGACTGCTTCTGCCTCCAATAGATTTCCTAAGCACTAGTGTTTTAAGGAACAGCTTAAAAAGAGAAAACTAATGTGATTTCTTTTTAATGTGTGTGTTCCTTATATTATCTTAGTGTCTAAACGCTTCTCCATGGCTGGACCCCAAATGATACTCCTTGACGTGCTAAGGGGTATCTAGAGAGTGGGATAGGTTTAATAACTACCCTAACCCTAACACGTACCCTAACCCTAACCCGTACCCTAAACCGAGCCCTAACCCTAACACTAACCCTAACCCTAACCCATACCCTACGCCGTTCCCGAAGCCCTCCCCGAACCCGTACCCTAAGCCTAACCCTAAGCCTAACCCTAAGCCTACGCTACCCTTGACTGCTTCTGCCTCCAATAGATTTCCTAAGCACTAGTGTTTTAAGGAACAGCTTAAAAAGAGAATCCTAATGTGATTTATTTATAATGGGTGTGTTCCTTATCTTATCCTAGTGTCTAAACTCTTCTCCATGGCTGGACCTCCAAATAATATTCCTTTACGTGCTAAGGGGTATCTAGAGAGTGGGATAGGTTTAATAACTACCCTAACCCTAACGCGTACCCTAACCCTAACCCCTACCGTAACCCTAACACGTACCCTAATCCTAACCAATACCCTAAACCGAACCCTAACCCTAACACTAACCCTAACCCTAACCCTAACCCATACCCTACGCCGTACCCGAAGCCCTCCCCGAAACCGTACCCTCAGCCGTACCCTAAGCCTAACCCTAAGCCTCACCCTAACCCTAGGCTACCCTTGACTGCTTCTGCCTCCAATAGATTTCCTAAGCACTAGTGTTTTAAGGAACAGCTTAAAAAGAGAATCCTAATGTGATTTCTTTATAATGGATATGATCCTTATCTTATCGTAGTGTCTAAACTTTTCTCCATGGCTGGACCCCCAAATAATATTCCTTTACGTGCTAAGGGGTATATAGATAGTGGGATAGTTTTAATCACTACCTTAAACCTAACACGTACACTAACCCTAACTACTACCCTAACCCTAACACGTACCCTAACCCTAACCCCTACCCTAACCCTAACACGTACCCTAATCCTAACCCGTACCCTAAACCGAGCCCTAACCCTAAAACTAACCCTAAACCTAACCCTAACCCATACCCTACGCCGTTCCCGAAGCCCTCCCCGAACCCGTACCCTAAGCCGTACCCTAAGCCTAACCCTAAGCCTAACCCTAACCCTAGGCTACCCTTGACTGCTTCTGCCTCCAATAGATTTCCTAAGCACCAGTGTTTTAAGGAACAGCTTAAAAAGAGAATCCTAATGTGATGTCTTTATAATCGGTGTGTTCCTTATCTTATCCTAGTGTCTAAACTCTTCTCCATGGCTGGACCCCAAATAATATTCCTTTACGTGCTAAGGGGTATCTGGAGAGTGGGATAGGTTTAATAACTACCCTAACCCTAACGGGTACCCTAACGCTAACCCCTACCCTAACCCTAACACGTACCCTAATCCTATCCCGTACCCTAAACGGAGCCCTAACCCTAACATTAACCCAAACCCTAACCCATACCCTCCGCCGTACACGAAGTCCTCCTCGAACCCGTACCCTAAGCATAACCCTAAGCCTAACCCTAACCCTAGGCTACCCTTGACTGCTTCTGCCTCCAATAGATTTCCTAAGCACTAGTGTTTTAAGGAACAGCTTAAAAAGAGAATCCTAATGTGATTTCTTTATAATAGGTGTTTTCCTTATCTTATCCTAGTGTCTAAACTCTTCTCCATGGCTGGACCCACAAATAATATTCCTTTACGTGCTAAGGGGTATCTAGAGAGTGGGATAGGTTTAATAACTACCCTAACCCTAACGCATACCCTAACGCTAACCCCTACCCTAACCCTAACACGTACCCTAATCCTATTCCGTACCCTAAACGGAGCCCTAACCCTAACATTAACGCAAACCCTAACCCTAACCCATACCCTCCGCCGTACACGAAGCCCTCCCCGAACCCGTACCCTAAGTCTAACCCTAAGCCTAACCCTAACCCTAGGCTACCCTTGACTGCTTCTGCCTCCAATAGATTTCCTAAGCACTAGTGTTTTAAGAAACAGCTTAAAAAGAGAAACCTAATGTGATTTCTTTATAATGTGTGTGTTCCTTATATTATCTTAGTGTCTAAACGCTTCTCCATGGCTGGACACCAAATGATACTCCTTGACGTGCTAAGGGGTATCTAGAGAGTGGGATAGGTTTAATAACTACCCTAACCCTAACACGTACCCTAACCCTAACCCCTACCCTAACCCTAACACGTACCCTAATCCTAACCCGTACCCTAAACCGAGCCCTAACCCTAAAACTAACCCTAACCCTAACCCTAACCCATACCCTACGCCGTTCCCGAAGCCCTCTCCGAAACCGTACCCTAAGCCTAACCCTAAGCTTAACCCTAAGCCTACGCTACCCTTGACTGCTTCTGCCTCCAATAGATTTCCTAAGCACTAGTGTTTTAAGGAACAGCTTAAAAAGAGAATCCTAATGTGATTTATTTATAATGGGTGTGTTCCTTATCTTATCCTAGTGTCTAAACTCTTCTCCATGGCTGGACCTCCAAATAATATTCCTTTACGTGCTAAGGGGTATCTAGAGAGTGGGATAGGTTTAATAACTACCCTAACCCTAACGCGTACCCTAACCCTAACCCCTACCCTAAGCCTAACACGTGCCCTAATCCTAACCAATACCCTAAACCGAGCCCTAACCCTAACACTAACCCTAACCCTAACCCTAACCCATACCCTACGCCGTACCCGAAGCCCTCCCCGAAACCGTACCCTCAGCCGTACCCTAAGCCTAACCCTAAGCCTCACCCTAACCCTAGGCTACCGTTGACTGCTTCTGCCTCCAATAGATTTCCTAAGCACTAGTGTTTTAAGGAACAGCTTAAAAAGAGAATCCTAATGTGATTTCTTTATAATGGGTATGTTCCTTATCTTATCCTAGTGTCTAAACTTTTCTCCATGGCTGGACCCCCAAATAATATTCCTTTACGTGCTAAGGGGTATATAGATAGTGGGATAGGTTTAATCACTACCTTAACCCTAACACGTACACTAACCCTAACTACTACCCTAACACTAACACGTACCCTAATCCTAACCCGTACCCTAAACCGAGCCCTAACCCTAACACTAACCATAACACTAACCCTAACCCATAACCTACGCCGTACCCGAAGCCCTCCCCGATCCCGTACCATAAGCCGTACTCTAAGCCTAACCCTAAGCCTAAACCTAACCCTAGGCTATCCTTGACTGCTTCTGCCTCCAATAGATTTCCTAAGCACTAGTGTTTTAAGGAACAGCGTAAAAAGAGAATCCTAATGTGATTTCTTTATAATGGGTATGTTCCTTATCTTATCCTAGTGTCTAAACTTTTCTCCATGGATGGACCCCCAAATAATATTCCTTTACGTGCTAAGGGGTATCTAGAGAGTGGGATAGGTTTAATCACTACACTAACCCTAACACGTACACTAACCCTATCCACTACCCTAACCCTAACACGTACCCTAATCCTAACCCAGACCCTAAACCGAGCCCTAACCCTAACACTAACACTAACCCTAACCCTAACCCATACCCTACGCTGTACCCGAAGCCCTCCCCGAACCCGTACCCTAAGCCGTACCCTAAGCCTAACCCTAAGCCTAACCCTAACCCTAGGCTACCCTTGACTGCTTCTGCCTCCAATAGATTTCCTAAGCACCAGTGTTTTAAGGAACAGCTTAAAAAGAGAATCCTAATGTGATGTCTTTATAATGGGTGTGTTCCTTATCTTATCCTACTGTCTAAACTCTTCTCCATGGCTGGAACCCCAAATAATATTCCTTTACGTGCTAAGGGGTATCTGGAGAGTGGGATAGGTTTAATAACTACCCTAACCCTAACGGGTACCCTAACGCTAACCCCTACCCTAACCCTAACACGTACCCTAATCCTATCCAGTACCCTAAACGGAGCCCTAACCCTAACATTAACCCAAACCCTAACCCTAACCCATACCCTCCGCCGTACACGAAGTCCTCCTCGAACCCTTACCCTAAGCATAACCCTAAGCCTAACCCTAACCCTAGGCTACCCTTGACTGCTTCTGCCTCCAATAGATTTCCTAAGCACTAGTGTTTTAAGGAACAGCTTAAAAAGAGAATCCTAATGTGATTTCTTTATAATGGGTGTGTTCCTTATCTTATCCTAGTGTCTAAACTCTTCTCCATGGCTGGACCTCCAAATAATATTCCTTTACGTGCTAAGGGGTATCTAGAGAGTGGTATAGGTTTAATAACTACCCTAACCCTAACGCGTACCCTAACCCTAACCCCTACCCTAACCCTAACACGTACCCTAATCCTAATCCGTACCCTAAACCGAGCCCTAACCCTAACACTAACCCTAACCCTAACCCTAACACATACCCTACACCGTACCCGAAGCCCTCCCCGAACCCGTACCCTAAGCCGTACCCTAAGCCTAACCCTAAGCCTAACCGTAACCCTAGGCTACCCTTGAATGCTTCTACCTCCAATAGATTTCCTAAGCACTAGTGTTTTAAGGAACAGCTTAAAAAGAGAATCCTAATGTGATTTCTTTATAATAGGTGTTTTCCTTATTTATCCTAGTGTCTAAACTCTTCTCCATGGCTGGACCCCCAAATAATATTCCTTTACGTGCTAAGGGGTATCTAGAGAGTGGGATAGGTTTAATAACTACCCTAACCCTAACGCGTACCCTAACGCTAACCCCAACCCTAACGCTAACACGTACTCTAATCCTATCCCGTACCCTAAACGGAGCCCTAACCCTAACATTAACCCAAACCCTAACCCTTACCCATACACTCCGCCGTACACGAAGCCCTCCCCGAACCCGTACCCTAAGCCTAACTCTAAGCCTAACCCTAACCCTAGGCTACCCTTGACTGCTTCTGCCTCCAATAGATTTCCTAAGCACTAGTGTTTTAAGGAACAGCTTAAAAAGAGAATCCTAATGTGATTTCTTTATAATGGGTATGTTCCTTATCTTATCCTAGTGTCTAAACTTTTCTCCATGGCTGGACCCCCAAATAATATTCCTTTACGTGCTAAGGGGTATCTAGATATTGGGATAGGTTTAATCACTACCTTAACCCTAACACGTACACTAACCCTAACTACTACCCTAACCCTAACACGTACCCTAATCCTAATCCATACCCTAAACCGAGCCCTAACCCTAACACTAACCCTAACCCTAACCCTAACCCATACCCTACGCCGTATCCGAACCCCTCCCACAACCCGTACCCTAAGCCGTACCCTAAACCTAACCCTAAGCCTAACCCTAACCCTAGGCTACCCTTGACTGCTTCTGCCTCCAATAGATTTCCTAAGCACTAGTGTTTTAAGAAACAGCTTAAAAAGAGAAACCTAATGTGATTTCTTTATAATGTGTGTGTTCCTTATATTATCTTAGTGTCTAAACGCTTCTCCATGGCTGGACACCAAATGATACTCCTTGACGTGCTAAGGGTTATCTAGAGAGTGGGATAGGTTTAATAACTACCCTAACCCTAACACGTACCCTAACCCTAACCCCTACCCTAACCCTAACACCTACCCTAATCCTAACCCGTACCCTAAACCGAGCCCTAACCCTAAAACTAACCCTAACCCTAACCCTAACCCATACCCTACGCCGTTCCCGAAGCCCTCTCCGAAACCGTACCCTAAGCCTAACCCTAAGCTTAACCCTAAGCCTACGCTACCCTTGACTGCTTCTGCCTCCAATAGATTTCCTAAGCACTAGTGTTTTAAGGAACAGCTTAAAAAGAGAATCCTAATGTGATTTATTTATAATGGGTGTGTTCCTTATCTTATCCTAGTGTCTAAACTCTTCTCCATGGCTGGACCTCCAAATAATATTCCTTTACGTGCTAAGGGGTATCTAGAGAGTGGGATAGGTTTAATAACTACCCTAACCCTAACGCGTACCCTAACCCTAACCCCTACCCTAAGCCTAACACGTGCCCTAATCCTAACCAATAACCTAAACCGAGCCCTAACCCTAACACTAACCCTAACCCTAACCCTAACCCATACCCTACGCCGTACCCGAAGCCCTCCCCGAAACCGTACCCTCAGCCGTACCCTAAGCCTAACCCTAAGCCTCACCCTAACCCTAGGCTACCGTTGACTGCTTCTGCCTCCAATAGATTTCCTAAGCACTAGTGTTTTAAGGAACAGCTTAAAAAGAGAATCCTAATGTGATTTCTTTATAATGGGTATGTTCCTTATCTTATCCTAGTGTCTAAACTTTTCTCCATGGCTGGACCCACAAATAATATTCCTTTACGTGCTAAGGGGTATATAGATAGTGGGATAGGTTTAATCACTACCTTAACCCTAACACGTACACTAACCCTAACTACTACCCTAACCCTAACACGTACCCTAATCCTAACCCGTACCCTAAACCGAGCCCTAAACCTAACACTAACCCTAACACTAACCCTAACCCATAACCTACGCCGTACCCGAAGCCCTCCCCGATCCCGTACCATAAGCCGTACTCTAAGCCTAACCCTAAGCCTAAACCTAACCCTAGGCTATCCTTGACTGCTTCTGCCTCCAATAGATTTCCTAAGCACTAGTGTTTTAAGGAACAGCGTAAAAAGAGAATCCTAATGTGATTTCTTTATAATGGGTATGTTCCTTATCTTATCCTAGTGTCTAAACTTTTCTCCATGGATGGACCCCCAAATAATATTCCTTTACGTGCTAAGGGGTATCTAGAGAGTGGGATAGGTTTAATCACTACACTAACCCTAACACGTACACTAACCCTATCCACTACCCTAACCCTAACACGTACCCTAATCCTAACCCAGACCCTAAACCGAGACCTAACCCTAACTCTAACACTAACCCTAACCCTAACCCATACCCTACGCTGTACCCGAAGCCCTCCCCGAACCCGTACCCTAAGCCGTACCCTAAGCCTAACCCTAAGCCTAACCCTAACCCTAGGCTACCCTTGACTGCTTCTGCCTCCAATAGATTTCCTAAGCACCAGTGTTTTAAGGAACAGCTTAAAAAGAGAATCCTAATGTGATGTCTTTATAATGGGTGTGTTCCTTATCTTATCCTAGTGTCTAAACTCTTCTCCATGGCTGGAACCCCAAATAATATTCCTTTACGTGCTAAGGGGTATCTGGAGAGTGGGATAGGTTTAATAACTACCCTAACCCTAACGGGTACCCTAACGCTAACCCCTACCCTAACCCTAACACGTACCCTAATCCTATCCCGTACCCTAAACGGAGCCCTAACCCTAACATTAACCCAAACCCTAACCCTAACCCATACCCTCCGCCGTACACGAAGTCCTCCTCGAACCCGTACCCTAAGCATAACCCTAAGCCTAACCCTAACCCTAGGCTACCCTTGACTGCTTCTGCCTCCAATAGATTTCCTAAGCACTAGTGTTTTAAGGAACAGCTTAAAAAGAGAATCCTAATGTGATTTGTTTATAATGGGTGTGTTCCTTATCTTATCCTAGTGTCTAAACTCTTCTCCATGGCTGGAACCCCAAATAATATTCCTTTAAGTGCTAAGGGGTATCTAGATATTGGGATAGGTTTAATCACTACCTTAACCCTAACACGTACACTAACTCTAACTACTACCCTAACCTTAACACGTACCCTAATCCTAATCCATAACCTAAACCGAGCCCTAACCCTAACACTAACCCTAACCCTAACCCTAACCCATACCCTACGCCGTATGCGAACCCCTCCCACAACCCGAACACTAAGCCGTACCCTAACCCTAACCCTAAGCCTAACCCTAACCCTAGGCTACCCTTGACTGCTTCTGCCTCCAATAGATTTCCTAAGAACTAGTGTTTTAAGGAACAGCTTAAAAAGAGAATCCTAATGTGATTTTTTTATAATGGGTGTGTTCCTTATCTTATCCTAGTGTCTAAACTCTTCTCCATGGCTGGACCCCCAAATAATATTCCTTTACGTGCTAAGGGGTATCTAGAGATTGGGATAGGTTTAATAACTACCCTAACCCTAACGCGTACCCTAACCCTAACCCCTACCCTAACCCTAACACGTACCCTAATCCTAACCCATACCCTAAACCGAACCCTAACCCTAAAACTAACCCTAACCCTAACCCTAACCCATACCCTACACCGTACCCGAAGCCCTCCCCGAACCCGTACCCTAAGCCGTACCCTAAGCCTAACCCTAATCCTAACCCTAACCCTAGGCTACCCTTGACTGCTTCTGCCTCCAATAGATTTCCTAAGAACTAGTGTTTTAAGGAACTGCTTAAAAAGAGAATCCTAATGTGATTTCTTTATAATGGGTGTGTTCCTTATCTTATCCTAGTGTCTAAACTCTTCTCCATGGCTGGACCCCCAAATAATATTCCTTTACGTGCTAAGGGGTATCTAGAGAGTGGGATAGGTTTAATCACTACACTAACCCTAACACGTACAGTAACCCTAACCACTACCCTAACCCTAACACTAACCCTATCCCTAACACATACCCTACACCGTACCCGAAGCCCTCTCCGAACCCGTACCCTAAGCCGTACCCTAAGCCTAATTCTAAGCCTAACCCTAACCCTAGGCTACCCTTGACTGCTTCTGCCTCCAATAGATTTCCTAAGCACTAGTGTTTTAAGGAACAGCTTAAAAAGAGAATCCTAATTTGATTTCTTTATAATAGGTGTTTTCCTTATATTATCTTAGTGTCTAAACGCTTCTCCATGGCTGGACCCCCAAATAATACTCCTTTACGTGCTAAGGGGTATCTAGAAAGTGGGATAGGTTTAATAACTACCCTAACCCTAACGCGTACCCTAACCCTAACCCCTACCCTAACCCTAACACGTACCCTAATCCTATCCCGTACCCTAAACCGAGCCCTAACCCTAAAACTAACCCTAACCCTAGCCCTTACCCATATCCAACGTCGTACCCGAAGCCCTCCCCGAACCTGTACCCTAAGCCGTACCCTAAGCCTAACCCTAAGCCTAACCCTAACCCTAGGTTACCCTTGACTGCTTCTGCCTCCAATAGATTTCCTAAGCACTAGTGTTTTAAGGAACAGCTTAAAAAGAGAATCCTAATGTGATTTCTTTATAATAGGTGTTTTCCTTATCTTATCCTAGTGTCTAAACTCTTCTCCATGGCTGGACCCCCAAATAATATTCCTTTACGTGCTAAGGGGTATCTAGAGAGTGGGATAGGTTTAATAACTACCCTAACCCTAATGCGTACCCTATGGCTAACCCCTACCCTAACCCTAACACGTACCCTAATCCTATCCCGAAACCTAAACGGAGCCCTAACCCTAACATTAACCCAAACCCTAACCCTAACCCATACCATCCGCCGTACACGAAGCCCTCCCCGAACCCGTACCCTAAGCCTAACCCTAAGCCTAATCCTAACCCTAGGCTACCCATGACTGCTTCTGCCTCCAATAGATTTCCTAAGCACTAGTGTTTTAAGGAACAGCTTAAAAAGAGAATCCTAATGTGATTTCTTTATAATGGGTGAGTTCCTTATCTTATCCTAGTGTCTAAACTCTTCTCCATGGCTGGACCTCCAAATAATATTCCTTTACGTGCTAAGGGGTATCTAGAGAGTGGGATAGGTTTAATAACTACCCTAACCCTAACGCGTACCCTAACGCTAACCCCAACCCTAACGCTAACACGTACCCTAATCCTATCCCGTACCCTAAACCGAGCCCTAACCCTAAAACTAACCCTAACCCTAACCCATACCCTACGCCGTACCCGAAGCCCTCCCCGAACCCGTACCCTAAGCCTAACCCTAAGCCTAACCCTAACACTAGGCTACCTTTGACTGCTTCTGCCTCCAATAGATTTCCTAAGCACTAGTGTTTTAAGGAACAGCTTAAAAAGAGAATCCTAATGTGATTTCTTTAAAATGGGTGTGTTCCTTATCTTATCCTAGTGTCTAAACTCTTCTCCATCTCTGGACCCCCAAATAATATTCCTTTTCGTGCTAAGGGGTATCTAGAGAGTGGGATAGGTTTAATAACTACCCTAAACATAACACGTACCCTAACCCTAACCCCTCCCCTAAACCTAACACGTACTCTAATCCTAACCCGTACCCTAAACCGAGCCCTAACCCTAAAACTAACCCTAACCCTAACCCTAAACCATACCCTACGCCGTACCCGAAGCCCTCCCCGAACCCGTACCCTAAGCCGTACCCTAAGCCTAACCCTAAGCCTAACCCTAACCCTAGGCTACCCTTGACTGCTTCTGCCTCCAATAGATTTCCTAAGCACTAGTGTTTTAAGGAACAGCTTAAAAAGAGAATCCTAATGTGATTTCTTTATAATGGGTGTGTTCCTTATCTTATCCTAGTGTCTAAACTCTTCTCCATGCCTGGACCTTCAAATAATATTCCTTTACGTGCTAAGGGGTATCTAGAAAGTGGGATAGGTTTAATAACTACCCTAACCCTAACGCGTACCCTAACCCTAACCCCTACCCTAAACCTAACACGTACCCTAATCCTAACCCGTACCCTAAACCGGGCCCTAACCCTAACACTAAACCTAACCCTAACCCTAACACATACCCTACACCGTACCCGAAGCCCTACCCGAATCTGTACCCTAAGCCGTACCCTAAGCCTAACCCTAACCCTAGGCTACCCTTGACTGCTTCTGCCTCCAATAGATTTCCTAAGCACTAGTGTTTTAAGGAACAGCTTAAAAAGAGAATCCTAATGTGATTTCTTTATAATAGTTGTTTTCCTTATCTTATCCCAATGTCTAAACTCTTCGCCATGGCTGGACCCACAAATAATATTCCTTTACGTGCTAAAGGGAATCTAGAGAGTGGGATAGGTTTAATAACTACCCTAACCCTAACGCGTACCCTAACGCTAACCCCTACCCTAACCCTAACACGTACCCTAATCCTAACCCGTACCCTAAACCGAGCCCTAACCCTAACACTAACCCTAACCCTAACCCTAACCCATACCCTACGCCGTATCCGAAACACTCCCACAACCCGTACCCTAAGCCTAACCCTAAGCCTAACCCTAACCCTAGGCTACCCTTGACTGCTTCTGCCTCCAATAGATTTTCTAAGCACTAGTGTTTTAAGGAACAGCTTAAAAAGAGAATCCTAATGTGATTTCTTTATAATGGGTGTTTTCCTTATCTTATCCTAGTGTCTAAACTCTTCTCCATGGCTGGACCTCGAAATAATATTCCTTTACGTGCTAAGGGGTATCTAGAGAGTGGGATACGTTTAATAACAACACTAACCCTAACGCGTACCCTAACCCAAACCCATACCGTAACCCTAACACGTACCCTAATCCTAACCAATACCCTAAACCGAGCCCTAACCCTAACACTAACCCTAACCCTAACCCTAACCCATACCCTACGCCGTACTCGAAGCCCTCCCCGAAACCGTACCCTCAGCCGTACCCTAAGCCTAACCCTAAGCCTAACCCTAACCCTAGGCTACCCTTGACAGCTTCTGCCTCCAATAGATTTCCTAAGCACTAGTGTTTTAAGGAACAGGTTACAAAGAGAATCTTAATGTGATTTCTTTATAATGGGTATGTTCCTTATCTTATCCTAGTGTCTAAACTTTTCTCCAGTGCTGGACCCCCAAATAATATTTTTTTACGTGCTAAGGGGTATCTAGATATTGGGATAGGTTTAATCACTACCTTAACCCTAACACGTACACTAACCCTAACTACTACCCTAACCCTAACAGGTACCATAATCCTAATCCATACCCTAAACCGAGCCCTAACACTAACACTAAACCTAACCCTAACCCTAACCCATACCCTACGCCGTATCCGAAACACTCCCACAACCCGTACCCTAAGCCTAACCCTAAGCCTATCCCTAACCCTAGGCTACCCTTGACTGCTTCTGCCTCCAATAGATTTCCTAAGCAGTAGTGTTTTAAGGAACAGCTTAAAAAGAGAATCCTAAAGTGATTTCTTTATAATAGGTGTTTTCCTTATCTTATCCTAGTGTCTAAACTCTTCTCCATGGCTGGACCCCCAAATAATATTCCTTTACGTGCTAAGGGGTATCTAGAGAGTGGGATAGGTTTAATAACTACCCTAACCCTAACGCGTACCCTAACGCTAACCCCTACCCTAACCCTAACACGTACCCTAATCCTATTCCGTACCCTAAACGGAGCCCTAACCCTAACATTAACCCAAACCCTAACCCTAACCCATACCCTCAGCCGTACACGAAGCCCTCCCCGAACCCGTACCCTAAGCCTAACCCTAAGCCTAACCCTAACCCTAGGCTACCCTTGACCTCTTCTGCCTACAATAGGTTTCCTAAGCACTAGTGTTTTAAGGAACAGCTTAAAAAGAGAATCCTAATGTGATTTCTTTATAATGTGTGTGTTCCTTATATTATCTTAGTGTCTAAACGCTTCTCCATGGCTGGACCCCCAAATAATACTCCTTTACGTGCTAAGGGGTATCTAGAGAGTGGGATAGGTTTAATAACTACCCTAACCCTAACGCGTACCCTAACCCTAACCCCTACCCTAACCCTAACACGTACCCTAATCCTAACCCGTACCCTAAACCGAGCCCTAACCCTAAAACTAACCCTAACCCTAGCCCTAACCCATACCCTACGCCGTACCCGAAGCCCTCCCCGAACCCGTACCCTAAGCCGTACCCTAAGCCTAACCCTAAGCCTAACCCTAACCCTAGGCTTCCTTTGACTGCTTCTGCCTCCAATAGATTTCCTAAGCAATAGTGTTTTAAGGAACAGCTTAAAAAGAGAATCCTAATGTGATTTCTTTATAATGGGTGTGTTCCTTATCTTATCCTAGTGTCTAAACTCTTCTCCATGGCTGGACCCCCAAATAATATTCCTTTACGTGCTAAGGGGTATCTAGAGAGTGGGATAGGTTTAATAACTACCCTAACCATTACGCGTACCCTAACCCTAACCCCTACCCTAAACCTAACACGTACCCTAATCCTAACCCGTACCCTAAACCGAGCCCTAACCCTAACACTAACCTTAACCCTAACCCTAACCCATACCCTACGCCGTACCCGAAGCCCTCCCCGAACCCGTACCGTAAGCCGTACCCTAAGCCTAACCCTTAGCCTAAACCTAACCCTAGGCTACCCTTGACTGCTTCTGCCTCCAATAGATTTCCTAAGCACTAGTGTTTTAAGGAACAGCTTAAAAAGAGAATCCTAAAGTGATTTCTTTATAATAGGTGTTTTCCTTATCTTATCCTAGTGTCTAAACTCTTCTCCATGGCTGGACCGCCAAATAATATTCCTTTACGTGCTAAAGCGTATCTAGAGAGTGGGATAGGTTTAATAACTACCCTAACCCTAACGCGTACCCTAACCCTAACCCCTACCCTAACCCTAACACGTACCCTAATCCTAACCCGTACCCTAAACCGAGCCCTAACCCTAACACTAACCCTAACCCTAACCCTAACTCATACCCTACACCGTACCCGAAGCCCTCCCCTAACCCGTACCCTAAGCCGTACCCTAAGCCTAACGCTAAGCCTAACCCTAACCCTAGGCTACTCTTGACTGCTTCTGCCTCCAATAGATTTCCTAAGCACTAGTGTTTTAAGGAACAGCTTAAAAAGAGAATCCTAATGTGATTTCTTTATAATGGGTGTGTTCCTTATCTTATCCTAGTGTCTAAACTCTTCTCCATGGCTGGACCCCCAAATAATATTCCTTTACGTGCTAAGGGGTATCTAGAGAGTGGGATAGGTTTAATAACTACCCTAACCCTAACGCGTACCCTAACGCTAACCCCTACCCTAACCCTAACACGTACGCTAATCCTATTCCGTACCCTAAACGGATCCCTAACCCTAACATTAACCCAAACCCTAACCCTAACCCATACCCTCCGCCGTACACGAAGCCCTCCCCGAACCCGTACCCTAAGCCTAACCCTAAGCCTAACCCTAACCCTAGGCTACCCTTGACTGCTTCTGCCTCCAATAGATTTCCTAAGCCCTAGTGTTTTAAGGAACAGCTTAAAAAGAGAATCCTAATGTGATTTCTTTATAATAGGTGTGTTCCTTATCTTATCCTAGTGTCTAAACTCTTCTCCATTGCTGGACTCCCAAATAATATTCCTTTACGTGCTAAGGGGTATCTAGAAAGTGTGATAGGTTTAATCACTACCTTAACCCTAACACGTACACTAACCCTAACTACTACCCTAACCCTAACACATACCCTAATCCTAATCCATACCCTAAACCGAGCCCTAACCCTAACACTAACCCTAACCCTAACCCTAACCCATACCCTACGCCATACCCGAAGCCCTCCCCGAAACCGTACCCTCAGCCGTACCCTAAGCCTAACCCTAAGCCTAACCCTAACCCTAGGCTACACTTGACAGCTTCTGCCTCCAATAGATTTCCTAAGCACTAGTGTTTTAAGGAACAGCTTAAAAAGAGAATCCTAAAGTGATTTCTTTATAATAGGTGTTTTCCTTATCTTATCCTAGTGTCTAAACTCTTCTCCATGGCTGGACCCCCAAATAATATTCCTTTACGTGCTAAGGGGTATCTAGAGAGTGGGATAGGTTTAATAACTACCCTAACCCTAACGCGTACCCTAACGCTAACCCCTACCCCAACCCTAACACGTACCCTAATCCTATTCTGTACCCTAAACGGAGCCCTAACCCTATCATTAACCCAAACCCTAACCCTAACCCATACCCTCAGCCGTACACGAAGCCCTCCCCGAACCCGTACCCTACGCCTAACCCTAAGCCTAACCCTAACCCTAGGCTTCCTTTGACTGCTTCTGCCTCCAATAGATTTCCTAAGCACTAGTGTTTTAAGGAACAGCTTAAAAAGAGAATCCTAATGTGATTTCTTTATAATGGGTGTGTTCCTTATCTTATCCTAGTGTCTAAACTCTTCTCCATGGCTGGACCCCCAAATAATATTCCTTTACGTGCTAAGGGGTATCTAGAGAGTGGGATAGGTTTAATAACTACCCTAACAATTACGCGTACCCTAACCCTAACCCCTACCCTAAACCTAACACGTACCCTAATCCTAACCCGTACCCTAAACCAAGCCCTAACCCTAACACTAACCCTAACCCTAACCCTAACTCATACCCTACACCGTACCCGAAGCCCTCCCCTAACCCGTACCCTAAGCCGTACCCTAAGCCTAACGCTAAGCCTAACCCTAACCCTAGGCTACCCTTGACAGCTTCTGCCTCCAATAGATTTCCTAAGCACTAGTGTTTTAAGGAACAGCTTAAAAAGAGAATCCTAATGTGATTTCTTTATAATGGGTATGTTCCTTATCTAATCCTAGTGTCTAAACTTTTCTCCAGGGCTGGACCCCCAAATAATTATCTTTACGTGCTAAGGGGTATCTAGATATTGGGATAGGTTTAATCACTACCTTAACCCTAACACGTACACTAACCCTAACTACTACCCTAACCCTAACACTAACCCTAACCCTAGCCCTAACCCATACCCTATGCCGTATACGAACCCCTCCCACAACCCGAACCCTAAGCCGTACCCTAACCCTAACCCTAAGCCTAACCCTAACCCTAGGCTACCCTTGACTGCTTCTGCCTCCAAGAGATTTCCTAAGAACTAGTGTTTTAAGGAACAGCTTAAAAAGAGAATCCTAATGTGATTTCTTTATAATGGGTGTGTTCCTTATCTTATCCTAGTGTCTAAACTCTTCTCCATGGCTGGACCTCCAAAAATATTCCTTTACGTGCTAAGGGGTATCTAGAGAGTGGGATAGGTTTAATAACTACCCTAACCATAACGCGTACCCTAACCCTAACCCCTACCCTAAACCTAACACGTACCCTTATCCTAACCCGTACCCTAAACCGAGCCCTAACCCTAACACTAACCCTAAACCTAACCCTAACCCATACCCTACGCCGTACCCGAAGCCCTCCCCGAACCCGTACCGTAAGCCGTACCCTAAGCCTAACCCTAAGCCTAAACCTAACCCTTGGCTACCCTTGACTGCTTCTGCCTCCAATAGATTTCCTAAGCATTAGTGTTTTAAGGAACAGCTTAAAAAGAGAATCCTAATGTGATTTCTTTATAATGGGTGTGTTCCTTATCTTATCCTAGTGTCTAAACTCTTCTCCATGGCTGGACCTCCAAATAATATTCATTTACGTGCTAATGGGTATCTAGAGAGTGGGATAGGTTTAATAACTACCCTAACCCTAACGCGTACCCTAACCCTAACCCCTACCTTAACCCTAACACGTACCCTAATCCTAACCAATACCCTAAACGGAGCCCTAACCCTAACACTAACCCTAACCCTAACCCTAACCCATAACCTACGCCGTACTCGAAGCCCTCCCCGAACCCGTACCCTAAGCCTAACCCTAAGCCTAACCCTAACCCTAGGCTACCCTTGACTGCTTCTGCCTCCAATAGATTTCCTAAGCACTAGTGTTTTAAGGAACAGCTTAAAAAGAGAATCCTAATGTGATTTCTTTATAATGGGTATGTTCCTTATCTTATCCTAGTGTCTAAACTTTTCTCCATGGATGGACCCCTAAATAATATTCCTTTATGTGCTAAGGGGTATCTAGAGAGTGGGATAGGTTTAATCACTACACTAACCCTAACACGTACACTAACCCTAACCACTACCCTAACCCTAACACGTACCCTAATCCTAACACAGACCCTAAACCGAGCCCTAACCCTAACACTAACACTAACCCTAACCCTAACCCATACCCTACGCTGTACCTGAAGCCCTCCCCGAACCCGTACCCTAATCCGTATCCTAAGCCTAACCCTAAGCCTAACCCTAACCGTAGGCTACCCTTGACTGCTTCTGCCTCCAATAGATTTCCTAAGCACTAGTGTTTTAAGGAACAGCTTAAAAAGAGAATCCTAATGTGATTTCTTTATAATGGGTGTGTTCCTTATCTTATCCTAGTGTCTAAACTCTTCTCCATGGCTGGACCTCCAAATAATATTCCTTTACGTGCTAAGGGGTATCTAGAGAGTGGGATAGGTTTAATAACTACACTAACCCTAATGCGTACCCTAACCCAAACCCCTACCGTAACCCTAACACGTACCCTAATCCTAACCAATACCCTAAACCGAGCCCTAACCCTAACACTAACCCTAACCCTAACCCTAACACATACCCTACGCCATAACCGAAGCCCTCCCCGAAACCGTACCCTCAGCCGTACCCTAAGCCTAACCCTAAGCCTAACCCTAACCCTAGGCTACCCTTGACAGCTTCTGCCTCCAATAGATTTCTTAAGCACTAGTGTTTTAAGGAACAGCTTAAAAAGAGAATCCTAATGTGATTTCTTTATAATGGGTATGTTCCTTATCTTATCCTAGTGTCTAAACTTTTCTCCAGGGCTGGACCCCCAAATAATATTCCTTTAGGTGCTAAGGGGTATCTAGTTATTGGGATAGGTTTAATCACAACCTTAACCCTAACACGTACACTAACCCTAACTACGACCCTAACCCTAACACTTACCCTAATCCTAATCCGTATCCTAAACCGAGCCCTAACCCTAACACTAACCCTAACACTAACCCTAACCCATACCCTACGCCGTACCCGAAGCCCTCCCCGAAACCGTACCGTAAGCCGTACCCTAAGCCTAACCCTAAGCCTAACCCTAACCCTAGGCTTCCCTTGACTGCTTCTGCCTCCAATAGATTTCCTAAGCACTAGTGTTTTAAGGAACAGCTTAAAAAGAGAATCCTAATGTGATTTCTTTATAATGGGTGTGTTCCTTATCTTATCCTAGTGTCTAAACTCTTCTCCATGGCTGGACCCCCAAATAATATTCCTTTACGTGCTAAGGGGTATCTAGAGAGTGGGATAGGTTTAATAACTACCCTAACCATAACGCGTACCCTAACCCTAACCCCTACCCTAAACCTAACACGTACCCTAATCCTAACCCGTACCCTAAACCGAGCCCTAACCCTAACACTAACCCTAACCCTAACCCTAACCCATACCCTACGCCGTACCCGAAGCCCTCCCCGAACCCGTACCGTAAGCCGTACCCTAAGCCAAACCCTAAGCCTAAACCTAACCCTAGGCTTCCCTTGACTGCTTCTGCCTCCAATAGATTTCCTAAACAGTAGTGTTTTAAGGAACAGCTTAAAAAGAGAATCCTAATGTGATTTCTTTATAATGGGTGTGTTCCTTATCTTATCCTAGTTTCTAAACTCTTCTCCATGGCTGGACCTCCAAATAATATTCCTTTACGTGCTAAGGGGTATCTAGAGAGTGGGATAGGTTTAATAACTACCCTAACCCTAACGCGTACCCTAACCCTAACACGTACCCTAATCCTAACCAATACCCTAAACGGAGCCCTAACCCTAACACTAACCCTAACCCTAACCCTAACCCATACCCTATGCCGTACTCGAAGCCCTCCCCGAACCCGTACCCTAAGCCTAACCCTAAGCCTAACCCTAACCCTAGGCTACCCTTGACTGCTTCTGCCTCCAATAGATTTCCTAAGCACTAGTGTTTTAAGGAACAGCTTAAAAAGAGAATCCTAATGTGATTTCTTTATAATGGGTATGTTCCTTATCTAATCCTAGTGTCTAAACTTTTCTCCAGGGCTGGACCTCCAAATAATTATCTTTACGTGCTAAGGGGTATCTAGATATTGGGATAGGTTTAATCACTACCTTAACCCTAACACGTACACTAACCCTAACTACTACCCTAACCCTAACACGTACCCTAATCCTAATCCATACCCTAAACCGAGCCCTAACCCTAACACTAACCCTAACCCTAACCCTAATCCATACCCTACGCCGTATCCGAACCCCTCCCACAACCCGTACCCTAAGCCTAACCCTAAGCCTAACCCTAACCCTAGGCTACCCTTGACTGCTTCTGCCTCCAATAGATTCCCTAAGCACTAGTGTTTTAAGGAACAGCTTAAAAAGAGAATCCTAATGTGATTTCTTTATAATAGGTGTTTTCCTTATCTTATCCTAGTGTCTAAACTCTTCTCCATGGCTGGACCCCCAAATAATATTCCTTTACGTGCTAAGGGGTATCTAGAGAGTGGGATAGGTTTAATAACTACCCCAACCCTAACGCGTACCCTAACGCTAACCCCTACCCTAACCATAACACGTACCCTAATCCTATTCCGTACCCTAAACGGAGCCCTAACCCTAACATTAACCCAAACCCTAACCCTAACCCATACCCTCCGCCGTACACGAAGCCCTCCCCGAACCCGTACCCTAAGCCTAACCCTAAGCCTAACCCTAACCCTAGGCTACCCTTCACTGCTTCTGCCTCCAATAGATTTCCTAAGCACTAGTGTTTTAAGGAACAGCTTAAAAAGAGAATCCTAATGTGATTTCTTTATAATGTGTGTGTTCCTTATATTATCTTAGTGTCTAAACGCTTCTCCATGGCTGGACCCCAAAATAATACTCCTTTACGTGCTAAGGGGTATCTAGAGAGTGGGATAGGTTTAATAACTACCCTAACCCTAACGCGTACCCTAACCCTAACCCCTACCCTAACCCTAACACGTACCCTAATCCTAACCCGTACCCTAAACTGAGCCCTAACCCTAACACTAACCCTAACCCTAACCCTAACACATACCCTACACTGTACCCGAAGCCCTCCCCTAACCCGTACCCTAAGCCGTACCCTAAGCCTAACCCTAACCCTAGGCTACCCATGACTGCTTCTGCCTCCAATAGATTTCCTAAGCACTAGTGTTTTAAGGAACAGCTTAAAAAGAGAATCCTAATGGGATTTCTTTATAATAGGTGTTTTCCTTATCTTATCCTAGTGTCTAAACTCTTCTCCATGGCTGGACCCCCAAATAATATTCCTTTACGTGCTAAGGGGTATCTAGAGAGTGGGATAGGTTTAATAACTACCCTAACCCTAACGCGTACCCTAACGCTAACCCCTACCCTAACCCTAACACGTACCCTAATCCTATCCCGTACCCTAAACGGAGCCCTAACCCTAACATTAACCCAAACCCTAACTCTAACCCATACCCTCCGCCGTACACGAAGCCCTCCCCGAACCCGTACCCTAAGCCTAACCCTAAGCCTATCCCTAACCCTAGGCTACCCTTGACAGCTTCTGCCTCCAATAGATTTCCTAAGCACTAGTGTTTTAAGGAAGAGCTTAAAAAGAGAATCCTAATGTGATTTCTTTATAATGGGTATGTTCCTTATCTTATCCTAGTGTCTAAACTTTTCTCCATGGCTGGACCCCCAAATAATATTCCTTTACGTGCTAAGGGGTATCTAGATATTGGGATAGGTTTAATCACTACCTTAACCCTAACACGTACACTAACCCTAACTACTACCCTAACCCTTACACTAACCCTAACCCTAACCCTAACCCATACCCTACGCCGTATCCGAACCCCTCCCACAACCCGAACCCTAAGCCGTACCCTAACCCTAACCCTAAGCCTAACCCTAACCCTAAGCTACCCTTGACTGCTTCTGCCTCCAATAGATTTCCTAAGAACTAGTGTTTTAAGGAACAGCTTAAAAAGAGAATCCTAATGTGATTTCTTTATAATGGGTGTGTTGCTTATCTTATCCTAGTGTCTAAACTCTTCTCCATGGCTGGACCTCCAAATAATATTCCTTTACGTGCTAAGGGGTATCTAGAGAGTGGGATAGGTTTAATAACTACCCTAACCATAACGCGTACCCTAACCCTAACCCCTACCCTAAACCTAACACGTACCCTTATCCTAACCCGTACCCTAAACCGACCCCTATCCCTAACACTAACCCTAACCCTAACCCTAACCCATACCCTACGCCGTACCCGAAGCCCTCCCCGAACCCGTACCGTAAGCCGTACCCTAAGCCTAACCCTAAGCCTAAACCTAACCCTTGGCTACCCTTGACTGCTTCTGCCTCCAATAGATTTCCTAAGCACTAGTGTTTTAAGGAACAGCTTAAAAAGAGAATCCTAATGTGATTTCTTTATAATGGGTGTGTTCCTTATCTTATCCTAGTGTCTAAACTCTTCTCCATGGCTGGACCTCCAAATAATATTCCTTTACGTGCTAATGGGTATCTAGAGAGTGGGATAGGTTTAATAACTACCCTAACCCTAACGCGTACCCTAACCCTAACCCCTACCCTAACCCTAACACGTACCCTAATCCTAACCAATACCCTAAACGGAGCCCTAACCCTAACACTAACCCTAACCCTAACCCTAACCCATACCCTACGCCGTACTCGAAGCCCTCCCCGAACCCGTACCCTAAGCCTAACCCTAAGCCTAACCCTAACCCTAGGCTACCCTTGACTGCTTCTGCCTCCAATAGATTTCCTAAGCACTAGTGTTTTAAGGAACAGCTTAAAAAGAGAATCCTAATGTGATTTCTTTATAATGGGTATGTTCCTTATCTTATCCTAGTGTCTAAACTTTTCTCCATGGATGGACCCCCAAATAATATTCCTTTACGTGCTAAGGGGTAACTAGAGAGTGGGATAGGTTTAATCACTACACTAACCCTAACACGTACACTAACCCTAACCAATACCCTAACCCTAACACGTACCCTAATCCTAACACAGACCCTAAACCGAGCCCTAACCCTAACACTAACACTAATCCTAACCCTAACCCATACCCTACGCTGTACCCGAAGCCCTCACCGAACGCGTACCCTAATCCGTACCCTAAGCCTAAACCTAAGCCTAACCCTAACCGTAGGCTACCCTTGACTGCTTCTGGCTCCAATAGATTTCCTAAGCACTAGTGTTTTAAGGAACAGCTTAAAAAGAGAATCCTAATGTGATTTCTTTATAATGGGTGTGTTCCTTATCTTATCCTAGTGTCTAAACTCTTCTCCATGGCTGGAACCCCAAATAATATTCCTTTACGTGCTAAGTGGTATCTGGAGAGTGGGATAGGTTTAATAACTACCGTAACCCTAATGCGTACCCTAACCCTAACCCCTACCCTAACCCTAACACGTACCCTAATCCTAAACCGTACCCTAAACCGAGCCCTAGCCCTAACACTAACCCTAACCCTAAACCTAACCCATTCCCTACGCCGTAAACGAAGCCCTCCCCGAACCCGTACCCTAAGCCGTACCCTAAGCCTAACCCTAAGCCTAACCCTAACCCTAGGCTACCCTTGACAGCTTCTGCCTCCAATAGATTTCTTAAGCACTAGTGTTTTAAGGAATAGCTTAAAAAGAGAATCCTAATGTGATTTCTTTATAATGGGTATGTTCCTTATCTTATCCTAGTGTCTAAACTTTTCTCCAGGGCTGGACCCCCAAATAATATTCCTTTACGTGCTAAGGGGTATCTAGATATTGGGATAGGTTTAATCACTACCTTAACCCTAACACGTACACTAACCCTAACTACTACCCTAACCCTAACACTTACCCTAATCCTAATCCGTAACCTAAACCGAGCCCTAACCCTAACACTAACCCTAACCCTAAACCTAACCCATACCCTACGCCGTATCCGAACCACTCCCACAACCCGCACCCTAAGCCGTACCCTCATCCTAACCCTAAGCCTAACCCTAACCCTAGGCTACCCTTGACTGCTTCTGCCTCCAATAGATTTCCTAAGCACTAGTGTTTTAAGGAACAGCTTAAAAAGAGAATCCTAATGTGATTTCTTTATAATGGGTGTGTTCCTTATCTTATCCTAGTGTCTAAACTCTCCTCCATGGCTGGACCTCCAAATAATATTCCTTTACGTGCTAATGGGTATCTAGAGAGTGGGATAGGTTTAATAACTACCCTAACCCTAACGCGTACCCTAACCCTAACCCCTACCCTAAACCTAACACGTACCCTAATCCTAACCCGTACCCTAAACCGAGCCCTAACCCTAACACTAACCCTAACCCTAACCCTAACCCATACCGTACGCCGTACCCGAAGCCCTCCCCGAACCCGTACCGTAAGCCGTACCCTAAGCCTAACCCTAAGCCTAAATCTAACCCTAGGCTACCCTTGACTGCTTCTGCGTCCAATAGATTTCCTAAGCACTAGTGTTTTAAGGAACAGCTTAAAAAGAGAATCCTAATGTGATTTCTTTATAATGTGTGTGTTCCTTACCTTATCCTAGTGTCTAAACTCTTCTCCATGGCTGGACCTCCAAATAATATTCCTTTACGTGCTAAGGGGTATCTAGAGAGTGGGATAGGTTTAATAACTACCCTAACCCTAACGCGTACCCTAACCTTAAACACTACCCTAACCCTACCACGTACCCTAATCCTAACCCGTACCCTAAACCGAGCCCTAACCCTAAAACTAACCCTAACCCTAACCCTAACCCATACCCAACGCCGTACCCTAAGCCCTCCCCGAACCCGTACCCTAAGCCGTACCCTAAGCCTAACCCTAAGCCTAACCCTAACCCTAGGCTACCCTTGACTGCTTCTGGCTCCAGTAGATTTCCTAAGCACTAGTGTTTTAAGGAACAGCTTAAAAAGAGAATCCTAATGTGATTTCTTTATAATGTGTGTGTTCCTTATATTATCTTAATGTCTAAACGCTTCTCCATGGCTGGACCCCAAAATAATACTCCTTTACGTGCTAAGGGGTACCTAGAGAGTGGGATAGGTTTAATAACTACCCTAACCCTAACGCGTACCCTAACCCTAACCCCTACCCTAACCCTAACACGTACCCTAATCCTAACCCGTACCCTAAACCGAGCCCTAACCCTAAAGCTAACACTAACCCTAACCCTAACCCATACCCTACGCCGTACCGGAAGCCCTCCCCGAAACCGTACCGTAAGCCGTACCCTAAGCCTAACCCTAAGCCTAACCCTAACCCTAGGCTTCCCTTGACTGCTTCTGCCTCCAATAGATTTCCTAAGCACTAGTGTTTTAAGGAACAGCTTAAAAAGAGAATCCTAATGTGATTTCTTTATAATGGGTGTGTTCCTTATCTTATCCTAGTGTCTAAACTCTTCTCCATGGATGGACCCCCAAATAATACTCCTTTACGTGCTAAGGGGTATCTAGAGAGTGGGATAGGTTTAATAACTACCCTAACCCTAACGCGTACCCTAACGCTAACCCCTACCCTAACCCTAACACGTACCCTAATCCTATTCCGTACCCTAAACGGAGCCCTAACCCTAACATTAACCCAAACCCTAACCCTAACCCATACCCTCCGCCGTACACGAAGCCCTCCCCGAACCCGTATCCTAAGCCTAACCCTAAGCCTAACCCTAACCCTAGGCTACCCTTGACTGCTTCTGCCTCCAATAGATTTCCTAAGCACTAGTGTTTTAAGGAACAGCTTAAAAAGAGAATCCTAATGTGATTTCTTTATAATGGGTATGTTCCTTATCTTATCCTAGTGTCTAAACTTTTCTCCAGGGCTGGACCCCCAAATAATATTCCTTTACGTGCTAAGGGGTATCTAGATATTGGGATAGGTTTAATCACTACCTTAACCCTAACACGTACACTAACCCTAACTACTACCCTAACCCTAACACTTACCCTAATCCTAATCCGTAACCTAAACCGAGCCCTAACCCTAACACTAACCCTAACCCTAACCCTAACCCATACCCTACGCCGTATCCGAACCACTCCCACAACCCGCACCCTAAGCCGTACCCTAATCCTAACCCTAAGCCTAACCCTAACCCTAGGCTACCCTTGACTGCTTCTGCCTCCAATAGATTTCCTAAGCACTAGTGTTTTAAGGAACAGCTTAAAAAGAGAATCCTAATGTGATTTCTTTATAATGTGTCTGTTCCTTATATTATCTTAGTGTCTAAACGCTTCTCCATGGCTGGACCCCAAAATAATACTCCTTTACGTGCTAAGGGGTATCTAGAGAGTGGGATAGGTTTAATAACTACCCTAACCCTAACGCGTACCCCAACCCTAACCCCTACCCTAACCCTAACACGTACCCTAATCCTAACCCGTACCCTAAACCGAGCCCTAACCCTAACACTAACCCTAACCCTAACCCTAACCCATACCCTACGCCGTACCCGAAGCCCTCCCCAAACCCGTACTGTAAGCCGTACCCTAAGCCTAACCCTTAGCCTAAACCTAACCCTAGGCTACCCTTGACTGCTTCTGCCTCCAATAGATTTCCTAAGCACTAGTGTTTTAAGGAACAGCTTAAAAAGAGAATCCTAATGTGATTTCTTTATAATGGGTGTGTTCCTTATCTTATCCTAGTGTCTAAACTCTTCTCCATGGCTGGACCTCCAAATAATATTCCTTTACGTGCTAAGGGGTATCTAGAGAGTGGGATAGGTTTAATAACTCCCCTAACCCTAACGCGTACCCTAACCCTAACCCCTACCCTAACCCTAACATGTACCCTAATCCTAACCCGTACCCTAAACCCAGCCCTAACCCTAACACTAACCCTAACCCTAACCCTAACACATACCCTACACCGTACCCGAAGCCCTCCCCTAACCCGTACCCTAAGCCGTACCCTAAGCCTAAATCTAACCCTAGGCTACCCTTTACTGCTTCTGCCTCCAATAGATTTCCTAAGCACTAATGTTTTAAGGAACAGCTTAAAAAGAGAATCCTAATGTGATTTCTTTATAATGGGTATGTTCCTTATCTTATTCTAGTGTCTAAACTTTTCTCCATGGATGGACCCCCAAATAATATTCCTTTACGTGCTAAGGGGTATCTAGAGAGTGGGATAGGTTTAATCACTACACTAACCCTAACACGTACACTAACCCTAACCACTACCCTAACCCTAACACGTACCCTAATCCTAACACAGACCCTAAACCGAGCCCTAACCCTAACACTAACACTAACCCTAACCCTAACCCATACCCTACGCTGTACCTGAAGCCCTCCCCGAACCCGTACCCTAATCCGTACCCTAAGCCTAACCCTAAGCCTAACCCTAACCGTAGGCTACCCTTGACTGCTTCTGCCTCCAATAGATTTCCTAAGCACTAGTGTTTTAAGGAACAGCTTAAAAAGAGAATCCTAATGTGATTTCTTTATAATAGGTGTGTTCCTTATATTATCTTAGTGTCTAAACGCTTCTCCATGGCTGGACCCCAAAATAATACTCCTTTACGTGCTAAGGGGTACCTAGAGAGTGGGATAGGTTTAATAACTACCCTAACCCTAACGCGTACCCTAACCCTAACCCCTACCCTAACCCTAACACGTACCCTAATCCTAACCCGTACCCTAAACCGAGCCCTAACCCTAAAGCTAACACTAACCCTAACCCTAACACATACCCTACGCCGTACCGGAAGCCCTCCCCGAAACCGTACCGTAAGCCGTACCCTAAGCCTAACCCTAAGCCTAACCCTAACCCTAGGCTTCCCTTGACTGCTTCTGCCTCCAATAGATTTCCTAAGCACTAGTGTTTTAAGGAACAGCTTAAAAAGAGAATCCTAATGTGATTTCTTTATAATGGGTGTGTTCCTTATCTTATCCTAGTGTCTAAACTCTTCTCCATGGCTGGACCCCCAAATAATACTCCTTTACGTGCTAAGGGGTATCTAGAGAGTGGGATAGGTTTAATAACTACCCTAACCCTAACGCGTACCCTAACGCTAAACCCTACCCTAACCCTAACACGTACCCTAATCCTATTCCGTACCCTAAACGGAGCCCTAACCCTAACATTAACCCAAACCCTAACCCTAACCCATACCCTCCGCCGTACACGAAGCCCTCCCCGAACCCGTATACTAAGCCTAACCCTAAGCCTAACCCTAACCCTAGGCTACCCTTGACTGCTTCTGCCTCCAATAGATTTCCTAAGCACTAGTGTTTTAAGGAACAGCTTAAAAAGAGAATCCTAATGTGATTTCTTTACAATGGGTATGTTCCTTATCTTATCCTAGTGTCTAAACTTTTCTCCAGGGCTGGACCCCCAAATAATATTCCTTTACGTGCTAAGGGGTATCTAGATATTGGGATAGGTTTAATCACTACCTTAACCCTAACACGTACACTAACCCTAACTACTACCCTAACCCTAACACTTACCCTAATCCTAATCCGTAACCTAAACCGAGCCCTAACCCTAACACTAACCCTAACCCTAACCCTAACCCATACCCTACGCCGTATCCGAACCACTCCCACAACCCGCACCCTAAGCCGTACCCTAATCCTAACCCTAAGCCTAACCCTAACCCTAGGCTACCCTTGACTGCTTCTGCCTCCAATAGATTTCCTAAGCACTAGTGTTTTAAGGAACAGCTTAAAAAGAGAATCCTAATGTGATTTCTTTATAATGGGTGTGTTCCTTATCTTATCCTAGTGTCTAAACTCTTCTCCATGGCTGGACCTCCAAATAATATTCCTTTACGTGCTAATGGGTATCTAGAGAGTGGGATAGGTTTAATAACTACCCTAACCCTAACGCGTACCCTAACCCTAACCCCTACCCTAAACCTAACACGTACCCTAATCCTAACGCGTACCCTAAACCGAGCCCTAACCCTAACACTAACCCTAACCCTAACCCTAACCCATACCGTACGCCGTACCCGAAGCCCTCCCCGAACCCGTACCGTAAGCCTAACCCTAAGCCTAAATCTAACCCTAGGCTACCCTTGACTGCTTCTGCCTCCAATAGATTTCCTAAGCACTAGTGTTTTAAGGAACAGCTTAAAAAGAGAATCCTAATGTGATTTCTTTATAATGTGTGTGTTCCTTACCTTATCCTAGTGTCTAAACTCTTCTCCATGGCTGGACCTCCAAATAATATTCCTTTACGTGCTAAGGGGTATCTAGAGAGTGGGATAGGTTTAATAACTACCCTAACCCTAACGCGTACCCTAACCTTAACCACTACCCTAACCCTACCACGTACCCTAATCCTAACCCGTACCCTAAACCGAGCCCTAACCCTAAAACTAACCCTAACCCTAACCCTAACCCATACCCAACGCAGTACCCGAAGCCCTCCCCGAACCCGTACCCTAAGCCGTACCCTAAGCCTAACCCTAAGCCTAACCCTAACCCTAGGCTACCCTTGACTTCTTCTGGCTCCAATAGATTTCCTAAGCACTAGTGTTTTAAGGAACAGCTTAAAAAGAGAATCCTAATGTGATTTCTTTATAATGGGTGTGTTCCTTATCTTATCCTAGTGTCTAAACTCTTCTCCATGGCTGGACCCCCAAATAATATTCCTTTACGTGCTAAGGGGTATCTAGAGAGTGGGATAGGTTTAATAACTACCCTAACCCTAACGCGTACCCTAACGCTAACACCTACCCTAACCCTAACACGTACCCTAATCCTATTCCGTACCCTAAACGGAGCCCTAACCCTAACATTAACCCAAACCCTAACCCTAACCCATACCCTCCGCCGTACACGAAGCCCTCCCCGAACCCGTACCCTAAGCCTAACCCTAAGCCTAACCCTAACCCTAGGCTACCCTTGACAGCTTCTGCCTCCAATAGATTTCTTAAGCACTAGTGTTTTAAGGAATAGCTTAAAAAGAGAATCCTAATGTGATTTCTTTATAATGGGTATGTTCCTTATCTTATCCTAGTGTCTAAACTTTTCTCCAGGGCTGGACCCCCAAATAATATTCCTTTACGTGCTAAGGGGTATCTAGATATTGGGATAGGTTTAATCACTACCTTAACCCTAACACGTACACTAACCCTAACTACTACCCTAACCCTAACACTTACCCTAATCCTAATCCGTAACCTAAACCGAGCCCTAACCCTAACACTAACCCTAACCCTAAACCTAACCCATACCCTACGCCGTATCCGAACCACTCCCACAACCCGCACCCTAAGCCGTACCCTCATCCTAACCCTAAGCCTAACCCTAACCCTAGGCTACCCTTGACTGCTTCTGCCTCCAATAGATTTCCTAAGCACTAGTGTTTTAAGGAACAGCTTAAAAAGAGAATCCTAATGTGATTTCTTTATAATGGGTGTGTTCCTTATCTTATCCTAGTGTCTAAACTCTCCTCCATGGCTGGACCTCCAAATAATATTCCTTTACGTGCTAATGGGTATCTAGAGAGTGGGATAGGTTTAATAACTACCCTAACCCTAACGCGTACCCTAACCCTAACCCCTACCCTAAACCTAACACGTACCCTAATCCTAACCCGTACCCTAAACCGAGCCCTAACCCTAACACTAACCCTAACCCTAACCCTAACCCATACCGTACGCCGTACCCGAAGCCCTCCCCGAACCCGTACCGTAAGCCGTACCCTAAGCCTAACCCTAAGCCTAAATCTAACCCTAGGCTACCCTTGACTGCTTCTGCGTCCAATAGATTTCCTAAGCACTAGTGTTTTAAGGAACAGCTTAAAAAGAGAATCCTAATGTGATTTCTTTATAATGTGTGTGTTCCTTACCTTATCCTAGTGTCTAAACTCTTCTCCATGGCTGGACCTCCAAATAATATTCCTTTACGTGCTAAGGGGTATCTAGAGAGTGGGATAGGTTTAATAACTACCCTAACCCTAACGCGTACCCTAACCTTAACCACTACCCTAACCCTACCACGTACCCTAATCCTAACCCGTACCCTAAACCGAGCCCTAACCCTAAAACTAACCCTAACCCTAACCCTAACCCATACCCAACGCAGTACCCGAAGCCCTCCCCGAACCCGTACCCTAAGCCGTACCCTAAGCCTAACCCTAAGCCTAACCCTAACCCTAGGCTACCCTTGACTTCTTCTGGCTCCAATAGATTTCCTAAGCACTAGTGTTTTAAGGAACAGCTTAAAAAGAGAATCCTAATGTGATTTCTTTATAATGGGTGTGTTCCTTATCTTATCCTAGTGTCTAAACTCTTCTCCATGGCTGGACCCCCAAATAATATTCCTTTACGTGCTAAGGGGTATCTAGAGAGTGGGATAGGTTTAATAACTACCCTAACCCTAACGCGTACCCTAACGCTAACACCTACCCTAACCCTAACACGTACCCTAATCCTATTCCGTACCCTAAACGGAGCCCTAACCCTAACATTAACCCAAACCATAACCCTAACCCATACCCTCCGCCGTACACGAAGCCCTCCCCGAACCCGTACCCTAAGCCTAACCCTAAGCCTAACCCTAACCCTAGGCTACCCTTGACAGCTTCTGCCTCCAATAGATTTCTTAAGCACTAGTGTTTTAAGGAATAGCTTAAAAAGAGAATCCTAATGTGATTTCTTTATAATGGGTATGTTCCTTATCTTATCCTAGTGTCTAAACTTTTCTCCAGGGCTGGACCCCCAAATAATATTCCTTTACGTGCTAAGGGGTATCTAGATATTGGGATAGGTTTAATCACTACCTTAACCCTAACACGTACACTAACCCTAACTACTACCCTAACCCTAACACTTACCCTAATCCTAATCCGTAACCTAAACCGAGCCCTAACCCTAACACTAACCCTAACCCTAAACCTAACCCATACCCTACGCCGTATCCGAACCACTCCCACAACCCGCACCCTAAGCCGTACCCTCATCCTAACCCTAAGCCTAACCCTAACCCTAGGCTACCCTTGACTGCTTCTGCCTCCAATAGATTTCCTAAGCACTAGTGTTTTAAGGAACAGCTTAAAAAGAGAATCCTAATGTGATTTCTTTATAATGGGTGTGTTCCTTATCTTATCCTAGTGTCTAAACTCTCCTCCATGGCTGGACCTCCAAATAATATTCCTTTACGTGCTAATGGGTATCTAGAGAGTGGGATAGGTTTAATAACTACCCTAACCCTAACGCGTACCCTAACCCTAACCCCTACCCTAAACCTAACACGTACCCTAATCCTAACCCGTACCCTAAACCGAGCCCTAACCCTAACACTAACCCTAACCCTAACCCTAACCCATACCGTACGCCGTACCCGAAGCCCTCCCCGAACCCGTACCGTAAGCCGTACCCTAAGCCTAACCCTAAGCCTAAATCTAACCCTAGGCTACCCTTGACTGCTTCTGCGTCCAATAGATTTCCTAAGCACTAGTGTTTTAAGGAACAGATTAAAAAGAGAATCCTAATGTGATTTCTTTATAATGTGTGTGTTCCTTACCTTATCCTAGTGTCTAAACTCTTCTCCATGGCTGGACCTCCAAATAATATTCCTTTACGTGCTAAGGGGTATCTAGAGAGTGGGATAGGTTTAATAACTACCCTAACCCTAACGCGTACCCTAACCTTAAACACTACCCTAACCCTACCACGTACCCTAATCCTAACCCGTACCCTAAACCGAGCCCTAAACCTAAAACTAACCCTAACCCTAACCCTAACCCATACCCAACGCCGTACCCTAAGCCCTCCCCGAACCCGTACCCTAAGCCGTACCCTAAGCCTAACCCTAAGCCTAACCCTAACCCTAGGCTACCCTTGACTGCTTCTGGCTCCAGTAGATTTCCTAAGCACTAGTGTTTTAAGGAACAGCTTAAAAAGAGAATCCTAATGTGATTTCTTTATAATGTGTGTGTTCCTTATATTATCTTAATGTCTAAACGCTTCTCCATGGCTGGACCCCAAAATAATACTCCTTTACGTGCTAAGGGGTACCTAGAGAGTGGGATAGGTTTAATAACTACCCTAACCCTAACGCGTACCCTAACCCTAACCCCTACCCTAACCCTAACACGTACCCTAATCCTAACCCGTACCCTAAACCGAGCCCTAACCCTAAAGCTAACACTAACCCTAACCCTAACCCATACCCTACGCCGTACCGGAAGCCCTCCCCGAAACCGTACCGTAAGCCGTACCCTAAGCCTAACCCTAAGCCTAACCCTAACCCTAGGCTTCCCTTGACTGCTTCTGCCTCCAATAGATTTCCTAAGCACTAGTGTTTTAAGGAACAGCTTAAAAAGAGAATCCTAATGTGATTTCTTTATAATGGGTGTGTTCCTTATCTTATCCTAGTGTCTAAACTCTTCTCCATGGATGGACCCCCAAATAATACTCCTTTACGTGCTAAGGGGTATCTAGAGAGTGGGATAGGTTTAATAACTACCCTAACCCTAACGCGTACCCTAACGCTAACCCCTACCCTAACCCTAACACGTACCCTAATCCTATTCCGTACCCTAAACGGAGCCCTAACCCTAACATTAACCCAAACCCTAACCCTAACCCATACCCTCCGCCGTACACGAAGCCCTCCCCGAACCCGTATCCTAAGCCTAACCCTAAGCCTAACCCTAACCCTAGGCTACCCTTGACTGCTTCTGCCTCCAATAGATTTCCTAAGCACTAGTGTTTTAAGGAACAGCTTAAAAAGAGAATCCTAATGTGATTTCTTTATAATGGGTATGTTCCTTATCTTATCCTAGTGTCTAAACTTTTCTCCAGGGCTGGACCCCCAAATAATATTCCTTTACGTGCTAAGGGGTATCTAGATATTGGGATAGGTTTAATCACTACCTTAACCCTAACACGTACACTAACCCTAACTACTACCCTAACCCTAACACTTACCCTAATCCTAATCCGTAACCTAAACCGAGCCCTAACCCTAACACTAACCCTAACCCTAACCCTAACCCATACCCTACGCCGTATCCGAACCACTCCCACAACCCGCACCCTAAGCCGTACCCTAATCCTAACCCTAAGCCTAACCCTAACCCTAGGCTACCCTTGACTGCTTCTGCCTCCAATAGATTTCCTAAGCACTAGTGTTTTAAGGAACAGCTTAAAAAGAGAATCCTAATGTGATTTCTTTATAATGGGTGTGTTCCTTATCTTATCCTAGTGTCTAAACTCTTCTCCATGGCTGGACCTCCAAATAATATTCCTTTACGTGCTAATGGGTATCTAGAGAGTGGGATAGGTTTAATAACTACCCTAACCCTAACGCGTACCCTAACCCTAACCCCTACCCTAAACCTAACACGTACCCTAATCCTAACGCGTACCCTAAACCGAGCCCTAACCCTAACACTAACCCTAACCCTAACCCTAACCCATACCGTACGCCGTACCCGAGGCCCTCCCCGAACCCGTACCGTAAGCCTAACCCTAAGCCTAAATCTAACCCTAGGCTACCCTTGACTGCTTCTGCCTCCAATAGATTTCCTAAGCACTAGTGTTTTAAGGAACAGCTTAAAAAGAGAATCCTAATGTGATTTCTTTATAATGTGTGTGTTCCTTACCTTATCCTAGTGTCTAAACTCTTCTCCATGGCTGGACCTCCAAATAATATTCCTTTACGTGCTAAGGGGTATCTAGAGAGTGGGATAGGTTTAATAACTACCCTAACCCTAACGCGTACCCTAACCTTAACCACTACCCTAACCCTACCACGTACCCTAATCCTAACCCGTACCCTAAACCGAGCCCTAACCCTAAAACTAACCCTAACCCTAACCCTAACCCATACCCAACGCAGTACCCGAAGCCCTCCCCGAACCCGTACCCTAAGCCGTACCCTAAGCCTAACCCTAAGCCTAACCCTAACCCTAGGCTACCCTTGACTTCTTCTGGCTCCAATAGATTTCCTAAGCACTAGTGTTTTAAGGAACAGCTTAAAAAGAGAATCCTAATGTGATTTCTTTATAATGGGTGTGTTCCTTATCTTATCCTAGTGTCTAAACTCTTCTCCATGGCTGGACCCCCAAATAATATTCCTTTACGTGCTAAGGGGTATCTAGAGAGTGGGATAGGTTTAATAACTACCCTAACCCTAACGCGTACCCTAACGCTAACACCTACCCTAACCCTAACACGTACCCTAATCCTATTCCGTACCCTAAACGGAGCCCTAACCCTAACATTAACCCAAACCCTAACCCTAACCCATACCCTCCGCCGTACACGAAGCCCTCCCCGAACCCGTACCCTAAGCCTAACCCTAAGCCTAACCCTAACCCTAGGCTACCCTTGACTGCTTCTGCCTCCAATAGATTTCCTAAGCACTAGTGTTTTAAGGAACAGCTTAAAAAGAGAATCCTAATGTGATTTCTTTATAATGGGTATGTTCCTTATCTTATCCTAGTGTCTAAACTTTTCTCCAGGGCTGGACCCCCAAATAATATTCCTTTACGTGCTAAGGGGTATCTAGATATTGGGATAGGTTTAATCACTACCTTAACCCTAACACGTACACTAACCCTAACTACTACCCTAACCCTAACACTTACCCTAATCCTAATCCGTAACCTAAACCGAGCCCTATCCCTAACACTAACCCTAACCCTAACCCTAACCCATACCCTACGCCGTATCCGAACCACTCCCACAACCCGCACCCTAAGCCGTACCCTAATCCTAACCCTAAGCCTAACCCTAACCCTAGGCTACCCTTGACTGCTTCTGCCTCCAATAGATTTCCTAAGCACTAGTGTTTTAAGGAACAGCTTAAAAAGAGAATCCTAATGTGATTTCTTTATAATGGGTGTGTTCCTTATCTTATCCTAGTGTCTAAACCCTTCTCCATGGCTGGACCTCCAAATAATATTCCTTTACGTGCTAATGGGTATCTAGAGAGTGGGATAGGTTTAATAACTACCCTAACCCTAACGCGTACCCTAACCCTAACCCCTACCCTAAACCTAACACGTACCCTAATCCTAACCCGTACCCTAAACCGAGCCCTAACCCTAACACTAACCCTAACCCTAACCCTAACCCATACCGTACGCCGTACCCGAAGCCCTCCCCGAACCCGTACCGTAAGCCGTACCCTAAGCCTAACCCTAAGCCTAAATCTAACCCTAGGCTACCCTTGACTGCTTCTGCCTCCAAAAGATTTCCTAAGCACTAGTGTTTTAAGGAACAGCTTAAAAAGAGAATCCTAATGTGATTTCTTTATAATGTGTGTGTTCCTTACCTTATCCTAGTGTCTAAACTCTTCTCCATGGCTGGACCTCCAAATAATATTCCTTTACGTGCTAAGTGGTATCTAGAGAGTGGGATAGGTTTAATAACTACCCTAACCCTAACGCGTACCCTAACCTTAACCACTACCCTAACCCTACCACGTACCCTAATCCTAACCCGTACCCTAAACCGAGCCCTAACCCTAAAACTAACCCTAACCCTAACCCTAACCCATACCCAACGCCGTACACGAAGCCCTCCCCGAACCCGTACCCTAAGCCGTACCCTAAGCCTAACCCTAAGCCTAACCCTAACCCTAGGCTACCCTTGACTGCTTCTGGCTCCAATAGATTTCCTAAGCACTAGTGTTTTAAGGAACAGCTTAAAAAGAGAATCCTAATGTGATTTCTTTATAATGTGTGTGTTCCTTATATTATCTTAGTGTCTAAACGCTTCTCCATGGCTGGACCCCAAAATAATACTCCTTTACGTGCTAAGGGGTACCTAGAGAGTGGGATAGGTTTAATAACTACCCTAACCCTAACGCGTACCCTAACCCTAACCCCTACCCTAACCCTAACACGTACCCTAATCCTAACCCGTACCCTAAACCGAGCCCTAACCCTAAAGCTAACACTAACCCTAACCCTAACCCATACCCTACGCCGTACCCGAAGCCCTCCCCGAACCCGTACCCTAAGCCGTACCCTAAGCCTAACCCTAAGCCTAACCCTAACCCTAGGCTTCCCTTGACTGCTTCTGCCTCCAATAGATTTCCTAAGCACTAGTGTTTTAAGGAACAGCTTAAAAAGAGAATCCTAATGTGATTTCTTTATAATGGGTGTGTTCCTTATCTTATCCTAGTGTCTAAACTCTTCTCCATGGCTGGACCTCCAAATAATATTCATTTACGTGTAAGGGGTATCTAGAGAGTGGGATAGGTTTAATAACTACCCTAACCATAACGCGTACCCTAACCCTAACCCCTATCCTAACCCTAACACGTACCCTAATCCTAACCCGTACCCTAAACCGAGCCCTAACCCTAACACTAACCCTAACCCTAACCCTAACACATACCCTACACCGTACCCGAAGCCCTCCCCTAACCCGTACCCTAAGCCGTACCCTAAGCCTAACCCTAAGCCTAACCCTAACCCTAGGCTACCCTTGACTGCTTCTGCCTCCAATAGATTTCCTAAGCACTAGTGTTTTAAGGAACAGCTTAAAAAGAGAATCCTAATGTGATTTCTTTATAATAGGTGTTTTCCTTATCTTATCCTAGTGTCTAAACTCTTCTCCATGGCTGGACCCCCAAATAATATTCCTTTACGTGCTAAGGGGTATCTAGAGAGTGGGATAGGTTTAATAACTACCCTAACCCTAACGCGTACCCTAACGCTAACCCCTACCCTAACCCTAACACGTACCCTAATCCTAACCAATACCCTAAACGGAGCCCTAACCCTAACACTAACCCTAACCCTAACCCTAACCCTAACCCATACCCTACGCCGTACCCGAAGCCCTGCCCGAAACCGTACCCTCAGCCGTACCCTAAGCCTAACCCTAAGCCTAACCCTAACCGTAGGCTACCCTTGACAGCTTCTGCTTCCAATAGATTTCCTAAGCACTAGTGTTTTAAGGAACAGCTTAAAAAGAGAATCCTAATGTGATTTCTTTATAATAGGTGTTTTCCTTATCTTATCCTAGTGTCTAAACTCTTCTCCATGGCTGGACCCCCAAATAATATTCCTTTACGTGCTAAGGGGTATCTAGAGAGTGGGATAGGTTTAATAACTACCCTAACCCTAACGCGTACCCTAACGCTAACCCCTACCCTAACCATAACACGTACCCTAATCCTATTCCGTACCCTAAACGGAGCCCTAACCCTAACATTAACCCAAACCCTAACCCTAACCCATACCCTCCGCCGTACACGAAGCCCTCCCCGAACCCGTACCCTAAGCCTAACCCTAAGCCTAACCCTAACCCTAGGCTACCCTTGACTGCTTCTGCCTCCAATAGATTTCCTAAGCACTAGTGTTTTAAGGAACAGCTTAAAAAGAGAATCCTAATGTGATTTCTTTATAATGTGTGTGTTCCTTATATTATCTTAGTGTCTAAACGCTTCTCCATGGCTGGACCCCAAAATAATACTCCTTTACGTGCTAAGGGGTATCTAGAGAGTGGGATAGATTTAATAACTACCCTAACCCTAACGCGTACCCTAACCCTAACCCCTACCCTAACCCTAACACGTACCCTAATCCTAACCCGTACCCTAAACTGAGCCCTAACCCTAACACTAACCCTAACCCTAACCCTAACACATACCCTACACTGTACCCGAAGCCCTCCCCTAACCCGTACCCTAAGCCGTACCCTAAGCCTAACCCTAAGCCTAACCCTAACCCTAGGCTACCCTTGACTGCTTCTGCCTCCAATAGTTTTCCTAAGCACTAGTGTTTTAAGGAACAGCTTAAAAAGAGAATCCTAATGGGATTTCTTTATAATAGGTGTTTTCCTTATCTTATCCTAGTGTCTAAACTCTTCTCCATGGCTGGACCCCCAAATAATATTCCTTTACGTGCTAAGGGGTATCTAGAGAGTGGGATAGGTTTAATAACTACCCTAACCCTAACGCGTACCCTAACGCTAACCCCTACCCTAACCCTAACACGTACCCTAATCCTATCCCGTACCCTAAACGGAGCCCTAACCCTAACATTAACCGAAACCCTAACTCTAACCCATACCCTCCGCCGTACACGAAGCCCTCCCCGAACCCGTACCCTAAGCCTAACCCTAAGCCTATCCCTAACCCTAGGCTACCCTTGACAGCTTCTGCCTCCAATAGATTTCCTAAGCACTAGTGTTTTAAGGAACAGCTTAAAAAGAGAATCCTAATGTGATTTCTTTATAATGGGTATGTTCCTTATCTTATCCTAGTGTCTAAACTTTTCTCCATGGCTGGACCCCCAAATAATATTCCTTTACGTGCTAAGGGGTATGTAGATATTGGGATAGGTTTAATCACTACCTTAACCCTAACACGTACACTAACCCTAACTACTACCCTAAACCTTACACTAACCCTAACCCTAACCCTAACCCATACCCTACGCCGTATCCGAACCCCTCCCACAACCCGAACCCTAAGCCGTACCCTAACCCTAACCCTAAGCCTAACCCTAACCCTAGGCTACCCTTGACTGCTTCTGCTTCCAATAGATTTCCTAAGAACTAGTGTTTTAAGGAACAGCTTAAAAAGAGAATCCTAATGTGATTTCTTTATAATGGGTGTGTTGCTTATCTTATCCTAGTGTCTAAACTCTTCTCCATGGCTGGACCTCCAAATAATATTCCTTTACGTGCTAAGGGGTATCTAGAGAGTGGGATAGGTTTAATAACTACCCTAACCATAACGCGTACCCTAACCCTAACCCCTACCCTAAACCTAACACGTACCCTTATCCTAACCCATACCCTAAACCGAGCCCTAACCCTAACACTAACCCTAACCCTAACCCTAACCCATACCCTACGCCGTACCCGAAGCCCTCCCCGAACCCGTACCGTAAGCCGTACCCTAAGCCTAACCCTAAGCCTAAACCTAACCCTTGGCTACCCTTGACTGCTTCTGCCTCCAATAGATTTCCTAAGCACTAGTGTTTTAAGGAACAGCTTAAAAAGAGAATCCTAATGTGATTTCTTTATAATGGGTGTGTTCCTTATCTTATCCTAGTGTCTAAACTCTTCTCCATGGCTGGACCTCCAAATAATATTCCTTTACGTGCTAATGGGTATCTAGAGAGTGGGATAGGTTTAATAACTACCCTAACCCTAACGCGTACCCTAACCCTAACCCCTACCCTAACCCTAACACGTACCCTAATCCTAACCAATACCCTAAACGGAGCCCTAACCCTAACACTAACCCTAACCCTAACCCTAACCCATACCCTACGCCGTACTCGAAGCCCTCCCCGAACCCGTACCCTAAGCCTAACCCTAAGCCTAACCCTAACCCTAGGCTACCCTTGACTGCTTCTGCCTCCAATAGATTTCCTAAGCACTAGTGTTTTAAGGAACAGCTTAAAAAGAGAATCCTAATGTGATTTCTTTATAATGGGTATGTTCCTTATCTTATCCTAGTGTCTAAACTTTTCTCCATGGATGGACCCCCAAATAATATTCCTTTACGTGCTAAAGGGTAACTAGAGAGTGGGATAGGTTTAATCACTACACTAACCCTAACACGTACACTAACCCTAACCAATACCCTAACCCTAACACGTACCCTAATCCTAACACAGACCCTAAACCGAGCCCTAACCCTAACACTAACACTAATCCTAACCCTAACCCATACCCTACGCTGTACCCGAAGCCCTCACCGAACGCGTACCCTAATCCGTACCCTAAGCCTAACCCTAAGCCTAACCCTAACCGTAGGCTACCCTTGACTGCTTCTGCCTCCAATAGATTTCCTAAGCACTAGTGTTTTAAGGAACAGCTTAAAAAGAGAATCCTAATGTGATTTCTTTATAATGGGTGTGTTCCTTATCTTATCCTAGTGTCTAAACTCTTCTCCATGGCTGGACCCCCAAATAATACTCCTTTACGTGCTAAGGGGTATCTAGAGAGTGGGATAGGTTTAATAACTACCCTAACCCTAACGCGTACCCTAACGCTAACCCCTACCCTAACCCTAACACGTACCCTAATCCTATTCCGTACCCTAAACGGAGCCCTAACCCTAACATTAACCCAAACCCTAACCCTAACCCATACCCTCCGCCGTACACGAAGCCCTCCCCGAACCCGTATCCTAAGCCTAACCCTAAGCCTAACCCTAAACCTAGGCTACCCTTGACTACTTCTGCCTCCAATAGATTTCCTAAGCACTAGTGTTTTAAGGAACAGCTTAAAAAGAGAATCCTAATGTGATTTCTTTATAATGGGTATGTTCCTTATCTTATCCTAGTGTCTAAACTTTTCTCCAGGGCTGGACCCCCAAATAATATTCCTTTACGTGCTAAGGGGTATCTAGATATTGGGATAGGTTTAATCACTACCTTAACCCTAACACGTACACTAACCCTAACTACTACCCTAACCCTAACACTTACCCTAATCCTAATCCGTAACCTAAACCGAGCCCTAACCCTAACACTAACCCTAACCCTAACCCTAACCCATACCCTACGCCGTATCCGAACCACTCCCACAACCCGCACCCTAAGCCGTACCCTAATCCTAACCCTAAGCCTAACCCTAACCCTAGGCTACCCTTGACTGCTTCTGCCTCCAATAGATTTCCTAAGCACTAGTGTTTTAAGGAACAGCTTAAAAAGAGAATCCTAATGTGATTTCTTTATAATGGGTGTGTTCCTTATCTTATCCTAGTGTCTAAACTCTTCTCCATGGCTGGACCTCCAAATAATATTCCTTTACGTGCTAATGGGTATCTAGAGAGTGGGATAGGTTTAATAACTACCCTAACCCTAACGCGTACCCTAACCCTAACCCCTACCCTAAACCTAACACGTACCCTAATCCTAACCCGTACCCTAAACCGAGCCCTAACCCTAACACTAACCCTAACCCTAACCCTAACCCATACCGTACGCCGTACCCGAAGCCCTCCCCGAACCCGTACCGTAAGCCGTACCCTAAGCCTAACCCTAAGCCTAAATCTAACCCTAGGCTACCCTTGACTGCTTCTGCCTCCAATAGATTTCCTAAGCACTAGTGTTTTAAGGAACAGCTTAAAAAGAGAATCCTAATGTGATTTCTTTATAATGGGGGTGTTCCTTACCTTATCCTAGTGTCTAAACTCATCTCCATGGCTGGACCTCCAAATAATATTCCTTTACGTGCTAAGGGGTATCTAGAGAGTGGGATAGGTTTAATAACTACCCTAACCCTAACGCGTACCCTAACCTTAACCACTACCCTAACCCTACCACGTAACCTAATCCTAACCCGTACCCTAAACCGAGCCCTAACCCTAAAACTAACCCTAACCCTAACCCTAACCCATACCCAACGCCGTACCCGAAGCCCTCCCCGAACCCGTACCCTAAGCCGTACCCTAAGCCTAACCCTAAGCCTAACCCTAACCCTAGGCTACCCTTGACTGCTTCTGGCTCCAATAGATTTCCTAAGCACTAGTGTTTTAAGGAACAGCTTAAAAAGAGAATCCTAATGTGATTTCTTTATAATGTGTGTGTTCCTTATATTATCTTAGTGTCTAAACGCTTCTCCATGGCTGGACCCCAAAATAATACGCCTTTACGTGATAAGGGGTACCTAGAGAGTGGGATAGGTTTAATAACTACCCTAACCCTAACGCGTACCCTAACCCTAACCCCTACCCTAACCCTAACAGGTACCCTAATCCTAACCCGTACCCTAAACCGAGCCCTAACCCTAAAGCTAACACTAACCCTAACCCTAACCCATGCCCTACGCCGTACCCGAAGCCCTCCCCGAAACCGTACCGTAAGCCGTACCCTAAGCCTAACCCTAAGCCTAACCCTAACCCTAGGCTCCCCTTGACTGCTTCTGCCTCCAATAGATTTCCTAAGCACTAGTGTTTTAAGGAACAGCTTAAAAAGAGAATCCTAATGTGATTTCTTTATAATGGGTGTGTTCCTTATCTTATCCTAGTGTCTAAACTCTTCTCCATGGCTGGACCCCCAAATAATATTCCTTTACGTGCTAAGGGGTATCTAGAGAGTGGGATAGGTTTAATAACTACCCTAACCCTAACGCGTACCCTAACGCTAACCCCTACCCTAACCCTAACACGTACCCTAATCCTATTCCGTACCCTAAACGGAGCCCTAACCCTAACATTAACCCAAACCCTAACCCTAACCCATACCCTCCGCCGTACACGAAGCCCTCCCCGAACCCGTACCCTAAGCCTAACCCTAAGCCTAACCCTAACCCTAGGCTACCCTTGACTGCTTCTGCCTCCAATAGATTTCCTAAGCACTAGTGTTTTAAGGAACAGCTTAAAAAGAGAATCCTAATGTGATTTCTTTATAATGTGTCTGTTCCTTATATTATCTTAGTGTCTAAACGCTTCTCCATGGCTGGACCCCAAAATAATACTCCTTTACGTGCTAAGGGGTATCTAGAGAGTGGGATAGGTTTAATAACTACCCTAACCCTAACGCGTACCCCAACCCTAACCCCTACCCTAACCCTAACACGTACCCTAATCCTAACCCGTAACCTAAACCGAGCACTAACCCTAACACTAACCCTAACCCTAACCCTAACCCATACCCTACGCCGTACCCGAAGCCCTCCCCAAACCCGTACTGTAAGCCGTACCCTAAGCCTAACCCTTAGCCTAAACCTAACCCTAGGCTACCCTTGACTGCTTCTGCCTCCAATAGATTTCCTAAGCACTAGTGTTTTAAGGAACAGCTTAAAAAGAGAATCCTAATGTGATTTCTTTATAATGGGTGTGTTCCTTATCTTATCCTAGTGTCTAAACTCTTCTCCATGGCTGGACCTCCAAATAATATTCCTTTACGTGCTAAGGGGTATCTAGAGAGTGGGATAGGTTTAATAACTCCCCTAACCCTAACGCGTACCCTAACCCTAACCCCTACCCTAACCCTAACATGTACCCTAATCCTAACCCGTACCCTAAACCCAGCCCTAACCCTAACACTAACCCTAACCCTAACCCTAACACATACCCTACACCGTACCCGAAGCCCTCCCCTAACCCGTACCCTAAGCCGTACCCTAAGCCGTACCCTAAGCCTAACCCTAACCCTAGGCTACCCTTGACTGCTTCTGCCTCCAATAGATTTCCTAAGCACTAGTGTTTTAAGGAACAGCTTAAAAAGAGAATCCTAATGTGATTTCTTTATAATAGGTGTTTTCCTTATCTTATCCTAGTGTCTAAACTCTTCTCCATGGCTGGACCCCCAAATAATATTCCTTTACGTGCTAAGGGGTATCTAGAGAGTGGGATAGGTTTAATAACTACCCTAACCCTAACGCGTACCCTAACCCTAACCCCTACCCTAACCCTAACACGTACCCTAATCCTAATCAATACCCTAAACGGAGGCCTAACCCTAACACTAACCCTAACCCTAACCCTAACCCATACCCTACGCCGTACTCGAAGCCCTCCCCGAACCCGTACCCTAAGCCTAACCCTAAGCCTAAATCTAACCCTAGGCTACCCTTGACTGCTTCTGCCTCCAATAGATTTCCTAAGCACTAGTGTTTTAAGGAACAGCTTAAAAAGAGAATCCTAATGTGATTTCTTTATAATGGGTATGTTCTTTATCTTATTCTAGTGTCTAAACTTTTCTCCATGGATGGACCCCCAAATAATATTCCTTTACGTGCTAAGGGGTATCTAGAGAGTGGGATAGGTTTAATCACTACACTAACCCTAACACGTACACTAACCCTAACCACTACCCTAACCCTAACACGTACCCTAATCCTAACACAGACCCTAAACCGAGCCCTAACCCTAACACTAACACTAACCCTAATCCTAACCCATACCCTACGCTGTACCTGAAGCCCTCCCCGAACCCGTACCCTAATCCGTACCCTAAGCCTAACCCTAAGCCTAACCCTAACCGTAGGCTACCCTTGACTGCTTCTGCCTCCAATAGATTTCCTAAGCACTAGTGTTTTAAGGAACAGCTTAAAAAGAGAATCCTAATGTGATTTCTTTATAATGGGTGTGTTCCTTATCTTATCCTAGTGTCTAAACTCTTCTCCATGGCTGGACCTCCAAATAATAATCCTTTACGTGCTAAGGGGTATCTAGAGAGTGGGATAGGTTTAATAACTACCCTAACCCTAACGCGTACCCTAACCTTAAACACTACCCTAACCCTACCACGTACCCTAATCCTAACCCGTACCGTAAACCGAGCCCTAACCCTAAAACTAACCCTAACCCTAACCCTAACCCATACCCAACGCCGTACCCTAAGCCCTCCCCGAACCCGTACCCTAAGGCGTACCCTAAGCCTAACCCTAAGCCTAACCCTAACCCTAGGCTACCCTTGACTGCTTCTGGCTCCAGTAGATTTCCTAAGCACTAGTGTTTTAAGGAACAGCTTAAAAAGAGAATCCTAATGTGATTTCTTTATAATGGGTGTGTTCCTTATATTATCTTAGTGTCTAAACGCTTCTCCATGGTTGGACCCCAAAATAATACTCCTTTACGTGCTAAGGGGTACCTAGAGAGTGGGATAGGTTTAATAACTACCCTAACCCTAACGCGTACCCTAACCCTAACCCCTACCCTAACCCTAACACGTACCCTAATCCTAACCCGTACCCTAAACCGAGCCCTAACCCTAAAGCTAACACTAACCCTAACCCTAACCCATACCCTACGCCGTACCGGAATCCCTCCCCGAAACCGTACCGTAAGCCGTACCCTAAGCCTAACCCTAAGCCTAACCCTAACCCTTGGCTTCCCTTGACTGCTTCTGCCTCCAATAGATTTCCTAAGCACTAGTGTTTTAAGGAACAGCTTAAAAAGAGAATCCTAATGTGATTTCTTTATAATGGGTGTGTTCCTTATCTTATCCTAGTGTCTAAACTCTTCTCCATGGCTGGACCCCCAAATAATACTCCTTTACGTGCTAAGGGGTATCTAGAGAGTGGGATAGGTTTAATAACTACCCTAACCCTAACGCGTACCCTAACGCTAAACCCTACCCTAACCCTAACACGTACCCTAATCCTATTCCGTACCCTAAACGGAGCCCTAACCCTAACATTAACCCAAACCCTAACCCTAACCCATACCCTCCGCCGTACACGAAGCCCTCCCCGAACCCGTATCCTAAGCCTAACCCTAAGCCTAACCCTAACCCTAGGCTACCCTTGACTGCTTCTGCCTCCAATAGATTTCCTAAGCACTAGTGTTTTAAGGAACAGCTTAAAAAGAGAATCCTAATGTGATTTATTTATAATGGGTATGTTCCTTATCTTATCCTAGTGTCTAAACTTTTCTCCAGGGCTGGACCCCCAAATAATATTCCTTTACGTGCTAAGGGGTATCTAGATATTGGGATAGGTTTAATCACTACCTTAACCCTAACACGTACACTAACCCTAACTACTACCCTGACCCTAACACTTACCCTAATCCTAATCCGTAACCTAAACCGAGCCCTAACCCTAACACTAACCCTAAACCTAACCCTAACCCATACCCTACGCCGTATCCGAACCACTCCCACAACCCGCACCCTAAGCCGTACCCTAATCCTAACCCTAAGCCTAACCCTAACCCTAGGCTACCCTTCACTGCTTCTGCCTCCAATAGATTTCCTAAGCACTAGTGTTTTAAGGAACAGCTTAAAAAGAGAATCCTAATGTGATTTCTTTATAATGGGTGTGTTCCTTATCTTATCCTAGTGTCTAAACTCTTCTCCATGGCTGGACCTCCAAATAATATTCCTTTACGTGCTAATGGGTATCTAGAGAGTGGGATAGGTTTAATAACTACCCTAACTCTAACGCGTACCCTAACCCTAACACCTACCCTAAACCTAACACGTACCCTAATCCTAACCCGTACCCTAAACCGAGCCCTAACCCTAACACTAACCCTAACCCTAACCCTAACCCATACCGTACGCCGTACCCGAAGCCCTCCCCGAACCCGTACCGTAAGCCGTACCCTAAGCCTAACCCTAAGCCTAAATCTAACCCTAGGCTACCCTTGACTGCTTCTGCCTCCAATAGATTTCCTAAGCACTAGTGTTTTAAGGAACAGCTTAAAAAGAGAATCCTAATGTGATTTCTTTATAATGTGTGTGTTCCTTACCTTATCCTAGTGTCTAAACTCTTCTCCATGGCTGGACCTCCAAATAATATTCCTTTACGTGCTAAGGGGTATCTAGAGAGTGGGATAGGTTTAATAACTACCCTAACCCTAACGCGTACCCTAACCTTAACCACTACCCTAACCCTACCACGTACCCTAATCCTAACCCGTACCCTAAACCGAGCCCTAACCCTAAAACTAACCCTAACCCTAACCCTAACCCATACCCAACGCAGTACCCGAAGCCCTCCCCGAACCCGTACCCTAAGCCGTACCCTAAGCCTAACCCTAAGCCTAACCCTAACCCTAGGCTACCCTTGACTGCTTCTGGCTCCAATAGATTTCCTAAGCACTAGTGTTTTAAGGAACAGCTTAAAAAGAGAATCCTAATGTGATTTCTTTATAATGTGTGTGTTCCTTATATTATCTTAGTGTCTAAACGCTTCTCCATGGCTGGACCCCAAAATAATACTCCTTTACGTGCTAAGGGGTACCTAGAGAGTGGGATAGGTTTAATAACTACCCTAACCCTAACGCGTACCCTAACCCTAACCCCTACCCTAACCCTAACACGTACCCTAATCCTAACCCGTACCCTAAACCGAGCCCTAACCCTAAAGCTAACACTAACCCTAACCCTAACCCATACCCTACGCCGTACCCGAAGCCCTCCCCGAAACCGTACCGTAAGCCGTACCCTAAGCCTAACCCTAAGCCTAACCCTAACCCTAGGCTTCCCTTGACTGCTTCTGCCTCCAATAGATTTCCTAAGCACTAGTGTTTTAAGGAACAGCTTAAAAAGAGAATCCTAATGTGATTTCTTTATAATGGGTGTGTTCCTTATCTTATCCTAGTGTCTAAACTCTTCTCCATGGCTGGACCCGCAAATAATATTCCTTTACGTGCTAAGGGGTATCTAGAGAGTGGGATAGGTTTAATAACTACCCTAACCCTAACGCGTACCCTAACGCTAACCCCTACCCTAACCCTAACACGTACCCTAATCCTATTCCGTACCCTAAACGGAGCCCTAACCCTAACATTAACCCAAACCCTAACCCTAACCCATACCCTCCGCCGTACACGAAGCCCTCCCCGAACCCGTACCCTAAGCCTAACCCTAAGCCTAACCCTAACCCTAGGCTACCCTTGACTGCTTCTGCCTCCAATAGATTTCCTAAGCACTAGTGTTTTAAGGAACAGCTTAAAAAGAGAATCCTAATGTGATTTCTTTATAATGGGTATGTTCCTTATCTTATCCTAGTGTCTAAACTTTTCTCCAGGGCTGGACCCCCAAATAATATTCCTTTACGTGCTAAGGGGTATCGAGATATTGGGATAGGTTTAATCACTACCTTAACCCTAACACGTACACTAACCCTAACTACTACCCTAACCCTAACACTTACCCTAATCCTAATCCGTAACCTAAACCGAGCCCTAACCCTAACACTAACCCTAACCCTAACCCTAACCATACCCTACGCCGTATCCGAACCACTCCCACAACCCGCACCCTAAGCCGTACCCTAATCCTAACCCTAACCCTAACCCTAACCCTAGGCTACCCTTGACTGCTTCTGCCTCCAATAGATTTCCTAAGCACTAGTGTTTTAAGGAACAGCTTAAAAAGAGAATCCTAATGTGATTTCTTTATAATGGGTGTGTTCCTTATCTTATCCTAGTGTCTAAACTCTTCTCCATGGCTGGACCTCCAAATAATATTCCTTTACGTGCTAATGGGTATCTAGAGAGTGGGATAGGTTTAATAACTACCCTAACCCTAACGCGTACCCTAACCCTAACCCCTACCCTAAACCTAACACGTACCCTAATCCTAACCCGTACCCTAAACCGAGCCCTAACCCTAACACTAACCCTAACCCTAACCCTAACCCATACCGTACGCCGTACCCGAAGCCCTCCCCGAACCCGTACCGTAAGCCGTACCCTAAGCCTAACCCTAAGCCTAAATCTAACCCTAGGCTACCCTTGACTGCTTCTGCCTCCAATAGATTTCCTAAGCACTAGTGTTTTAAGGAACAGCTTAAAAAGAGAATCCTAATGTGATTTCTTTATAATGTGTGTGTTCCTTACCTTATCCTAGTGTCTAAACTCTTCTCCATGGCTGGACCTCCAAATAATATTCCTTTACGTGCTAAGGGGTATCTAGAGAGTGGGATAGGTTTAATAACTACCCTAACCCTAACGCGTACCCTAACCTTAACCACTACCCTAACCCTACCACGTACCCTAATCCTAACCCGTACCCTAAACCGAGCCCTAACCCTAAAACTAACCCTAACCCTAACCCTAACCCATACCCAACGCCGTACCCGAAGCCCTCCCCGAACCCGTACCCTAAGCCGTACCCTAAGCCTAACCCTAAGCCTAACCCTAACCCTAGGCTACCCTTGACTGCTTCTGGCTCCAATAGATTTCCTAAGCACTAGTGTTTTAAGGAACAGCTTAAAAAGAGAATCCTAATGTGATTTCTTTATAATGTGTGTGTTCCTTATATTATCTTAGTGTCTAAACGCTTCTCCATGGCTGGACCCCAAAATAATACTCCTTTACGTGCTAAGGGGTACCTAGAGAGTGGGATAGGTTTAATAACTACCCTAACCCTAACGCGTACCCTAACCCTAACCCCTACCCTAACCCTAACACGTACCCTAATCCTAACCCGTACCCTAATCCTAACCCGTACCCTAAACCGAGTCCTAACCCTAAAGCTAACACTAACCCTAACCCTAACCCATACCCTACGCCGTACCCGAAGCCCTCCCCGAACCCGTATCCTAAGCCGTACCCTAAGCCTAACCCTAAGCCTAACCCTAACCCTAGGCTTCCCTTGACTGCTTCTGCCTCCAATAGATTTCCTAAGCACTAGTGTTTTAAGGAACAGCTTAAAAAGAGAATCCTAATGTGATTTCTTTATAATGGGTGTGTTCCTTATCTTATCCTAGTGTCTAAACTCTTCTCCATGGCTGGACCTCCAAATAATATTCATTTACGTGCTAAGGGGTATCTAGAGAGTGGGATAGGTTTAATAAATACCCTAACCATAACGCATACCCTAACCCTAACCCCTACCCTAACCCTAACACGTACCCTAATCCTAACCCGTACCCTAAACCGAGCCCTAACCCTAACACTAACCCTAACCCTAACCCTAACACATACCCTACACCGTACCCGAAGCCCTCCCCTAACCCGTACCCTAAGCCGTACCCTAAGCCTAACCCTAAGCCTAACCCTAACCCTAGGCTACCCTTGACTGCTTCTGCCTCCAATAGATTTCGTAAGCACTAGTGTTTTAAGGAACAGCTTAAAAAGAGAATCCTAATGTGATTTCTTTATAATAGGTGTTTTCCTTATCTTATCCTAGTGTCTAAACTCTTCTCCATGGCTGGACCCCCAAATAATATTACTTTACGTGCTAAGGGGTATCTAGTGAGTGGGATAGGTTTAATAACTACCCTAACCCTAACGCGTACCCTAACCCTAACCCCTACCCTAACCCTAACACGTACCCTAATCCTAACCAATACCCTAAACGGAGCCCTAACCCTAACACTAACCCTAACCCTAACCCTAACCCTAACCCATACCCTACGCCGTACCCGAAGCCCTGCCCGAAACCGTACCCTCAGCCGTACCCTAAGCCTAACCCTAAGCCTAACCCTAACCGTAGGCTACCCTTGACAGCTTCTGCTTCCAATAGATTTCCTAAGCACTAGTGTTTTAAGGAACAGCTTAAAAAGAGAATCCTAATGTGATTTCTTTATAATGGGTGTGTTCCTTATCTTATCCTAGTGTCTAAACTCTTCTCCATGGCTGGACCTCCAAATAATATTCCTTTACGTGCTAAGGGGTATCTAGAGAGTGGGATAGGTTTAATAACTACACTAACCCTAATGCGTACCCTAACCCAAACCCCTACCGTAACCCTAACACGTACCCTAATCCTAACCAATACCCTAAACCGAGCCCTAACCCTAACACTAACCCTAACCCTAACCCTAACACATACCCTACGCCATAACCGAAGCCCTCCCCGAAACCGTACCCTCAGCCGTACCCTAAGCCTAACCCTAAGCCTAACCCTAACCCTAGGCTACCCTTGACAGCTTCTGCCTCCAATAGATTTCTTAAGCACTAGTGTTTTAAGGAACAGCTTAAAAAGAGAATCCTAATGTGATTTCTTTATAATGGGTATGTTCCTTATCTTATCCTAGTGTCTAAACTTTTCTCCAGGGCTGGACCCCCAAATAATATTCCTTTAGGTGCTAAGGGGTATCTAGATATTGGGATAGGTTTAATCACAACCTTAACCCTAACACGTACACTAACCCTAACTACGACCCTAACCCTAACACTTACCCTAATCCTAATCCGTAACCTAAACCGAGCCCTAACCCTAACACTAACCCTAACCCTAACCCTAACCCATACCCTACGCCGTACCCGAAGCCCTCCCCGAAACCGTACCGTAAGCCGTACCCTAAGCCTAACCCTAAGCCTAACCCTAACCCTAGGCTTCCCTTGACTGCTTCTGCCTCCAATAGATTTCCTAAGCACTAGTGTTTTAAGGAACAGCTTAAAAAGAGAATCCTAATGTGATTTCTTTATAATGGGTGTGTTCCTTATCTTATCCTAGTGTCTAAACTCTTCTCCATGGCTGGACCCCCAAATAATATTCCTTTACGTGCTAAGGGGTATCTAGAGAGTGGGATAGGTTTAATAACTACCCTAACCATAACGCGTACCCTAACCCTAACCCCTACCCTAAACCTAACACGTACCCTAATCCTAACCCGTACCCTAAACCGAGCCCTAACCCTAACACTAACCCTAACCCTAACCCTAACCCATACCCTACGCCGTACCCGAAGCCCTCCCCGAACCCGTACCGTAAGCCGTACCCTAAGCCAAACCTTAAGCCTAAACCTAACCCTAGGCTTCCCTTGACTGCTTCTGCCTCCAATAGATTTCGTAAACAGTAGTGTTTTAAGGAACAGCTTAAAAAGAGAATCCTAATGTGATTTCTTTATAATGGGTGTGTTACTTATCTTATCCTAGTTTCTAAACTCTTCTCCATGGCTGGACCTCCAAATAATATTCCTTTACGTGCTAAGGGGTATCTAGAGAGTGGGATAGGTTTAATAACTACCCTAACCCTAACGCGTACCCTAACCCTAACCCCTACCCTAACCCTAACACGTACCCTAATCCTAACCAATACCCTAAACGGAGCCCTAACCCTAACACTAACCCTAACCCTAACCCTAACCCATACCCTATGCCGTACTCGAAGCCCTCCCCGAACCCGTACCCTAAGCCTAACCCTAAGCCTAACCCTAACCCTAGGCTACCCTTGACTGCTTCTGCCTCCAATAGATTTCCTAAGCACTAGTGTTTTAAGGAACAGCTTAAAAAGAGAATCCTAATGTGATTTCTTTATAATGGGTATGTTCCTTATCTAATCCTAGTGTCTAAACTTTTCTCCAGGGCTGGACCTCCAAATAATTATCTTTACGTGCTAAGGGGTATCTAGATATAGGGATAGGTTTAATCACTACCTTAACCCTAACACGTACACTAACCCTAACTACTACCCTAACCCTAACACGTACCCTAATCCTAATCCATACCCTAAACCGAGCCCTAACCCTAACACTAACCCTAACCCTAACCCTAATCCATACCCTACGCCGTATCCGAACCCCTCCCACAACCCGTACCCTAAGCCTAACCCTAAGCCTAACCCTAACCCTAGGCTACCCTTGACTGCTTCTGCCTCCAATAGATTCCCTAAGCACTAGTGTTTTAAGGAACAGCTTAAAAAGAGAATCCTAATGTGATTTCTTTATAATAGGTGTTTTCCTTATCTTATCCTAGTGTCTAAACTCTTCTCCATGGCTGGACCCCCAAATAATATTCCTTTACGTGCTAAGGGGTATCTAGAGAGTGGGATAGGTTTAATAACTACCCTAACCCTAACGCGTACCCTAACGCTAACCCCTACCCTAACCATAACACGTACCCTAATCCTATTCCGTACCCTAAACGGAGCCCTAACCCTAACATTAACCCAAACCCTAACCCTAACCCATACCCTCCGCCGTACACGAAGCCCTCCCCGAACCCGTACCCTAAGCCTAACCCTAAGCCTAACCCTAACCCTAGGCTACCCTTGACTGCTTCTGCCTCCAATAGATTTCCTAAGCACTAGTGTTTTAAGGAACAGCTTAAAAAGAGAATCCTAATGTGATTTCTTTATAATGTGTGTGTTCCTTATATTATCTTAGTGTCTAAACGCTTCTCCATGGCTGGACCCCAAAATAATACTCCTTTACGTGCTAAGGGGTATCTAGAGAGTGGGATAGGTTTAATAACTACCCTAACCCTAACGCGTACCCTAACCCTAACCCCTACCATAACCCTAACACGTACCCTAATCCTAACCCGTACCCTAAACTGAGCCCTAACCCTAACCCTAACCCTAACCCTAACCCTAACACATACCCTACACTGTACCCGAAGCCCTCCCCTAACCCGTACCCTAAGCCGTACCCTAAGCCTAACCCTAAGCCTAACCCTAACCCTAGGCTACCCTTGACTGCTTCTGCCTCCAATAGATTTCCTAAGCACTAGTGTTTTAAGGAACAGCTTAAAAAGAGAATCCTAATGGGATTTCTTTATAATAGGTGTTTTCCTTATCTTATCCTAGTGTCTAAACTCTTCTCCATGGCTGGACCCCCAAATAATATTCCTTTACGTGCTAAGGGGTATCTAGAGAGTGGGATAGGTTTAATAACTACCCTAACCCTAACGCGTACCCTAACGCTAACCCCTACCCTAACCCTAACACGTACCCTAATCCTATCCCGTACCCTAAACGGAGCCCTAACCCTAACATTAACCCAAACCCTAACTCTAACCCATACCCTCCGCCGTACACGAAGCCCTCCCCGAACCCGTACCCTAAGCCTAACCCTAAGCCTATCCCTAACCCTAGGCTACCCTTGACAGCTTCTGCCTCCAATAGATTTCCTAAGCACTAGTGTTTTAAGGAACAGCTTAAAAAGAGAATCCTAATGTGATTTCTTTATAATGGGTATGTTCCTTATCTTATCCTAGTGTCTAAACTTTTCTCCATGGCTGGACCCCCAAATAATATTCCTTTACGTGCTAAGGGGTATCTAGATATTGGGATAGGTTTAATCACTACCTTAACCCTAACACGTACACTAACCCTAACTACTACCCTAACCCTTACACTAACCCTAACCCTAACCCTAACCCATACCCTACGCCGTATCCGAACCCCTCCCACAACCCGAACCCTAAGCCGTACCCTAACCCTAACCCTAAGCCTAACCCTAACCCTAGGCTACCCTTGACTGCTTCTGCCTCCAATAGATTTCCTAAGAACTAGTGTTTTAAGGAACAGCTTAAAAAGAGAATCCTAATGTGATTTCTTTATAATGGGTGTGTTGCTTATCTTATCCTAGTGTCTAAACTCTTCTCCATGGCTGGACCTCCAAATAATATTCCTTTACGTGCTAAGGGGTATCTAGAGAGTGGGATAGGTTTAATAAATACCCTAACCATAATGCGTACCCTAACCCTAACCCCTACCCTAAACCTAACACGTACCCTTATCCTAACCCGTACCCTAAACCGATCCCTAACCCTAACACTAACCCTAACCCTAACCCTAACCCATACCCTACGCCGTACCCGAAGACCTCCCCGAACCCGTACCGTAAGCCGTACCCTAAGCCTAACCCTAAGCCTAAACCTAACCCTTGGCTACCCTTGACTGCTTCTGCCTCCAATAGATTTCCTAAGCACTAGTGTTTTAAGGAACAGCTTAAAAAGAGAATCCTAATGTGATTTCTTTATAATGGGTGTGTTCCTTATCTTATCCTAGTGTCTAAACTCTTCTCCATGGCTGGACCTCCAAATAATATTCCTTTACGTGCTAATGGGTATCTAGAGAGTGGGATAGGTTTAATAACTACCCTAACCCTAACGCGTACCCTAACCCTAACCCCTACCCTAACCCTAACACGTACCCTAATCCTAACCAATACCCTAAACGGAGCCCTAACCCTAACACTAACCCTAACCCTAACCCTAACCCATACCGTACGCCGTACTCGAAGCCCTCCCCGAACCCGTACCCTAAGCCTAACCCTAAGCCTAACCCTAACCCTAGGCTACCCTTGACTGCTTCTGCCTCCAATAGATTTCCTAAGCACTAGTGTTTTAAGGAACAGCTTAAAAAGAGAATCCTAATGTGATTTCTTTATAATGGGTATGTTCCTTATCTTATGCTAGTGTCTAAACTTTTCTCCATGGATGGACCCCCAAATAATATTCCTTTACGTGCTAAGGGGTAACTAGAGAGTGGGATAGGTTTAATCACTACACTAACCCTAACACGTACACTAACCCTAACCAATACCCTAACCCTAACACGTACCCTAATCCTAACACAGACCCTAAACCGAGCCCTAACCCTAACACTAACACTAATCCTAACCCTAACCCATACCCTACGCTGTACCCGAAGCCCTCACCGAACGCGTACCCTAATCCGTACCCTAAGCCTAACCCTAAGCCTAACCCTAACCGTAGGCTACCCTTGACTGCTTCTGCCTCCAATAGATTTCCTAAGCACTAGTGTTTTAAGGAACAGCTTAAAAAGAGAATCCTAATGTGATTTCTTTATAATGGGTGTGTTCCTTATCTTATCCTAGTGTCTAAACTCTTCTCCATGGCTGGAACCCCAAATAATATTCCTTTACGTGCTAAGTGGTATCTGGAGAGTGGGATAGGTTTAATAACTACCGTAACCCTAATGCGTACCCTAACCCTAACCCCTACCCTAACCCTAACACGTACCCTAATCCTAAACCGTACCCTAAACCGAGCCCTAACCCTAACACTAACCCTAACCCTAAACCTAACCCATTCCCTACGCCGTAAACGAAGCCCTCCCCGAACCCGTACCCTAAGCCGTACCCTAAGCCTAACCCTAAGCCTAACCCTAACCCTAGGCTACCCTTGACAGCTTCTGCCTCCAATAGATTTCTTAAGCACTAGTGTTTTAAGAAATAGCTTAAAAAGAGAATCCTAATGTGATTTCTTTATAATGGGTATGTTCCTTATCTTATCCTAGTGTCTAAACTTTTCTCCAGGGCTGGACCCCCAAATAATATTCCTTTACGTGCTAAGGGGTATCTAGATATTGGGATAGGTTTAATCACTACCTTAACCCTAACACGTACACTAACCCTAACTACTACCCTAACCCTAACACTTACCCTAATCCTAATCCGTAACCTAAACCGAGCCCTAACCCTAACACTAACCCTAACCCTAACCCTAACCCATACCCTACGCCGTATCCGAACCACTCCCACAACCCGCACCCTAAGCCGTACCCTCATCCTAACCCTAAGCCTAACCCTAACCCTAGGCTACCCTTCACTGCTTCTGCCTCCAATAGATTTCCTAAGCACTAGTGTTTTAAGGAACAGCTTAAAAAGAGAATCCTAATGTGATTTCTTTATAATGGGTGTGTTCCTTATCTTATCCTAGTGTCTAAACGCTTCTCCATGGCTGGACCCCAAAATAATACTCCTTTACGTGCTAAGGGGTATCTAGAGAGTGGGATAGGTTTAATAACTACCCTAACCCTAACGCGTACCCTAACCCTAACACGTACCCTAATCCTAACCCGTACCCTAAACTGAGCCCTAACCCTAACACTAACCCTAACCCTAACCCTAACACATACCCTACACTGTACCCGAAGCCCTCCCCTAACCCGTACCCTAAGCCGTACCCTAAGCCTAACCCTAAGCCTAACCCTAACCCTAGGCTACCCTTGACTGCTTCTGCCTCCAATAGATTTCCTAAGCACTAGTGTTTTAAGGAACAGCTTAAAAAGAGAATCCTAATGGGATTTCTTTATAATAGGTGTTTTCCTTATCTTATCCTAGTGTCTAAACTCTTCTCCATGGCTGGACCCCCAAATAATATTCCTTTACGTGCTAAGGGGTATCTAGAGAGTGGGATAGGTTTAATAACTACCCTAACCCTAACGCGTACCCTAACGCTAACCCCTACCCTAACCATAACACGTACCCTAATCCTATTCCGTACCCTAAACGGAGCCCTAACCCTAACATTAACCCAAACCCTAACCCTAACCCATACCCTCCGCCGTACACGAAGCCCTCCCCGAACCCGTACCCTAAGCCTAACCCTAAGCCTAACCCTAACCCTAGGCTACCCTTGACTGCTTCTGCCTCCAATAGATTTCCTAAGCACTAGTGTTTTAAGGAACAGCTTAAAAAGAGAATCCTAATGTGATTTCTTTATAATGTGTGTGTTCCTTATATTATCTTAGTGTATAAACGCTTCTCCATGGCTGGACCCCAAAATAATACTCCTTTACGTGCTAAGGGGTATCTAGAGAGTGGGATAGGTTTAATAACTACCCTAACCCTAACGCGTACCCTAACCCTAACCCCTACCCTAACCCTAACACGTACCCTAATCCTAACCCGTACCCTAAACTGAGCCCTAACCCTAACACTAACCCTAACCCTAACCCTAACACATACCCTACACTGTACCCGAAGCCCTCCCCTAACCCGTACCCTAAGCCGTACCCTAAGCCTAACCCTAAGCCTAACCCTAACCCTAGGCTACCCTTGACTGCTTCTGCCTCCAATAGATTTCCTAAGCACTAGTGTTTTAAGGAACAGCTTAAAAAGAGAATCCTAATGGGATTTCTTTATAATAGGTGTTTTCCTTATCTTATCCTAGTGTCTAAACTCTTCTCCATGGCTGGACCCCCAAATAATATTCCTTTACGTGCTAAGGGGTATCTAGAGAGTGGGATAGGTTTAATAACTACCCTAACCCTAACGCGTACCCTAACGCTAACCCCTACCCTAACCCTAACACGTACCCTAATCCTATCCCGTACCCTAAACGGAGCCCTAACCCTAACATTAACCCAAACCCTAACTCTAACCCATACCCTCCGCCGTACACGAAGCCCTCCCCGAACCCGTACCCTAAGCCTAACCCTAAGCCTATCCCTAACCCTAGGCTACCCTTGACAGCTTCTGCCTCCAATAGATTTCCTAAGCACTAGTGTTTTAAGGAACAGCTTAAAAAGAGAATCCTAATGTGATTTCTTTATAATGGGTATGTTCCTTATCTTATCCTAGTGTCTAAACTTTTCTCCATGGCTGGACCCCCAAATAATATTCCTTTACGTGCTAAGGGGTATCTAGATATTGGGATAGGTTTAATCACTACCTTAACCCTAACACGTACACTAACCCTAACTACTACCCTAACCCTTACACTAACCCTAACCCTAACCCTAACCCATACCCTACGCCGTATCCGAACCCCTCCCACAACCCGAACCCTAAGCCGTACCCTAACCCTAACCCTAAGCCTAACCCTAACCCTAGGCTACCCTTGACTGCTTCTGCCTCCAATAGATTTCCTAAGAACTAGTGTTTTAAGGAACAGCTTAAAAAGAGAATCCTAATGTGATTTCTTTATAATGGGTGTGTTGCTTATCTTATCCTAGTGTCTAAACTCTTCTCCATGGCTGGACCTCCAAATAATATTCCTTTACGTGCTAAGGGGTATCTAGAGAGTGGGATAGGTTTAATAAATACCCTAACCATAACGCGTACCCTAACCCTAACCCCTACCCTAAACCTAACACGTACCCTTATCCTAACCCGTAACCTAAACCGAGCCCTAACCCTAACACTAACCCTAACCCTAACCCTAACCCATACACTACGCCGTACCCGAAGCCCTCCCCGAACCCGTACCGTAAGCCGTACCCTAAGCCTAACCCTAAGCCTAAACCTAACCCTTGGCTACCCTTGACTGCTTCTGCCTCCAATAGATTTCCTAAGCACTAGTGTTTTAAGGAACAGCTTAAAAAGAGAATCCTAATGTGATTTCTTTATAATGGGTGTGTTCCTTATCTTATCCTAGTGTCTAAACTCTTCTCCATGGCTGGACCTCCAAATAATATTCCTTTACGTGCTAATGGGTATCTAGAGAGTGGGATAGGTTTAATAACTACCCTAACCCTAACGCGTACCCTAACCCTAACCCCTACCCTAACCCTAACACGTACCCTAATCCTAACCAATACCCTAAACGGAGCCCTAACCCTAACACTAACCCTAACCCTAACCCTAACCCATACCGTACGCCGTACTCGAAGCCCTCCCCGAACCCGTACCCTAAGCCTAACCCTAAGCCTAACCCTAACCCTAGGCTACCCTTGACTGCTTCTGCCTCCAATAGATTTCCTAAGCACTAGTGTTTTAAGGAACAGCTTAAAAAGAGAATCCTAATGTGATTTCTTTATAATGGGTATGTTCCTTATCTTATGCTAGTGTCTAAACTTTTCTCCATGGATGGACCCCCAAATAATATTCCTTTACGTGCTAAGGGGTAACTAGAGAGTGGGATAGGTTTAATCACTACACTAACCCTAACACGTACACTAACCCTAACCAATACCCTAACCCTAACACGTACCCTAATCCTAACACAGACCCTAAACCGAGCCCTAACCCTAACACTAACACTAATCCTAACCCTAACCCATACCCTACGCTGTACCCGAAGCCCTCACCGAACGCGTACCCTAATCCGTACCCTAAGCCTAACCCTAAGCCTAACCCTAACCGTAGGCTACCCTTGACTGCTTCTGCCTCCAATAGATTTCCTAAGCACTAGTGTTTTAAGGAACAGCTTAAAAAGAGAATCCTAATGTGATTTCTTTATAATGGGTGTGTTCCTTATCTTATCCTAGTGTCTAAACTCTTCTCCATGGCTGGAACCCCAAATAATATTCCTTTACGTGCTAAGTGGTATCTGGAGAGTGGGATAGGTTTAATAACTACCGTAACCCTAATGCGTACCCTAACCCTAACCCCTACCCTAACCCTAACACGTACCCTAATCCTAAACCGTACCCTAAACCGAGCCCTAACCCTAACACTAACCCTAACCCTAAACCTAACCCATTCCCTACGCCGTAAACGAAGCCCTCCCCGAACCCGTACCCTAAGCCGTACCCTAAGCCTAACCCTAAGCCTAACCCTAACCCTAGGCTACCCTTGACAGCTTCTGCCTCCAATAGATTTCTTAAGCACTAGTGTTTTAAGAAATAGCTTAAAAAGAGAATCCTAATGTGATTTCTTTATAATGGGTATGTTCCTTATCTTATCCTAGTGTCTAAACTTTTCTCCAGGGCTGGACCCCCAAATAATATTCCTTTACGTGCTAAGGGGTATCTAGATATTGGGATAGGTTTAATCACTACCTTAACCCTAACACGTACACTAACCCTAACTACTACCCTAACCCTAACACTTACCCTAATCCTAATCCGTAACCTAAACCGAGCCCTAACCCTAACACTAACCCTAACCCTAACCCTAACCCATACCCTACGCCGTATCCGAACCACTCCCACAACCCGCACCCTAAGCCGTACCCTCATCCTAACCCTAAGCCTAACCCTAACCCTAGGCTACCCTTGACTGCTTCTGCCTCCAATAGATTTCCTAAGCACTAGTGTTTTAAGGAACAGCTTAAAAAGAGAATCCTAATGTGATTTCTTTATAATGGGTGTGTTCCTTATCTTATCCTAGTGTCTAAACGCTTCTCCATGGCTGGACCCCAAAATAATACTCCTTTACGTGCTAAGGGGTATCTAGAGAGTGGGATAGGTTTAATAACTACCCTAACCCTAACGCGTACCCTAACCCTAACACGTACCCTAATCCTAACCCGTACCCTAAACTGAGCCCTAACCCTAACACTAACCCTAACCCTAACCCTAACACATACCCTACACTGTACCCGAAGCCCTCCCCTAACCCGTACCCTAAGCCGTACCCTAAGCCTAACCCTAAGCCTAACCCTAACCCTAGGCTACCCTTGACTGCTTCTGCCTCCAATAGATTTCCTAAGCACTAGTGTTTTAAGGAACAGCTTAAAAAGAGAATCCTAATGGGATTTCTTTATAATAGGTGTTTTCCTTATCTTATCCTAGTGTCTAAACTCTTCTCCATGGCTGGACCCCCAAATAATATTCCTTTACGTGCTAAGGGGTATCTAGAGAGTGGGATAGGTTTAATAACTACCCTAACCCTAACGCGTACCCTAACGCTAACCCCTACCCTAACCATAACACGTACCCTAATCCTATTCCGTACCCTAAACGGAGCCCTAACCCTAACATTAACCCAAACCCTAACCCTAACCCATACCCTCCGCCGTACACGAAGCCCTCCCCGAACCCGTACCCTAAGCCTAACCCTAAGCCTAACCCTAACCCTAGGCTACCCTTGACTGCTTCTGCCTCCAATAGATTTCCTAAGCACTAGTGTTTTAAGGAACAGCTTAAAAAGAGAATCCTAATGTGATTTCTTTATAATGTGTGTGTTCCTTATATTATCTTAGTGTCTAAACGCTTCTCCATGGCTGGACCCCAAAATAATACTCCTTTACGTGCTAAGGGGTATCTAGAGAGTGGGATAGGTTTAATAACTACCCTAACCCTAACGCGTACCCTAACCCTAACCCCTACCCTAACCCTAACACGTACCCTAATCCTAACCCGTACCCTAAACTGAGCCCTAACCCTAACACTAACCCTAACCCTAACCCTAACACATACCCTACACTGTACCCGAAGCCCTCCCCTAACCCGTACCCTAAGCCGTACCCTAAGCCTAACCCTAAGCCTAACCCTAACCCTAGGCTACCCTTGACTGCTTCTGCCTCCAATAGATTTCCTAAGCACTAGTGTTTTAAGGAACAGCTTAAAAAGAGAATCCTAATGGGATTTCTTTATAATAGGTGTTTTCCTTATCTTATCCTAGTGTCTAAACTCTTCTCCATGGCTGGACCCCCAAATAATATTCCTTTACGTGCTAAGGGGTATCTAGAGAGTGGGATAGGTTTAATAACTACCCTAACCCTAACGCGTACCCTAACGCTAACCCCTACCCTAACCCTAACACGTACCCTAATCCTATCCCGTACCCTAAACGGAGCCCTAACCCTAACATTAACCCAAACCCTAACTCTAACCCATACCCTCCGCCGTACACGAAGCCCTCCCCGAACCCGTACCCTAAGCCTAACCCTAAGCCTATCCCTAACCCTAGGCTACCCTTGACAGCTTCTGCCTCCAATAGATTTCCTAAGCACTAGTGTTTTAAGGAACAGCTTAAAAAGAGAATCCTAATGTGATTTCTTTATAATGGGTATGTTCCTTATCTTATCCTAGTGTCTAAACTTTTCTCCATGGCTGGACCCCCAAATAATATTCCTTTACGTGCTAAGGGGTATCTAGATATTGGGATAGGTTTAATCACTACCTTAACCCTAACACGTACACTAACCCTAACTACTACCCTAACCCTTACACTAACCCTAACCCTAACCCTAACCCATACCCTACGCCGTATCCGAACCCCTCCCACAACCCGAACCCTAAGCCGTACCCTAACCCTAACCCTAAGCCTAACCGTAACCCTAGGCTACCCTTGACTGCTTCTGCCTCCAATAGATTTCCTAAGAACTAGTGTTTTAAGGAACAGCTTAAAAAGAGAATCCTAATGTGATTTCTTTATAATGGGTGTGTTGCTTATCTTATCCTAGTGTCTAAACTCTTCTCCATGGCTGGACCTCCAAATAATATTCCTTTACGTGCTAAGGGGTATCTAGAGAGTGGGATAGGTTTAATAAATACCCTAACCATAACGCGTACCCTAACCCTAACCCCTACCCTAAACCTAACACGTACCCTTATCCTAACCCGTAACCTAAACCGAGCCCTAACCCTAACACTAACCCTAACCCTAACCCTAACCCATACACTACGCCGTACCCGAAGCCCTCCCCGAACCCGTACCGTAAGCCGTACCCTAAGCCTAACCCTAAGCCTAAACCTAACCCTTGGCTACCCTTGACTGCTTCTGCCTCCAATAGATTTCCTAAGCACTAGTGTTTTAAGGAACAGCTTAAAAAGAGAATCCTAATGTGATTTCTTTATAATGGGTGTGTTCCTTATCTTATCCTAGTGTCTAAACTCTTCTCCATGGCTGGACCTCCAAATAATATTCCTTTACGTGCTAATGGGTATCTAGAGAGTGGGATAGGTTTAATAACTACCCTAACCCTAACGCGTACCCTAACCCTAACCCCTACCCTAACCCTAACACGTACCCTAATCCTAACCAATACCCTAAACGGAGCCCTAACCCTAACACTAACCCTAACCCTAACCCTAACCCATACCGTACGCCGTACTCGAAGCCCTCCCCGAACCCGTACCCTAAGCCTAACCCTAAGCCTAACCCTAACCCTAGGCTACCCTTGACTGCTTCTGCCTCCAATAGATTTCCTAAGCACTAGTGTTTTAAGGAACAGCTTAAAAAGAGAATCCTAATGTGATTTCTTTATAATGGGTATGTTCCTTATCTTATGCTAGTGTCTAAACTTTTCTCCATGGATGGACCCCCAAATAATATTCCTTTACGTGCTAAGGGGTAACTAGAGAGTGGGATAGGTTTAATCACTACACTAACCCTAACACGTACACTAACCCTAACCAATACCCTAACCCTAACACGTACCCTAATCCTAACACAGACCCTAAACCGAGCCCTAACCCTAACACTAACACTAATCCTAACCCTAACCCATACCCTACGCTGTACCCGAAGCCCTCACCGAACGCGTACCCTAATCCGTACCCTAAGCCTAACCCTAAGCCTAACCCTAACCGTAGGCTACCCTTGACTGCTTCTGCCTCCAATAGATTTCCTAAGCACTAGTGTTTTAAGGAACAGCTTAAAAAGAGAATCCTAATGTGATTTCTTTATAATGGGTGTGTTCCTTATCTTATCCTAGTGTCTAAACTCTTCTCCATGGCTGGAACCCCAAATAATATTCCTTTACGTGCTAAGTGGTATCTGGAGAGTGGGATAGGTTTAATAACTACCGTAACCCTAATGCGTACCCTAACCCTAACCCCTACCCTAACCCTAACACGTACCCTAATCCTAAACCGTACCCTAAACCGAGCCCTAACCCTAACACTAACCCTAACCCTAAACCTAACCCATTCCCTACGCCGTAAACGAAGCCCTCCCCGAACCCGTACCCTAAGCCGTACCCTAAGCCTAAACCTAAGCCTAACCCTAACCCTAGGCTACCCTTGACAGCTTCTGCCTCCAATAGATTTCTTAAGCACTAGTGTTTTAAGAAATAGCTTAAAAAGAGAATCCTAATGTGATTTCTTTATAATGGGTATGTTCCTTATCTTATCCTAGTGTCTAAACTTTTCTCCAGGGCTGGACCCCCAAATAATATTCCTTTACGTGCTAAGGGGTATCTAGATATTGGGATAGGTTTAATCACTACCTTAACCCTAACACGTACACTAACCCTAACTACTACCCTAACCCTAACACTTACCCTAATCCTAATCCGTAACCTAAACCGAGCCCTAACCCTAACACTAACCCTAACCCTAACCCTAACCCATACCCTACGCCGTATCCGAACCACTCCCACAACCCGCACCCTAAGCCGTACCCTCATCCTAACCCTAAGCCTAACCCTAACCCTAGGCTACCCTTGACTGCTTCTGCCTCCAATAGATTTCCTAAGCACTAGTGTTTTAAGGAACAGCTTAAAAAGAGAATCCTAATGTGATTTCTTTATAATGGGTGTGTTCCTTATCTTATCCTAGTGTCTAAACTCTTCTCCATGGCTGGACCTCCAAATAATATTCCTTTACGTGCTAATGGGTATCTAGAGAGTGGGATAGGTTTAATAACTACCCTAACCCTAACGCGTACCCTAACGCTAACCCCTACCCTAACCATAACACGTACCCTAATCCTATTCCGTAACTTAAACGGAGCCCTAACCCTAACATTAACCCAAACCCTAACCCTAACCCATACCCTCCGCCGTACACGAAGCCCTCCCCGAACCCGTACCCTAAGCCTAACCCTAAGCCTAACCCTAACCCTAGGCTACCCTTGACTGCTTCTGCCTCCAATAGATTTCCTAAGCACTAGTGTTTTAAGGAACAGCTTAAAAAGAGAATCCTAATGTGATTTCTTTATAATGTGTGTGTTCCTTATATTATCTTAGTGTCTAAACGCTTCTCCATGGCTGGACCCCAAAATAATACTCCTTTACGTGCTAAGGGGTATCTAGAGAGTGGGATAGGTTTAATAACTACCCTAACCCTAACGCGTACCCTAACCCTAACCCCTACCCTAACCCTAACACGTACCCTAATCCTAACCCGTACCCTAAACTGAGCCCTAACCCTAACACTAACCCTAACCCTAAACCTAACACATACCCTACACTGTACCCGAAGCCCTCCCCTAACCCGTACCCTAAGCCGTACCCTAAGCCTAACCCTAAGCCTAACCCTAACCCTAGGCTACCCTTGACTGCTTCTGCCTCCAATAGATTTCCTAAGCACTAGTGTTTTAAGGAACAGCTTAAAAAGAGAATCCTAATGGGATTTCTTTATAATAGGTGTTTTCCTTATCTTATCCTAGTGTCTAAACTCTTCTCCACGGCTGGACCCCCAAATAATATTCCTTTACGTGCTAAGGGGTATCTAGAGAGTGGGATAGGTTTAATAACTACCCTAACCCTAACGCGTACCCTAACGCTAACCCGTACCCTAACCCTAACACGTACCCTAATCCTATCCCGTACCCTAAACGGAGCCCTAACCCTAACATTAACCCAAACCCTAACTCTAACCCATACCCTCCGCCGTACACGAAGCCCTCCCCGAACCCGTACCCTAAGCCTAACCCTAAGCCTATCCCTAACCCTAGGCTACCCTTGACAGCTTCGGCCTCCAATAGATTTCCTAAGCACTAGTGTTTTAAGGAACAGCTTAAAAAGAGAATCCTAATGTGATTTCTTTATAATGGGTATGTTCCTTATCTTATCCTAGTGTCTAAACTTTTCTCCATGGCTGGACCCCCAAATAATATTCCTTTACGTGCTAAGGGGTATCTAGATATTGGGATAGGTTTAATCACTACCTTAACCCTAACACGTACACTAACCCTAACTACTACCCTAACCCTTACACTAACCCTAACCCTAACCCTAACCCATACACTACGCCGTATCCGAACCCCTCCCACAACCCGAACCCTAAGCCGTACCCTAACCCTAACCCTAAGCCTAACCCTAACCCTAGGCTTCCCTTGACTGCTTCTGCCTCCAATAGATTTCCTAAGAACTAGTGTTTTAAGGAACAGCTTAAAAAGAGAATCCTAATGTGATTTCTTTATAATGGGTGTGTTGCTTATCTTATCCTAGTGTCTAAACTCTTCTCCATGGCTGGACCTCCAAATAATATTCCTTTATGTGCTAAGGGGTATCTAGAGAGTGGGATAGGTTTAATAAATACCCTAACCATAACGCGTACCCTAACCCTAACCCCTACCCTAAACCTAACACGTACCCTTATCCTAACCCGTACCCTAAACCGAGCCCTAACCCTAACACTAACCCTAACCCTAACCCTAACCCATACCCTACGCCGTACCCGAAGCCCTCCCCGAACCCGTACCGTAAGCCGTACCCTAAGCCTAACCCTAAGCCTAAACCTAACCCTTGGCTACCCTTGACTGCTTCTGCCTCCAATAGATTTCCTAAGCACTAGTGTTTTAAGGAACAGCTTAAAAAGAGAATCCTAATGTGATTTCTTTATAATGGGTGTGTTCCTTATCTTATCCTAGTGTCTAAACTCTTCTCCATGGCTGGACCTCCAAATAATATTCCTTTACGTGCTAATGGGTATCTAGAGAGTGGGATAGGTTTAATAACTACCCTAACCCTAACGCGTACCCTAACCCTAACCCCTACCCTAACCCTAACACGTACCCTAATCCTAACCAATACCCTAAACGGAGCCCTAACCCTAACACTAACCCTAACCCTAACCCTAACCCATACCGTACGCCGTACTCGAAGCCCTCCCCGAACCCGTACCCTAAGCCTAACCCTAAGCCTAACCCTAACCCTAGGCTACCCTTGACTGCTTCTGCCTCCAATAGATTTCCTAAGCACTAGTGTTTTAAGGAACAGCTTAAAAAGAGAATCCTAATGTGATTTCTTTATAATGGGTATGTTCCTTATCTTATGCTAGTGTCTAAACTTTTCTCCATGGATGGACCCCCAAATAATATTCCTTTACGTGCTAAGGGGTAACTAGAGAGTGGGATAGGTTTAATCACTACACTAACCCTAACACGTACACTAACCCTAACCAATACCCTAACCCTAACACGTACCCTAATCCTAACACAGACCCTAAACCGAGCCCTAACCCTAACACTAACACTAATCCTAACCCTAACCCATACCCTACGCTGTACCCGAAGCCCTCACCGAACGCGTACCCTAATCCGTACCCTAAGCCTAACCCTAAGCCTAACCCTAACCGTAGGCTACCCTTGACTGCTTCTGCCTCCAATAGATTTCCTAAGCACTAGTGTTTTAAGGAACAGCTTAAAAAGAGAATCCTAATGTGATTTCTTTATAATGGGTGTGTTCCTTATCTTATCCTAGTGTCTAAACTCTTCTCCATGGCTGGAACCCCAAATAATATTCCTTTACGTGCTAAGTGGTATCTGGAGAGTGGGATAGGTTTAATAACTACCGTAACCCTAATGCGTACCCTAACCCTAACCCCTACCCTAACCCTAACACGTACCCTAATCCTAAACCGTACCCTAAACCGAGCCCTAACCCTAACACTAACCCTAACCCTAAACCTAACCCATTCCCTACGCCGTAAACGAAGCCCTCCCCGAACCCGTACCCTAAGCCGTACCCTAAGCCTAACCCTAAGCCTAACCCTAACCCTAGGCTACCCTTGACAACTTCTGCCTCCAATAGATTTCTTAAGCACTAGTGTTTTAAGAAATAGCTTAAAAAGAGAATCCTAATGTGATTTCTTTATAATGGGTATGTTCCTTATCTTATCCTAGTGTCTAAACTTTTCTCCAGGGCTGGACCCCCAAATAATATTCCTTTACGTGCTAAGGGGTATCTAGATATTGGGATAGGTTTAATCACTACCTTAACCCTAACACGTACACTAACCCTAACTACTACCCTAACCCTAACACTTACCCTAATCCTAATCCGTAACCTAAACCGAGCCCTAACCCTAACACTAACCCTAACCCTAACCCTAACCCATACCCTACGCCGTATCCGAACCACTCCCACAACCCGCACCCTAAGCCGTACCCTCATCCTAACCCTAAGCCTAACCCTAACCCTAGGCTACCCTTGACTGCTTCTGCCTCCAATAGATTTCCTAAGCACTAGTGTTTTAAGGAACAGCTTAAAAAGAGAATCCTAATGTGATTTCTTTATAATGGGTGTGTTCCTTATCTTATCCTAGTGTCTAAACGCTTCTCCATGGCTGGACCCCAAAATAATACTCCTTTACGTGCTAAGGGGTATCTAGAGAGTGGGATAGGTTTAATAACTACCCTAACCCTAACGCGTACCCTAACCCTAACACGTACCCTAATCCTAACCCGTACCCTAAACTGAGCCCTAACCCTAACACTAACCCTAACCCTAACCCTAACACATACCCTACACTGTACCCGAAGCCCTCCCCTAACCCGTACCCTAAGCCGTACCCTAAGCCTAACCCTAAGCCTAACCCTAACCCTAGGCTACCCTTGACTGCTTCTGCCTCCAATAGATTTCCTAAGCACTAGTGTTTTAAGGAACAGCTTAAAAAGAGAATCCTAATGGGATTTCTTTATAATAGGTGTTTTCCTTATCTTATCCTAGTGTCTAAACTCTTCTCCATGGCTGGACCCCCAAATAATATTCCTTTACGTGCTAAGGGGTATCTAGAGAGTGGGATAGGTTTAATAACTACCCTAACCCTAACGCGTACCCTAACGCTAACCCCTACCCTAACCATAACACGTACCCTAATCCTATTCCGTACCCTAAACGGAGCCCTAACCCTAACATTAACCCAAACCCTAACCCTAACCCATACCCTCCGCCGTACACGAAGCCCTCCCCGAACCCGTACCCTAAGCCTAACCCTAAGCCTAACCCTAACCCTAGGCTACCCTTGACTGCTTCTGCCTCCAATAGATTTCCTAAGCACTAGTGTTTTAAGGAACAGCTTAAAAAGAGAATCCTAATGTGACTTCTTTATAATGTGTGTGTTCCTTATATTATCTTAGTGTCTAAACGCTTCTCCATGGCTGGACCCCAAAATAATACTCCTTTACGTGCTAAGGGGTATCTAGAGAGTGGGATAGGTTTAATAACTACCCTAACCCTAACGCGTACCCTAACCCTAACCCCTACCCTAACCCTAACACGTACCCTAATCCTAACCCGTACCCTAAACTGAGCCCTAACCCTAACACTAACCCTAACCCTAACCCTAACACATACCCTACACTGTACCCGAAGCCCTCCCCTAACCCGTACCCTAAGCCGTACCCTAAGCCTAACCCTAAGCCTAACCCTAACCCTAGGCTACCCTTGACTGCTTCTGCCTCCAATAGATTTCCTAAGCACTAGTGTTTTAAGGAACAGCTTAAAAAGAGAATCCTAATGGGATTTCTTTATAATAGGTGTTTTCCTTATCTTATCCTAGTGTCTAAACTCTTCTCCATGGCTGGACCCCCAAATAATATTCCTTTACGTGCTAAGGGGTATCTAGAGAGTGGGATAGGTTTAATAACTACCCTAACCCTAACGCGTACCCTAACGCTAACCCCTACCCTAACCCTAACACCTACCCTAATCCTATCCCGTACCCTAAACGGAGCCCTAACCCTAACATTAACCCAAACCCTAACTCTAACCCATACCCTCCGCCGTACACGAAGCCCTCCCCGAACCCGTACCCTAAGCCTAACCCTAAGCCTATCCCTAACCCTAGGCTACCCTTGACAGCTTCTGCCTCCAATAGATTTCCTAAGCACTAGTGTTTTAAGGAACAGCTTAAAAAGAGAATCCTAATGTGATTTCTTTATAATGGGTATGTTCCTTATCTTATCCTAGTGTCTAAACTTTTCTCCATGGCTGGACCCCCAAATAATATTCCTTTACGTGCTAAGGGGTATCTAGATATTGGGATAGGTTTAATCACTACCTTAACCCTAACACGTACACTAACCCTAACTACTACCCTAACCCTTACACTAACCCTAACCCTAACCCTAACCCATACCCTACGCCGTATCCGAACCCCTCCCACAACCCGAACCCTAAGCCGTACCCTAACCCTAACCCTAAGCCTAACCCTAACCCTAGGCTACCCTTGACTGCTTCTGCCTCCAATAGATTTCCTAAGAACTAGTGTTTTAAGGAACAGCTTAAAAAGAGAATCCTAATGTGATTTCTTTATAATGGGTGTGTTGCTTATCTTATCCTAGTGTCTAAACTCTTCTCCATGGCTGGACCTCCAAATAATATTCCTTTACGTGCTAAGGGGTATCTAGAGAGTGGGATAGGTTTAATAAATACCCTAACCATAACGCGTACCCTAACCCTAACCCCTACCCTAAACCTAACACGTACCCTTATCCTAACCCGTAACCTAAACCGAGCCCTAACCCTAACACTAACCCTAACCCTAACCCTAACCCATACACTACGCCGTACCCGAAGCCCTCCCCGAACCCGTACCGTAAGCCGTACCCTAAGCCTAACCCTAAGCCTAAACCTAACCCTTGGCTACCCTTGACTGCTTCTGCCTCCAATAGATTTCCTAAGCACTAGTGTTTTAAGGAACAGCTTAAAAAGAGAATCCTAATGTGATTTCTTTATAATGGGTGTGTTCCTTATCTTATCCTAGTGTCTAAACTCTTCTCCATGGCTGGACCTCCAAATAATATTCCTTTACGTGCTAATGGGTATCTAGAGAGTGGGATAGGTTTAATAACTACCCTAACCCTAACGCGTACCCTAACCCTAACCCCTACCCTAACCCTAACACGTACCCTAATCCTAACCAATACCCTAAACGGAGCCCTAACCCTAACACTAACCCTAACCCTAACCCTAACCCATACCGTACGCCGTACTCGAAGCCCTCCCCGAACCCGTACCCTAAGCCTAACCCTAAGCCTACCCCTAACCCTAGGCTACCCTTGACTGCTTCTGCCTCCAATAGATTTCCTAAGCACTAGTGTTTTAAGGAACAGCTTAAAAAGAGAATCCTAATGTGATTTCTTTATAATGGGTATGTTCCTTATCTTATGCTAGTGTCTAAACTTTTCTCCATGGATGGACCCCCAAATAATATTCCTTTACGTGCTAAGGGGTAACTAGAGAGTGGGATAGGTTTAATCACTACACTAACCCTAACACGTACACTAACCCTAACCAATACCCTAACCCTAACACGTACCCTAATCCTAACACAGACCCTAAACCGAGCCCTAACCCTAACACTAACACTAATCCTAACCCTAACCCATACCCTACGCTGTACCCGAAGCCCTCACCGAACGCGTACCCTAATCCGTACCCTAAGCCTAACCCTAAGCCTAACCCTAACCGTAGGCTACCCTTGACTGCTTCTGCCTCCAATAGATTTCCTAAGCACTAGTGTTTTAAGGAACAGCTTAAAAAGAGAATCCTAATGTGATTTCTTTATAATGGGTGTGTTCCTTATCTTATCCTAGTGTCTAAACTCTTCTCCATGGCTGGAACCCCAAATAATATTCCTTTACGTGCTAAGTGGTATCTGGAGAGTGGGATAGGTTTAATAACTACCGTAACCCTAATGCGTACCCTAACCCTAACCCCTACCCTAACCCTAACACGTACCCTAATCCTAAACCGTACCCTAAACCGAGCCCTAACCCTAACACTAACCCTAACCCTAAACCTAACCCATTCCCTACGCCGTAAACGAAGCCCTCCCCGAACCCGTACCCTAAGCCGTACCCTAAGCCTAACCCTAAGCCTAACCCTAACCCTAGGCTACCCTTGACAGCTTCTGCCTCCAATAGATTTCTTAAGCACTAGTGTTTTAAGAAATAGCTTAAAAAGAGAATCCTAATGTGATTTCTTTATAATGGGTATGTTCCTTATCTTATCCTAGTGTCTAAACTTTTCTCCAGGGCTGGACCCCCAAATAATATTCCTTTACGTGCTAAGGGGTATCTAGATATTGGGATAGGTTTAATCACTACCTTAACCCTAACACGTACACTAACCCTAACTACTACCCTAACCCTAACACTTACCCTAATCCTAATCCGTAACCTAAACCGAGCCCTAACCCTAACACTAACCCTAACCCTAACCCTAACCCATACCCTACGCCGTATCCGAACCACTCCCACAACCCGCACCCTAAGCCGTACCCTCATCCTAACCCTAAGCCTAACCCTAACCCTAGGCTACCCTTGACTGCTTCTGCCTCCAATAGATTTCCTAAGCACTAGTGTTTTAAGGAACAGCTTAAAAAGAGAATCCTAATGTGATTTCTTTATAATGGGTGTGTTCCTTATCTTATCCTAGTGTCTAAACTCTTCTCCATGGCTGGACCTCCAAATAATATTCCTTTACGTGCTAATGGGTATCTAGAGAGTGGGATAGGTTTAATAACTACCCTAACCCTAACGCGTACCCTAACGCTAACCCCTACCCTAACCATAACACGTACCCTAATCCTATTCCGTAACTTAAACGGAGCCCTAACCCTAACATTAACCCAAACCCTAACCCTAACCCATACCCTCCGCCGTACACGAAGCCCTCCCCGAACCCGTACCCTAAGCCTAACCCTAAGCCTAACCCTAACCCTAGGCTACCCTTGACTGCTTCTGCCTCCAATAGATTTCCTAAGCACTAGTGTTTTAAGGAACAGCTTAAAAAGAGAATCCTAATGTGATTTCTTTATAATGTGTGTGTTCCTTATATTATCTTAGTGTCTAAACGCTTCTCCATGGCTGGACCCCAAAATAATACTCCTTTACGTGCTAAGGGGTATCTAGAGAGTGGGATAGGTTTAATAACTACCCTAACCCTAACGCGTACCCTAACCCTAACCCCTACCCTAACCCTAACACGTACCCTAATCCTAACCCGTACCCTAAACTGAGCCCTAACCCTAACACTAACCCTAACCCTAAACCTAACACATACCCTACACTGTACCCGAAGCCCTCCCCTAACCCGTACCCTAAGCCGTACCCTAAGCCTAACCCTAAGCCTAACCCTAACCCTAGGCTACCCTTGACTGCTTCTGCCTCCAATAGATTTCCTAAGCACTAGTGTTTTAAGGAACAGCTTAAAAAGAGAATCCTAATGGGATTTCTTTATAATAGGTGTTTTCCTTATCTTATCCTAGTGTCTAAACTCTTCTCCACGGCTGGACGACCAAATAATATTCCTTTACGTGCTAAGGGGTATCTAGAGAGTGGGATAGGTTTAATAACTACCCTAACCCTAACGCGTACCCTAACGCTAACCCGTACCCTAACCCTAACACGTACCCTAATCCTATCCCGTACCCTAAACGGAGCCCTAACCCTAACATTAACCCAAACCCTAACTCTAACCCATACCCTCCGCCGTACACGAAGCCCTCCCCGAACCCGTACCCTAAGCCTAACCCTAAGCCTATCCCTAACCCTAGGCTACCCTTGACAGCTTCGGCCTCCAATAGATTTCCTAAGCACTAGTGTTTTAAGGAACAGCTTAAAAAGAGAATCCTAATGTGATTTCTTTATAATGGGTATGTTCCTTATCTTATCCTAGTGTCTAAACTTTTCTCCATGGCTGGACCCCCAAATAATATTCCTTTACGTGCTAAGGGGTATCTAGATATTGGGATAGGTTTAATCACTACCTTAACCCTAACACGTACACTAACCCTAACTACTACCCTAACCCTTACACTAACCCTAACCCTAACCCTAACCCATACACTACGCCGTATCCGAACCCCTCCCACAACCCGAACCCTAAGCCGTACCCTAACCCTAACCCTAAGCCTAACCCTAACCCTAGGCTTCCCTTGACTGCTTCTGCCTCCAATAGATTTCCTAAGAACTAGTGTTTTAAGGAACAGCTTAAAAAGAGAATCCTAATGTGATTTCTTTATAATGGGTGTGTTGCTTATCTTATCCTAGTGTCTAAACTCTTCTCCATGGCTGGACCTCCAAATAATATTCCTTTATGTGCTAAGGGGTATCTAGAGAGTGGGATAGGTTTAATAAATACCCTAACCATAACGCGTACCCTAACCCTAACCCCTACCCTAAACCTAACACGTACCCTTATCCTAACCCGTACCCTAAACCGAGCCCTAACCCTAACACTAACCCTAACCCTAACCCTAACCCATACCCTACGCCGTACCCGAAGCCCTCCCCGAACCCGTACCGTAAGCCGTACCCTAAGCCTAACCCTAAGCCTAAACCTAACCCTTGGCTACCCTTGACTGCTTCTGCCTCCAATAGATTTCCTAAGCACTAGTGTTTTAAGGAACAGCTTAAAAAGAGAATCCTAATGTGATTTCTTTATAATGGGTGTGTTCCTTATCTTATCCTAGTGTCTAAACTCTTCTCCATGGCTGGACCTCCAAATAATATTCCTTTACGTGCTAATGGGTATCTAGAGAGTGGGATAGGTTTAATAACTACCCTAACCCTAACGCGTACCCTAACCCTAACCCCTACCCTAACCCTAACACGTACCCTAATCCTAACCAATACCCTAAACGGAGCCCTAACCCTAACACTAACCCTAACCCTAACCCTAACCCATACCGTACGCCGTACTCGAAGCCCTCCCCGAACCCGTACCCTAAGCCTAACCCTAAGCCTAACCCTAACCCTAGGCTACCCTTGACTGCTTCTGCCTCCAATAGATTTCCTAAGCACTAGTGTTTTAAGGAACAGCTTAAAAAGAGAATCCTAATGTGATTTCTTTATAATGGGTATGTTCCTTATCTTATGCTAGTGTCTAAACTTTTCTCCATGGATGGACCCCCAAATAATATTCCTTTACGTGCTAAGGGGTAACTAGAGAGTGGGATAGGTTTAATCACTACACTAACCCTAACACGTACACTAACCCTAACCAATACCCTAACCCTAACACGTACCCTAATCCTAACACAGACCCTAAACCGAGCCCTAACCCTAACACTAACACTAATCCTAACCCTAACCCATACCCTACGCTGTACCCGAAGCCCTCACCGAACGCGTACCCTAATCCGTACCCTAAGCCTAACCCTAAGCCTAACCCTAACCGTAGGCTACCCTTGACTGCTTCTGCCTCCAATAGATTTCCTAAGCACTAGTGTTTTAAGGAACAGCTTAAAAAGAGAATCCTAATGTGATTTCTTTATAATGGGTGTGTTCCTTATCTTATCCTAGTGTCTAAACTCTTCTCCATGGCTGGAACCCCAAATAATATTCCTTTACGTGCTAAGTGGTATCTGGAGAGTGGGATAGGTTTAATAACTACCGTAACCCTAATGCGTACCCTAACCCTAACCCCTACCCTAACCCTAACACGTACCCTAATCCTAAACCGTACCCTAAACCGAGCCCTAACCCTAACACTAACCCTAACCCTAAACCTAACCCATTCCCTACGCCGTAAACGAAGCCCTCCCCGAACCCGTACCCTAAGCCGTACCCTAAGCCTAACCCTAAGCCTAACCCTAACCCTAGGATACCCTTGACAGCTTCTGCCTCCAATAGATTTCTTAAGCACTAGTGTTTTAAGAAATAGCTTAAAAAGAGAATCCTAATGTGATTTCTTTATAATGGGTATGTTCCTTATCTTATCCTAGTGTCTAAACTTTTCTCCAGGGCTGGACCCCCAAATAATATTCCTTTACGTGCTAAGGGGTATCTAGATATTGGGATAGGTTTAATCACTACCTTAACCCTAACACGTACACTAACCCTAACTACTACCCTAACCCTAACACTTACCCTAATCCTAATCCGTAACCTAAACCGAGCCCTAACCCTAACACTAACCCTAACCCTAACCCTAACCCATACCCTACGCCGTATCCGAACCACTCCCACAACCCGCACCCTAAGCCGTACCCTCATCCTAACCCTAAGCCTAACCCTAACCCTAGGCTACCCTTGACTGCTTCTGCCTCCAATAGATTTCCTAAGCACTAGTGTTTTAAGGAACAGCTTAAAAAGAGAATCCTAATGTGATTTCTTTATAATGGGTGTGTTCCTTATCTTATCCTAGTGTCTAAACTCTTCTCCATGGCTGGACCTCCAAATAATATTCCTTTACGTTCTAATGGGTATCTAGAGAGTGGGATAGGTTTAATAACTACCCTAACCCTAACGCGTACCCTAACCCTAACCCCTACCCTAAACCTAACACGTACCCTAATCCTAACCCGTACCCTAAACCGAGCCCTAACCCTAACACTAACCCTAACCCTAACCCTAACCCATACCGTACGCCGTACCCGAAGCCCTCCCCGAACCCGTACCGTAAGCCGTACCCTAAGCCTAACCCTAAGCCTAAATCTAACCCTAGGCTACCCTTGACTGCTTCTGCGTCCAATAGATTTCCTAAGCACTAGTGTTTTAAGGAACAGCTTAAAAAGAGAATCCTAATGTGATTTCTTTATAATGTGTGTGTTCCTTACCTTATCCTAGTGTCTAAACTCTTCTCCATGGCTGGACCTCCAAATAATATTCCTTTACGTGCTAAGGGGTATCTAGAGAGTGGGATAGGTTTAATAACTACCCTAACCCTAACGCGTACCCTAACCTTAAACACTACCCTAACCCTACCACGTACCCTAATCCTAACCCGTACCCTAAACCGAGCCCTAACCCTAAAACTAACCCTAACCCTAACCCTAACCCATACCCAACGCCGTACCCTAAGCCCTCCCCGAACCCGTACCCTAAGCCGTACCCTAAGCCTAACCCTAAGCCTAACCCTAACCCTAGGCTACCCTTGACTGCTTCTGGCTCCAGTAGATTTCCTAAGCACTAGTGTTTTAAGGAACAGCTTAAAAAGAGAATCCTAATGTGATTTCTTTATAATGTGTGTGTTCCTTATATTATCTTAGTGTCTAAACGCTTCTCCATGGCTGGACCCCAAAATAATACTCCTTTACGTGCTAAGGGGTACCTAGAGAGTGGGATAGGTTTAATAACTACCCTAACCCTAACGCGTACCCTAACCCTAACCCCTACCCTAACCCTAACACGTACCCTAATCCTAACCCGTACCCTAAACCGAGCCCTAACCCTAAAGCTAACACTAACCCTAACCCTAACCCATACCCTACGCCGTACCGGAAGCCCTCCCCGAAACCGTACCGTAAGCCGTACCCTAAGCCTAACCCTAAGCCTAACCCTAACCCTAGGCTTCCCTTGACTGCTTCTGCCTCCAATAGATTTCCTAAGCACTAGTGTTTTAAGGAACAGCTTAAAAAGAGAATCCTAATGTGATTTCTTTATAATGGGTGTGTTCCTTATTTTATCCTACTGTCTAAACTCTTCTCCATGGCTGGACCCCCAAATAATACTCCTTTACGTGCTAAGGGGTATCTAGAGAGTGGGATAGGTTTAATAACTACCCTAACCCTAACGCGTACCCTAACGCTAACCCCTACCCTAACCCTAACACGTACCCTAATCCTATTCCGTACCCTAAACGGAGCCCTAACCCTAACATTAACCCAAACCCTAACCCTAACCCATACCCTCCGCCGTACACGAAGCCCTCCCCGAACCCGTATCCTAAGCCTAACCCTAAGCCTAACCCTAACCCTAGGCTACCCTTGACTGCTTCTGCCTCCAATAGATTTCCTAAGCACTAGTGTTTTAAGGAACAGCTTAAAAAGAGAATCTTAATGTGATTTCTTTATAATGGGTGTGTTCCTTATCTTATCCTAGTGTCTAAACTCTTCTCCATAGCTGGACCTCCAAATAATATTCCTTTACGTGCTAATGGGTATCTAGAGAGTGGGATAGGTTTAATAACTACCCTAACCCTAACGCGTACCCTAACCCTAACCCCTACCCTAAACCTAACACGTACCCTAATCCTAACCCGTACCCTAAACCGAGCCCTAACCCTAACACTAACCCTAACCCTAACCCATACCGTACGCCGTACCCGAAGCCCTCCCTGAACCCGTACCGTAAGCCGTACCCTAAGCCTAACCCTAAGCCTAAATCTAACCCTAGGCTACCCTTGACTGCTTCTGCCTCCAATAGATTTCCTAAGCACTAGTGTTTTAAGGAACAGCTTAAAAAGAGAATCCTAATGTGATTTCTTTGTAATGTGTGTGTTCCTTACCTTATCCTAGTGTCTAAACTCTTCTCCATGGCTGGACCTCCAAATAATATTCCTTTACGTGCTAAGGGGTATCTAGGGAGTGGGATAGGTTTAATAACTACCCTAACCCTAACGCGTACCCTAACCTTAACCACTACCCTAACCCTACCACGTACCCTAATCCTAACCCGTACCCTAAACCGAGCCCTAACCCTAAAACTAACCCTAACCCTAACCCTAACCCATACCCAACGCCGTACCCGAAGCCCTCCCCGAACCCGTACCCTAAGCCGTACCCTAAGCCTAACCCTAAGCCTAACCCTAACCCTAGGCTACCCTTGACTGCTTCTGGCTCCAATAGATTTCCTAAGCACTAGTGTTTTAAGGAACAGCTTAAAAAGATAATCCTAATGTGATTTCTTTATAATGTGTGTGTTCCTTATATTATCTTAGTGTCTAAACGCTTCTCCATGGCTGGACCCCAAAATAATACTCCTTTACGTGCTAAGGGGTACCTAGAGAGTGGGATAGGTTTAATAACTACCCTAACCCTAACGCGTACCCTAACCCTAACCCCTACCCTAACCCTAACACGTACCCTAATCCTAACCCGTACCCTAAACCGTGCCCTAACCCTAAAGCTAACACTAACCCTAACCCTAACCCATACCCTATGCCGTACCCGAAGCCCTCCCCGAAACCGTACCGTAAGCCGTACCCTAAGCCTAACCCTAAGCCTAACCCTAACCCTAGGCTTCCCTTGACTGCTTCTGCCTCCAATAGATTTCCTAAGCACTAGTGTTTTAAGGAACAGCTTAAAAAGAGAATCCTAATGTGATTTCTTTATAATGGGTGTGTTCCTTATCTTATCCTAGTGTCTAAACTCTTCTCCATGGCTGGACCCCCAAATAATATTCCTTTACGTGCTAAGGGGTATCTAGAGAGTGGGATAGGTTTAATAACTACCCTAACCCTAACGCGTACCCTAACGCTAACCCCTACCCTAACCCTAACACGAACCCTAATCCTATTCCGTACCCTAAACGGAGCCCTAACCCTAACATTAACCCAAACCCTAACCCTAACCCATACCCTCCGCCGTACACGAAGCCCTCCCCGAACCCGTACCCTAAGCCTAACCCTAAGCCTAACCCTAACCCTAGGCTACCCTTGACTGCTTCTGCCTCCAATAGATTTCCTAAGCACTAGTGTTTTAAGGAACAGCTTAAAAAGAGAATCCTAATGTGATTTCTTTATAATGGGTATGTTCCTAATCTTATCCTAGTGTCTAAACTTTTCTCCAGGGCTGGACCCCCAAATAATATTCCTTTACGTGCTAAGGGGTATCTAGATATTGGGATAGGTTTAATCACTACCTTAACCCTAACACGTACACTAACCCTAACTACTACCCTAACCCTAACACTTACCCTAATCCTAATCCGTAACCTAAACCGAGCCCTAACCCTAACACTAACCCTAACCCTAACCCTAACCCATACCCTACGCCGTATCCGAACCACTCCCACAACCCGCACCCTAAGCCGTACCCTAATCCTAACCCTAAGCCTAACCCTAACCCTAGGCTACCCTTGACTGCTTCTGCCTCCAATAGATTTCCTAAGCACTAGTGTTTTAAGGAACAGCTTAAAAAGAGAATCCTAATGTGATTTCTTTATAATGGGTGTGTTCCTTATCTTATCCTAGTGTCTAAACTCTTCTCCTTGGCTGGACCTCCAAGTAATATTCCTTTACGTGCTAATGGGTATCTAGAGAGTGGGATAGGTTTAATAACTACCCTAACCCTAACGCGTACCCTAACCCTAACCCCTACCCTAAACCTAACACGTACCCTAATCCTAACCCGTACCCTAAACCGAGCCCTAACCCTAACACTAACCCTAACCCTAACCCTAACCCATACCGTACGCCGTACCCGAAGCCCTCCCCGAACCCGTACCGTAAGCCGTACCCTAAGCCTAACCCTAAGCCTAAATCTAACCCTAGGCTACCCTTGACTGCTTCTGCCTCCAATAGATTTCCTAAGCACTAGTGTTTTAAGGAACAGCTTAAAAAGAGAATCCTAATGTGATTTCTTTATAATGTGTGTGTTCCTTACCTTATCCTAGTGTCTAAACTCTTCTCCATGGCTGGACCTCCAAATAATATTCCTTTACGTGCTAAGGGGTATCTAGAGAGTGGGATAGGTTTAATAACTACCCTAACCCTAACGCGTACCCTAACCTTAACCACTACCCTAACCCTACCACGTACCCTAATCCTAACCCGTACCCTAAACCGAGCCCTAACCCTAAAACTAACCCTAACCCTAACCCTAACCCATACCCAACGCCGTACCCGAAGCCCTCCCCGAACCCGTACCCTAAGCCGTACCCTAAGCCTAACCCTAAGCCTAACCCTAACCCTAGGCTACCCTTGACTGCTTCTGGCTCCAATAGATTTCCTAAGCACTAGTGTTTTAAGGAACAGCTTAAAAAGAGAATCCTAATGTGATTTCTTTATAATGTGTGTGTTCCTTATATTATCTTAGTGTCTAAACGCTTCTCCATGGCTGGACCCCAAAATAATACTCCTTTACGTGCTAAGGGGTACCTAGAGAGTGGGATAGGTTTAATAACTACCCTAACCCTAACGCGTACCCTAACCCTAACCCCTACCCTAACCCTAACACGTACCCTAATCCTAACCCGTACCCTAAACCGAGCCCTAACCCTAAAGCTAACACTAACCCTAACCCTAACCCATACCCTACGCCGTACCCGAAGCCCTCCCCGAAACCGTACCGTAAGCCGTACCCTAAGCCTAACCCTAAGCCTAACCCTAACCCTAGGCTTCCCTTGACTGCTTCTGCCTCCAATAGATTTCCTAAGCACTAGTGTTTTAAGGAACAGCTTAAAAAGAGAATCCTAATGTGATTTCTTTATAATGGGTGTGTTCCTTATCTTATCCTAGTGTCTAAACTCTTCTCCATGGCTGGACACCCAAATAATATTCCTTTACGTGCTAAGGGGTATCTAGAGAGTGGGATAGGTTTAATAACTACCCTAACCCTAACGCGTACCCTAACGCTAACCCCTACCCTAACCCTAACACGTACCCTAATCCTATTCCGTACCCTAAACGGAGCCCTAACCCTAACATTAACCCAAACCCTAACCCTAACCCATACCCTCCGCCGTACACGAAGCCCTCCCCGATCCCGTACCCTAAGCCTAACCCTAAGCCTAACCCTAACCCTAGGCTACCCTTGACTGCTTCTGCCTCCAATAGATTTCCTAAGCACTAGTGTTTTAAGGAACAGCTTAAAAAGAGAATCCTAATGTGATTTCTTTATAATGTGTCTGTTCCTTATATTATCTTAGTGTCTAAACGCTTCTCCATGGCTGGACCCCAAAATAATACTCCTTTACGTGCTAAGGGGTATCTAGAGAGTGGGATAGGTTTAATAACTACCCTAACCCTAACGCGTACCCCAACCCTAACCCCTACCCTAACCCTAACACGTACCCTAATCCTAACCCGTACCCTAAACCGAGCCCTAACCCTAACACTAACCATAACCCTAACCCTAACCCATACCCTACGCCGTACCCGAAGCCCTCCCCAAACCCGTACCGTAAGCCGTACCCTAAGCCTAACCCTTAGCCTAAACCTAACCCTAGGCTACCCTTGACTGCTTCTGCCTCCAATAGATTTCCTAAGCACTAGTGTTTTAAGGAACATCTTAAAAAGAGAATCCTAATGTGATTTCTTTATAATGGGTGTGTTCCTTATCTTATCCTAGTGTCTAAACTCTTCTCCATGGCTGGACCTCCAAATAATATTCCTTTACGTGCTAAGGGGTATCTAGAGAGTGGGATAGGTTTAATAACTCCCCTAACCCTAACGCGTACCCTAACCCTAACCCCTACCCTAACCCTAACATGTACCCTAATCCTAACCCGTACCCTAAACCCAGCCCTAACCCTATCACTAACCCTAACCCTAACCCTAACACATACCCTACACCGTACCCGAAGCCCTCCCCTAACCCGTACCCTAAGCCGTACCCTAAGCCTAACCCTAAGCCTAACCCTAACCCTAGGCTACCCTTGACTGCTTCTGCCTCCAATAGATTTCCTAAGCACTAGTGTTTTAAGGAACAGCTTAAAAAGAGAATCCTAATGTGATTTCTTTATAATAGGTGTTTTCCTTATCTTATCCTAGTGTCTAAACTCTTCTCCATGGCTGGACCCCCAAATAATATTCCTTTACGTGCTAAGGGGTATCTAGAGAGTGGGATAGGTTTAATAACTACCCTAACCCTAACGCGTACCCTAACCCTAACCCCTACCCTAACCCTAACACGTACCCTAATCCTAATCAATACCCTAAACGGAGCCCTAACCCTAACACTAACCCTAACCCTAACCCTAACCCATACCCTACGCCGTACTCGAAGCCCTCCCCGAACCCGTACCCTAAGCCTAACCCTAAGCCTAAATCTAACCCTAGGCTACCCTTGACTGCTTCTGCCTCCAATAGATTTCCTAAGCACTAGTGTTTTAAGGAACAGCTTAAAAAGAGAATCCTAATGTGATTTCTTTATAATGGGTATGTTCCTTATCTTATCCTAGTGTCTAAACTTTTCTCCATGGATGGACCCCCAAATAATATTGCTTTACGTGCTAAGGGGTATCTAGAGTGGGATAGGTTTAATAACTACCCTAACCCTAACGCGTACCCTAACCTTAAACACTACCCTAACCCTACCACGTACCCTAATCCTAACCCGTACCCTAAACCGAGCCCTAACCCTAAAACTAACCCTAACCCTAACCCTAACCCATACCCAACGCCGTACCCTAAGCCCTCCCCGAACCCGTACCCTAAGCCGTACCCTAAGCCTAACCCTAAGCCTAACCCTAACCCTAGGCTACCCTTGACTGCTTCTGGCTCCAGTAGATTTCCTAAGCACTAGTGTTTTAAGGAACAGCTTAAAAAGAGAATCCTAATGTGATTTCTTTATAATGTGTGTGTTCCTTATATTATCTTAGTGTCTAAACGCTTCTCCATGGCTGGACCCCAAAATAATACTCCTTTACGTGCTAAGGGGTACCTAGAGAGTGGGATAGGTTTAATAACTACCCTAACCCTAACGCGTCCCCTAACCCTAACCCCTACCCTAACCCTAACACGTACCCTAATCCTAACCCGTACCCTAAACCGAGCCCTAACCCTAAAGCTAACACTAACCCTAACCCTAACCCATACCCTACGCCGTACCGGAAGCCCTCCCCGAAACCGTACCGTAAGCCGTACCCTAAGCCTAACCCTAAGCCTAACCCTAACCCTAGGCTTCCCTTGACTGCTTCTGCCTCCAATAGATTTCCTAAGCACTAGTGTTTTAAGGAACAGCTTAAAAAGAGAATCCTAATGTGATTTCTTTATAATGGGTGTGTTCCTTATCTTATCCTAGTGTCTAAACTCTTCTCCATGGCTGGACCCCCAAATAATACTCCTTTACGTGCTAAGGGGTATCTAGAGAGTGGGATAGGTTTAATAACTACCCTAACCCTAACGCGTACCCTAACGCTAACCCCTACCCTAACCCTAACACGTACCCTAATCCTATTCCGTACCCTAAACGGAGCCCTAACCCTAACATTAACCCAAACCCTAACCCTAACCCATACCCTCCGCCGTACACGAAGCCCTCCCCGAACCCGTATCCTAAGCCTAACCCTAAGCCTAACCCTAACCCTAGGCTACCCTTGACTGCTTCTGCCTCCAATAGATTTCCTAAGCACTAGTGTTTTAAGGAACAGCGTAAAAAGAGAATCCTAATGTGATTTCTTTATAATGGGTATGTTCCTTATCTTATCCTAGTGTCTAAACTTTTCTCCAGGGCTGGACCCCCAAATAATATTCCTTTACGTGCTAAGGGGTATCTAGATATTGGGATAGGTTTAATCACTACCTTAACCCTAACACGTACACTAACCCTAACTACTACCCTAACCCTAACACTTACCCTAATCCTAATCCGTAACCTAAACCGAGCCCTAACCCTAACACTAACCCTAACCCTAACCCTAACCCATACCCTACGCCGTATCCGAACCACTCCCACAACCCGCACCCTAAGCCGTACCCTAATCCTAACCCTAAGCCTAACCCTAACCCTAGGCTACCCTTGACTGCTTCTGCCTCCAATAGATTTCCTAAGCACTAGTGTTTTAAGGAACAGCTTAAAAAGAGAATCCTAATGTGATTTCTTTATAATGGGTGTGTTCCTTATCTTATCCTAGTGTCTAAACTCTTCTCCATGGCTGGACCTCCAAATAATATTCCTTTACGTGCTAATGGGTATCTAGAGAGTGGGATAGGTTTAATAACTACCCTAACCCTAACGCGTACCCTAACCCTAACCCCTACCCTAAACCTAGCACGTACCCTAATCCTAACCCGTACCCTAAACCGAGCCCTAACCCTAACACTAACCCTAACCCTAACCCTAACCCATACCGTACGCCGTACCCGAAGCCCTCCCCGAACCCGTACCGTAAGCCGTACCCTAAGCCTAACCCTAAGCCTAAATCTAACCCTAGGCTACCCTTGACTGCTTCTGCCTCCAATAGATTTCCTAAGCACTAGTGTTTTAAGGAACAGCTTAAAAAGAGAATCCTAATGTGATTTCTTTATAATGTGTGTGTTCCTTACCTTATCCTAGTGTCTAAACTCTTCTCCATGGCTGGACCTCCAAATAATATTCCTTTACGTGCTAAGGGGTATCTAGAGAGTGGGATAGGTTTAATAACTACCCTAACCCTAACGCGTACCCTAACCTTAAACACTACCCTAACCCTACCACGTACCCTAATCCTAACCCGTACCCTAAACCGAGCCCTAACCTTAAAACTAACCCTAACCCTAACCCTAACCCATACCCAACGCCGTACCCGAAGCCCTCCCCGAACCCGTACCCTAAGCCGTACCCTAAGCCTAACCCTAAGCCTAACCCTAACCCTAGGCTACCCTTGACTGCTTCTGGCTCCAGTAGATTTCCTAAGCACTAGTGTTTAAGGAACAGCTTAAAAAGAGAATCCTAATGTGATTTCTTTATAATGTGTGTGTTCCTTATATTATCTTAGTGTCTAAACGCTTCTCCATGGCTGGACCCCAAAATAATACTCCTTTACGTGCTAAGGGGTACCTAGAGAGTGGGATAGGTTTAATAACTACCCTAACCCTAACGCGTACCCTAACCCTAACCCCTACCCTAACCCTAACACGTACCCTAAACCGAGCCCTAACCCTAAAGCTAACACTAACCCTAACCCTAACCCATACCCTACGCCGTACCGGAAGCCCTCCCCGAAACCGTACCGTAAGCCGTACCCTAAGCCTAACCCTAAGCCTAACCCTAACCCTAGGCTTCCCTTGACTGCTTCTGCCTCCAATAGATTTCCTAAGCACTAGTGTTTTAAGGAACAGCTTAAAAAGAGAATCCTAATGTGATTTCTTTATAATGGGTGTGTTCCTTATCTTATCCTAGTGTCTAAACTCTTCTCCATGGCTGGACACCCTAATAATACTCCTTTACGTGCTAAGGGGTATCTAGAGAGTGGGATAGGTTTAATAACTACCCTAACCCTAACGCGTACCCTAACGCTAACCCCTACCCTAACCCTAACACGTACCCTAATCCTATTCCGTACCCTAAACGGAGCCCTAACCCTAACATTAACCCAAACCCTAACCCTAACCCATACCCTCCGCCGTACACGAAGCCCTCCCCGAACCCGTACCCTAAGCCTAACCCTAAGCCTAACCCTAACCCTAGGCTACCCTTGACTGCTTCTGCCTCTAATAGATTTCCTAAGCACTAGTGTTTTAAGGAACAGCTTAAAAAGAGAATCCTAATGTGATTTCTTTATAATGTGTCTGTTCCTTATATTATCTTAGTGTCTAAACGCTTCTCCATGGCTGGACCCCAAAATAATACTCCTTTACGTGCTAAGGGGTATCTAGAGAGTGGGATAGGTTTAATAACTACCCTAACCCTAACGCGTACCCCAACCCTAACCCCTACCCTAACCCTAACACGTACCCTAATCCTAACCCGTACCCTAAACCGAGCCCTAACCCTAACACTAACCATAACCCTAACCCTAACCCATACCCTACGCCGTACCCGAAGCCCTCCCCAAACCCGTACCGTAAGCCGTACCCTAAGCCTAACCCTTAGCCTAAACCTAACCCTAGGCTACCCTTGACTGCTTCTGCCTCCAATAGATTTCCTAAGCACTAGTGTTTTAAGGAACAGCTTAAAAAGAGAATCCTAATGTGATTTCTTTATAATGGGTGTGTTCCTTATCTTATCCTAGTGTCTAAACTCTTCTCCATGGCTGGACCTCCAAATAATATTCCTTTACGTGCTAAGGGGTATCTAGAGAGTGGGATAGGTTTAATAACTCCCCTAACCCTAACGCGTACCCTAACCCTAACCCCTACCCTAACCCTAACATGTACCCTAATCCTAACCCGTACCCTAAACCCAGCCCTAACCCTAACACTAACCCTAACCCTAACCCTAACACATACCCTACACCGTACCCGAAGCCCTCCCCTAACCCGTACCCTAAGCCGTACCCTAAGCCTAACCCTAAGCCTAACCCTAACCCTAGGCTACCCTTGACTGCTTCTGCCTCCAATAGATTTCCTAAGCACTAGTGTTTTAAGGAACAGCTTAAAAAGAGAATCCTAATGTGATTTCTTTATAATAGGTGTTTTCCTTATCTTATCCTAGTGTCTAAACTCTTCTCCATGGCTGGACCCCCAAATAATATTCCTTTACGTGCTAAGGGGTATCTAGAGAGTGGGATAGGTTTAATAACTACCCTAACCCTAACGCGTACCCTAACCCTAACCCCTACCCTAACCCTAACACGTACCCTAATCCTAATCAATACCCTAAACGGAGCCCTAACCCTAACACTAACCCTAACCCTAACCCTAACCCATACCCTACGCCGTACTCGAAGCCCTCCCCGAACCCGTACCCTAAGCCTAACCCTAAGCCTAAATCTAACCCTAGGCTACCCTTGACTGCTTCTGCCTCCAATAGATTTCCTAAGCACTAGTGTTTTAAGGAACAGCTTAAAAAGAGAATCCTAATGTGATTTCTTTATAATGGGTATGTTCCTTATCTTATCCTAGTGTCTAAACTTTTCTCCATGGATGGACCCCCAAATAATATTCCTTTACGTGCTAAGGGGTATCTAGAGAGTGGGATAGGTTTAATCACTACACTAACCCTAACACGTACACTAACCCTAACCACTACCCTAACCCGAACACGTACCCTAATCCTAACACAGACCCTAAACCGAGCCCTAACCCTAACACTAACACTAACCCTAACCCTAACCCATACCCTACGCTGTACCTGAAGCCCTCCCCGAACCCGTACCCTAATCCGTACCCTAAGCCTAACCCTAAGCCTAACCCTAACCGTAGGCTACCCTTGACTGCTTCTGCCTCCAATAGATTTCCTAAGCACTAGTGTTTTAAGGAACAGCTTAAAAAGAGAATCCTAATGTGATTTCTTTATAATGGGTGTGTTCCTTATCTTATCCTAGTGTCTAAACTCTTCTCCATGGCTGGACCTCCAAATAATATTCCTTTACGTGCTAAGGGGTATCTAGAGAGTGGGATAGGTTTAATAAATACCCTAACCATAACGCGTACCCTAACCCTAACCCCTACCCTAAACCTAACACGTACCCTTATCCTAACCCGTACCCTAAACCGAGCCCTAACCCTAACACTAACCCTAACCCTAACCCTAACCCATACCCTACGCCGTACCCGAAGCCCGCCCCGAACCCGTACCGTAAGCCGTACCCTAAGCCTAACCCTAAGCCTAAACCTAACCCTAGGCTTCCCTTGACTGCTTCTGCCTCCAATAGATTTCCTAAGCACTAGTGTTTTAAGGAACAGCTTAAAAAGAGAATCCTAATGTGATTTCTTTATAATGGGTGTGTTCCTTATCTTATCCTATTGTCTAAACTCTTCTCCATGGCTGGACCTCCAAATAATATTCCTTTACGTGCTAAGGGGTATCTAGAGAGTGGGATAGGTTTAATAACTACCCTAACCCTAATGCGTACCCTAACCCTAACCCCTACCCTAACCCTAACACGTACCCTAATCCTAACCAATACCCTAAGCGGAGCCCTAACCCTAACACTAACCCTAACCCTAACCCTAACCCATACCCTACGCCGTACTCGAAGCCCTCCCCGATCCCGTACCCTAAGCCTAACCCTAAGCCTAACCCTAACCCTAGGCTACCCTTGACTGCTTCTGCCTCCAATAGATTTTCTAAGCACTAGTGTTTTAAGAAACAGCTTAAAAAGAGAATCCTAATGTGATTTCTTTATAATGGGTGTGTTCCTTATCTTATCCTAGTGTCTAAACTCTTCTCCATGGCTGGACCTCCAAATAATATTCCTTTACGTGCTAAGGGGTATCTAGAGAGTGGGATAGGTTTAATAACTACACTAACCCTAATGCGTACCCTAACCCAAACCCCTACCGTAACCCTAACACGTACCCTAATCCTAACCAATACCCTAAACCGAGCCCTAACCCTAACACTAACCCTAACCCTAACCCTAACCCATACCCTGCGCCATAACCGAAGCCCTCCCCGAAACCGTACCCTCAGCCGTACCCTAAGCCTAACCCTAAGCCTAACCCTAACCCTAGGCTACCCTTGACAGCTTCTGCCTCCAATAGATTTCCTAAGCACTAGTGTTTTAAGGAACAGCTTAAAAAGAGAATCCTAATGTGATTTCTTTATAATGGGTATGTTCCTTATCTTATCCTAGTGTCTAAACTTTTCTCCAGGGCTGGACCCCCAAATAATATTCCTTTTCGTGCTAAGGGGTATCTAGATATTGGGATAGGTTTAATCACTACCTTAACCCTAACACGTACACTAACCCTAACTACTACCCTAACCCTAACACTTACCCTAATCCTAATCCGTAACCTAAACCGAGCCCTAACCCTAACACTAACCCTAACCCTAACCCTAACCCATACCCTACGCCGTATCCGAACCACTCCCACAACCCGCACCCTAAGCCGTACCCTAATCCTAACCCTAAGCCTAACCCTAACCCTAGGCTACCCTTGACTGCTTCTGCCTCCAATAGATTTCCTAAGCACTAGTGTTTTAAGGAACAGCTTAAAAAGAGAATCCTAATGTGATTTCTTTATAATGGGTGTGTTCCTTATCTTATCCTAGTGTCTAAACTCTTCTCCATGGCTGGACCTCCAAATAATATTTCTTTACGTGCTAATGGGTATCTAGAGAGTGGGATAGGTTTAATAACTACCCTAACCCTAACGCGTACCCTAACACTAACCCCTACCCTAAACCTAACACGTACCCTAATCCTAACCCGTACCCTAAACCGAGCCCTAACCCTAACACTAACCCTAACCCTAACCCTAACCCATACCGTACGCCGTACCCGAAGCCCTCCCCGAACCCGTACCGTAAGCCGTACCCTAAGCCTAACCCTAAGCCTAAATCTAACCCTAGGCTACCCTTGACTGCTTCTGCGTCCAATAGATTTCCTAAGCACTAGTGTTTTAAGGAACAGCTTAAAAAGAGAATCCTAATGTGATTTCTTTATAATGTGTGTGTTCCTTACCTTATCCTAGTGTCTAAACTCTTCTCCATGGCTGGACCTCCAAATAATATTCCTTTACGTGCTAAGGGGTATCTAGAGAGTGGGATAGGTTTAATAACTACCCTAACCCTAACGCGTACCCTAACCTTAAACACTACCCTAACCCTACCACGTACCCTAATCCTAACCCGTACCCTAAACCGAGCCCTAACCCTAAAACTAACCCTAACCCTAACCCTAACCCATACCCAACGCCGTACCCGAAGCCCTCCCCGAACCCGTACCCTAAGCCGTACCCTAAGCCTAACCCTAAGCCTAACCCCTACCCTAGGCTACCCTTGACTGCTTCTGGCTCCAGTAGATTTCCTAAGCACTAGTGTTTTAAGGAACAGCTTAAAAAGAGAATCCTAATGTGATTTCTTTATAATGTGTGTGTTCCTTATATTATCTTAGTGTCTAAACGCTTCTCCATGGCTGGACCCCAAAATAATACTCCTTTACGTGCTAAGGGGTACCTAGAGAGTGGGATAGGTTTAATAACTACCCTAACCCTAACGCGTACCCTAACCCTAACCCCTACCCTAACCCTAACACGTACCCTAATCCTAACCCGTACCCTAAACCGAGCCCTAACCCTAAAGCTAACACTAACCCTAACCCTAACCCATACCCTACGCCGTACCCGAAGCCCTCCCCGAAACCGTACCGTAAGCCGTACCCTAAGCCTAACCCTAACCCTAGGCTTCCCTTGACTGCTTCTGCCTCCAATAGATTTCCTAAGCACTAGTGTTTTAAGGAACAGCTTAAAAAGAGAATCCTAATGTGATTTCTTTATAATGTGTCTGTTCCTTATATTATCTTAGTGTCTAAACGCTTCTCCATGGCTGGACCCCAAAATAATACTCCTTTACGTGCTAAGGGGTATCTAGAGAGTGGGATAGGTTTAATAACTACCCTAACCCTAACGCGTACCCCAACCCTAACCCCTACCCTAACCCTAACACGTACCCTAATCCTATCCCGTACCCTAAACCGAGCCCTAACCCTAACACTAACCCTAACCCTAACCCTAACCCATACCCTACGCCGTACCCGAAGCCCTCCCCAAACCCGTACCGTAAGCCGTACCCTAAGCCTAACCCTTAGCCTAAACCTAACCCTAGGCTACCCTTGACTGCTTCTGCCTCCAATAGATTTCCTAAGCACTAGTGTTTTAAGGAACAGCTTAAAAAGAGAATCCTAATGTGATTTCTTTATAATGGGTGTGTTCCTTATCTTATCCTAGTGTCTAAACTCTTCTCCATGGCTGGACCTCCTAATAATATTCCTTTACGTGCTAAGGGGTATCTAGAGAGTGGGATAGGTTTAATAACTCCCCTAACCCTAACGCGTACCCTAACCCTAACCCCTACCCTAACCCTAACATGTACCCTAATCCTAACCCGTACCCTAAACCCAGCCCTAACCCTAACACTAACCCTAACCCTAACCCTAACACATACCCTACACCGTACCCGAAGCCCTCCCCTAACCCGTACCCTAAGCCGTACCCTAAGCCTAACCCTAAGCCTAACCCTAACCCTAGGCTACCCTTGACTGCTTCTGCCTCCAATAGATTTCCTAAGCACTAGTGTTTTAAGGAACAGCTTAAAAAGAGAATCCTAATGTGATTTCTTTATAATAGGTGTTTTCCTGATCTTATCCTAGTGTCTAAACTCTTCTCCATGGCTGGACCCCCAAATAATATTCCTTTACGTGCTAAGGGGTATCTAGAGAGTGGGATAGGTTTAATAACTACCCTAACCCTAACGCGTACCCTAACCCTAACCCCTACCCTAACCCTAACACGTACCCTAATCCTAATCAATACCCTAAACGGAGCCCTAACCCTAACACTAACCCTAACCCTAACCCTAACCCATACCCTACGCCGTACTCGAAGCCCTCCCCGAACCCGTACCCTAAGCCTAACCCTAAGCCTAAATCTAATCCTAGGCTACCCTTGACTGCTTCTGCCTCCAATAGATTTCCTAAGCACTACTGTTTTAAGGAACAGCTTAAAAAGAGAATCCTAATGTGATTTCTTTATAATGGGTGTGTTCCTTATCTTATCCTAGTGTCTAAACTCTTCTCCATGGCTGGACCTCCAAATAATATTCCTTTACGTGCTAAGGGGTATCTAGAGAGTGGGATAGGTTTAATAAATACCCTAACCATAACGCGTACCCTAACCCTAACCCCTACCCTAAACCTAACACGTACCCTTATCCTAACCCGTACCCTAAACCGAGCCCTAACCCTAACACTAACCCTAACCCTAACCCTAACCCATACCCTACGCCGTACCCGAAGCCCTCCCCGAACCCGTACCGTAAGCCGTACCCTAAGCCTAACCCTAAGCCTAAACCTAACCCTAGGCTTCCCTTGACTGCTTCTGCCTCCAATAGATTTCCTAAGCACTAGTGTTTTAAGGAACAGCTTAAAAAGAGAATCCTAATGTGATTTCTTTATAATGGGTGTGTTCCTTATCTTATCCTATTGTCTAAACTCTTCTCCATGGCTGGACCTCCAAATAATATTCCTTTACGTGCTAAGGGGTATCTAGAGAGTGGGATAGGTTTAATAACTACCCTAACCCTAACGCGTACCCTAACCCTAACCCCTACCCTAACCCTAACACGTACCCTAATCCTAACCAATACCCTAAACGGAGCCCTAACCCTAACACTAACCCTAACCCTAACCCTAACCCATACCCTACGCTGTACTCGAAGCCCTCCCCGAACCCGTACCCTAAGCCTAACCCTAAACCTAACCCTAACCCTAGGCTACCCTTGACTGCTTCTGCCTCCAATAGATTTTCTAAGCACTAGTGTTTTAAGAAACAGCTTAAAAAGAGAATCCTAATGTGATTTCTTTATAATGGGTGTGTTCCTTATCTTATCCTAGTGTCTAAACTCTTCTCCATGGCTGGACCTCCAAATAATATTCCTTTACGTGCTAAGGGGTATCTAGAGAGTGGGATAGGTTTAATAACTACACTAACCCTAATGCGTACCCTAACCCAAACCCCTACCGTAACCCTAACACGTACCCTAATCCTAACCAATACCCTAAACCGAGCCCTAACCCTAACACTAACCCTAACCCTAACCCTAACCCATACCCTGCGCCATAACCGAAGCCCTCCCCGAAACCGTACTCTCAGCCGTACCCTAAGCCTAACCCTAAGCCTAACCCTAACCCTAGGCTACCCTTGACAGCTTCTGCCTCCAATAGATTTCCTAAGCACTAGTGTTTTAAGGAACAGCTTAAAAACAGAATCCTAATGTGATTTCTTTATAATGGGTATGTTCCTTATCTTATCCTAGTGTCTAAACTTTTCTCCATGGCTGGACCCCCAAATAATATTCCTTTACGTGCTAAGGGGTATCTAGATATTGGGATAGGTTTAATCACTACCTTAACCCTAACACGTACACTAACCCTAACTACTACCCTAACCCTAACACTAACCCTAACCCTAACCCTAACCCATACCCTACGCCGTATCCGTACCCCTCCCACAACCCGAACCCTAAGCCGTACCCTAACCCTAACCCTAAGCCTAACCCTAACCCTAGGCTACCCTTGATTGCTTCTGCCTCCAATAGATTTCCTAAGAACTAGTGTTTTAAGGAACAGCTTAAAAAGAGAATCCTAATGTGATTTCTTTATAATGGGTGTGTTGCTTATCTTATCCTAGTGTCTAAACTCTTCTCCATGGCTGGACCTCCAAATAATATTCCTTTACGTGCTAAGGGGTATCTAGAGAGTGGGATAGGTTTAATAACTACCCTAACCATAACGCGTACTCTAACCCTAACTCCTACCCTAAACCTAACACGTACCCTTATCCTAACCCGTACCCTAAACCGAGCCCTAACCCTAACACTAACCCTAACCCTAACCCTAACCCATACCCTACGCCGTACCCGAAGCCCTCCCCGAACCCGTACCGTAAGCCGTACCCTAAGCCTAACCCTAAGCCTAAACCTAACCCTTGGCTACCCTTGACTGCTTCTGCCTCCAATAGATTTCCTAAGCACTAGTGTTTTAAGGAACAGCTTAAAAAGAGAATCCTAATGTGATTTCTTTATAATGGGTGTGTTCCTTATCTTATCCTAGTGTCTAAACTCTTCTCCATGGCTGGACCTCCAAATAATATTCCTTTACGTGCTAATGGGTATCTAGAGAGTGGGATAGGTTTAATAACTACCCTAACCCTAACGCGTACCCTAACCCTAACCCCTACCCTAACCCTAACACGTACCCTAATCCTAACCAATACCCTAAACGGAGCCCTAACCCTAACACTAACCCTAACCCTAACCCTAACCCATACCCTACGCCGTACTCGAAGCCCTCCCCGAACCCGTACCCTAAGCCTAACCCTAAGCCTAACCCTAACCCTAGGCTACCCTTGACTGCTTCTGACTCCAATAGATTTCCTAAGCACTAGTGTTTTAAGGAACAGCTTAAAAAGAGAATCCTAATGTGATTTCTTTATAATGGGTATGTTCCTTATCTTATCCTAGTGTCTAAACTTTTCTCCATGGATGGACCCCCAAATAATATTCCTTTACGTGCTAAGGGGTATCTAGAGAGTGGGATAGGTTTAATCACTACACTAACCCTAACACGTACACTAACCCTAACCACTACCCTAACCCTAACACGTACCCTAATCCTAACACAGACCCTAAACCGAGCCCTAACCCTAACACTAACACTAACCCTAACCCTAACCCATACCCTACGCTGTACCCGAAGCCCTCACCGAACGCGTACCCTAATCCGTACCCTAAGCCTAACCCTAAGCCTAACCCTAACCGTAGGCTACCCTTGACTGCTTCTGCCTCCAATAGATTTCCTAAGCACTAGTGTTTTAAGGAACAGCTTAAAAAGAGAATCCTAATGTGATTTCTTTATAATGGGTGTGTTCCTTATCTTATCCTAGTGTCTAAACTCTTCTCCATGGCTGGAACCCCAAATAATATTCCTTTACGTGCTAAGTGGTATCTGGAGAGTGGGATAGGTTTAATAACTACCGTAACCCTAATGCGTACCCTAACCCTAACCCCTACCCTAACCCTAACACGTACCCTAATCCTAAACCGTACCCTAAACCGAGCCCTAACCCTAACACTAACACTAACCCTAAACCTAACCCATACCCTACGCCGTACCCGAAGCCCTCCCCGAACCCGTACCCTAAGCCGTACCCTAAGTCTAACCCTAAGCCTAACCCTAACCCTAGGCTACCCTTGACTGCTTCTGCCTCCAATAGATTTTCTAAGCACTAGTGTTTTAAGAAACAGCTTAAAAAGAGAATCCTAATGTGATTTCTTTATAATGTGTGTGTTCCTTACCTTATCCTAGTGTCTAAACTCTTCTCCATGGCTGGACCTCCAAATAATATTCCTTTACGTGCTAAGGGGTATCTAGAGAGTGGGATAGGTTTAATAACTACCCTAACCCTAACGCGTACCCTAACCTTAACCACTACCCTAACCCTACCACGTACCCTAATCCTAACCCGTACCCTAAACCGAGCCCTAACCCTAAAACTAACCCTAACCCTAACCCTAACCCATACCCAACGCCGTACCCGAAGCCCTCCCCGAACCCGTACCCTAAGCCGTACCCTAAGCCTAACCCTAAGCCTAACCCTAACCCTAGGCTACCCTTGACTGCTTCTGGCTCCAATAGATTTCCTAAGCACTAGTGTTTTAAGGAACAGCTTAAAAAGAGAATCCTAATGTGATTTCTTTATAATGTGTGTGTTCCTTATATTATCTTAGTGTCTAAACGCTTCTCCATGGCTGGACCCCAAAATAATACTCCTTTACGTGCTAAGGGGTACCTAGAGAGTGGGATAGGTTTAATAACTACCCTAACCCTAACGCGTACCCTAACCCTAACCCCTACCCTAACCCTAACACGTACCCTAATCCTAACCCGTACCCTAAACCGAGCCCTAACCCTAAAGCTAACACTAACCCTAACCCTAACCCATACCCTACGCCGTACCCGAAGCCCTCCCCGAAACCGTACCGTAAGCCGTACCCTAAGCCTAACCCTAAGCCTAACCCTAACCCTAGGCTTCCCTTGACTGCTTCTGCCTCCAATAGATTTCCTAAGCACTAGTGTTTTAAGGAACAGCTTAAAAAGAGAATCCTAATGTGATTTCTTTATAATGGGTGTGTTCCTTATCTTATCCTAGTGTCTAAACTCTTCTCCATGGCTGGACACCCAAATAATATTCCTTTACGTGCTAAGGGGTATCTAGAGAGTGGGATAGGTTTAATAACTACCCTAACCCTAACGCGTACCCTAACGCTAACCCCTACCCTAACCCTAACACGTACCCTAATCCTATTCCGTACCCTAAACGGAGCCCTAACCCTAACATTAACCCAAACCCTAACCCTAACCCATACCCTCCGCCGTACACGAAGCCCTCCCCGATCCCGTACCCTAAGCCTAACCCTAAGCCTAACCCTAACCCTAGGCTACCCTTGACTGCTTCTGCCTCCAATAGATTTCCTAAGCACTAGTGTTTTAAGGAACAGCTTAAAAAGAGAATCCTAATGTGATTTCTTTATAATGTGTCTGTTCCTTATATTATCTTAGTGTCTAAACGCTTCTCCATGGCTGGACCCCAAAATAATACTCCTTTACGTGCTAAGGGGTATCTAGAGAGTGGGATAGGTTTAATAACTACCCTAACCCTAACGCGTACCCCAACCCTAACCCCTACCCTAACCCTAACACGTACCCTAATCCTAACCCGTACCCTAAACCGAGCCCTAACCCTAACACTAACCATAACCCTAACCCTAACCCATACCCTACGCCGTACCCGAAGCCCTCCCCAAACCCGTACCGTAAGCCGTACCCTAAGCCTAACCCTTAGCCTAAACCTAACCCTAGGCTACCCTTGACTGCTTCTGCCTCCAATAGATTTCCTAAGCACTAGTGTTTTAAGGAACATCTTAAAAAGAGAATCCTAATGTGATTTCTTTATAATGGGTGTGTTCCTTATCTTATCCTAGTGTCTAAACTCTTCTCCATGGCTGGACCTCCAAATAATATTCCTTTACGTGCTAAGGGGTATCTAGAGAGTGGGATAGGTTTAATAACTCCCCTAACCCTAACGCGTACCCTAACCCTAACCCCTACCCTAACCCTAACATGTACCCTAATCCTAACCCGTACCCTAAACCCAGCCCTAACCCTATCACTAACCCTAACCCTAACCCTAACACATACCCTACACCGTACCCGAAGCCCTCCCCTAACCCGTACCCTAAGCCGTACCCTAAGCCTAACCCTAAGCCTAACCCTAACCCTAGGCTACCCTTGACTGCTTCTGCCTCCAATAGATTTCCTAAGCACTAGTGTTTTAAGGAACAGCTTAAAAAGAGAATCCTAATGTGATTTCTTTATAATAGGTGTTTTCCTTATCTTATCCTAGTGTCTAAACTCTTCTCCATGGCTGGACCCCCAAATAATATTCCTTTACGTGCTAAGGGGTATCTAGAGAGTGGGATAGGTTTAATAACTACCCTAACCCTAACGCGTACCCTAACCCTAACCCCTACCCTAACCCTAACACGTACCCTAATCCTAATCAATACCCTAAACGGAGCCCTAACCCTAACACTAACCCTAACCCTAACCCTAACCCATACCCTACGCCGTACTCGAAGCCCTCCCCGAACCCGTACCCTAAGCCTAACCCTAAGCCTAAATCTAACCCTAGGCTACCCTTGACTGCTTCTGCCTCCAATAGATTTCCTAAGCACTAGTGTTTTAAGGAACAGCTTAAAAAGAGAATCCTAATGTGATTTCTTTATAATGGGTATGTTCCTTATCTTATCCTAGTGTCTAAACTTTTCTCCATGGATGGACCCCCAAATAATATTGCTTTACGTGCTAAGGGGTATCTAGAGTGGGATAGGTTTAATAACTACCCTAACCCTAACGCGTACCCTAACCTTAAACACTACCCTAACCCTACCACGTACCCTAATCCTAACCCGTACCCTAAACCGAGCCCTAACCCTAAAACTAACCCTAACCCTAACCCTAACCCATACCCAACGCCGTACCCTAAGCCCTCCCCGAACCCGTACCCTAAGCCGTACCCTAAGCCTAACCCTAAGCCTAACCCTAACCCTAGGCTACCCTTGACTGCTTCTGGCTCCAGTAGATTTCCTAAGCACTAGTGTTTTAAGGAACAGCTTAAAAAGAGAATCCTAATGTGATTTCTTTATAATGTGTGTGTTCCTTATATTATCTTAGTGTCTAAACGCTTCTCCATGGCTGGACCCCAAAATAATACTCCTTTACGTGCTAAGGGGTACCTAGAGAGTGGGATAGGTTTAATAACTACCCTAACCCTAACGCGTCCCCTAACCCTAACCCCTACCCTAACCCTAACACGTACCCTAATCCTAACCCGTACCCTAAACCGAGCCCTAACCCTAAAGCTAACACTAACCCTAACCCTAACCCATACCCTACGCCGTACCGGAAGCCCTCCCCGAAACCGTACCGTAAGCCGTACCCTAAGCCTAACCCTAAGCCTAACCCTAACCCTAGGCTTCCCTTGACTGCTTCTGCCTCCAATAGATTTCCTAAGCACTAGTGTTTTAAGGAACAGCTTAAAAAGAGAATCCTAATGTGATTTCTTTATAATGGGTGTGTTCCTTATCTTATCCTAGTGTCTAAACTCTTCTCCATGGCTGGACCCCCAAATAATACTCCTTTACGTGCTAAGGGGTATCTAGAGAGTGGGATAGGTTTAATAACTACCCTAACCCTAACGCGTACCCTAACGCTAACCCCTACCCTAACCCTAACACGTACCCTAATCCTATTCCGTACCCTAAACGGAGCCCTAACCCTAACATTAACCCAAACCCTAACCCTAACCCATACCCTCCGCCGTACACGAAGCCCTCCCCGAACCCGTATCCTAAGCCTAACCCTAAGCCTAACCCTAACCCTAGGCTACCCTTGACTGCTTCTGCCTCCAATAGATTTCCTAAGCACTAGTGTTTTAAGGAACAGCGTAAAAAGAGAATCCTAATGTGATTTCTTTATAATGGGTATGTTCCTTATCTTATCCTAGTGTCTAAACTTTTCTCCAGGGCTGGACCCCCAAATAATATTCCTTTACGTGCTAAGGGGTATCTAGATATTGGGATAGGTTTAATCACTACCTTAACCCTAACACGTACACTAACCCTAACTACTACCCTAACCCTAACACTTACCCTAATCCTAATCCGTAACCTAAAGCGAGCCCTAACCCTAACACTAACCCTAACCCTAACCCTAACCCATACCCTACGCCGTATCCGAACCACTCCCACAACCCGCACCCTAAGCCGTACCCTAATCCTAACCCTAAGCCTAACCCTAACCCTAGGCTACCCTTGACTGCTTCTGCCTCCAATAGATTTCCTAAGCACTAGTGTTTTAAGGAACAGCTTAAAAAGAGAATCCTAATGTGATTTCTTTATAATGGGTGTGTTCCTTATCTTATCCTAGTGTCTAAACTCTTCTCCATGGCTGGACCTCCAAATAATATTCCTTTACGTGCTAATGGGTATCTAGAGAGTGGGATAGGTTTAATAACTACCCTAACCCTAACGCGTACCCTAACCCTAACCCCTACCCTAAACCTAGCACGTACCCTAATCCTAACCCGTACCCTAAACCGAGCCCTAACCCTAACACTAACCCTAACCCTAACCCTAACCCATACCGTACGCCGTACCCGAAGCCCTCCCCGAACCCGTACCGTAAGCCGTACCCTAAGCCTAACCCTAAGCCTAAATCTAACCCTAGGCTACCCTTGACTGCTTCTGCCTCCAATAGATTTCCTAAGCACTAGTGTTTTAAGGAACAGCTTAAAAAGAGAATCGTAATGTGATTTCTTTATAATGTGTGTGTTCCTTACCTTATCCTAGTGTCTAAACTCTTCTCCATGGCTGGACCTCCAAATAATATTCCTTTACGTGCTAAGGGGTATCTAGAGAGTGGGATAGGTTTAATAACTACCCTAACCCTAACGCGTACCCTAACCTTAAACACTACCCTAACCCTACCACGTACCCTAATCCTAACCCGTACCCTAAACCGAGCCCTAACCTTAAAACTAACCCTAACCCTAACCCTAACCCATACCCAACGCCGTACCCGAAGCCCTCCCCGAACCCGTACCCTAAGCCGTACCCTAAGCCTAACCCTAAGCCTAACCCTAACCCTAGGCTACCCTTGACTGCTTCTGGCTCCAGTAGATTTCCTAAGCACTAGTGTTCAAGGAACAGCTTAAAAAGAGAATCCTAATGTGATTTCTTTATAATGTGTGTGTTCCTTATATTATCTTAGTGTCTAAACGCTTCTCCATGGCTGGACCCCAAAATAATACTCCTTTACGTGCTAAGGGGTACCTAGAGAGTGGGATAGGTTTAATAACTACCCTAACCCTAACGCGTACCCTAACCCTAACCCCTACCCTAACCCTAACACGTACCCTAAACCGAGCCCTAACCCTAAAGCTAACACTAACCCTAACCCTAACCCATACCCTACGCCGTACCGGAAGCCCTCCCCGAAACCGTACCGTAAGCCGTACCCTAAGCCTAACCCTAAGCCTAACCCTAACCCTAGGCTTCCCTTGACTGCTTCTGCCTCCAATAGATTTCCTAAGCACTAGTGTTTTAAGGAACAGCTTAAAAAGAGAATCCTAATGTGATTTCTTTATAATGGGTGTGTTCCTTATCTTATCCTAGTGTCTAAACTCTTCTCCATGGCTGGACACCCTAATAATACTCCTTTACGTGCTAAGGGGTATCTAGAGAGTGGGATAGGTTTAATAACTACCCTAACCCTAACGCGTACCCTAACGCTAACCCCTACCCTAACCCTAACACGTACCCTAATCCTATTCCGTACCCTAAACGGAGCCCTAACCCTAACATTAACCCAAACCCTAACCCTAACCCATACCCTCCGCCGTACACGAAGCCCTCCCCGAACCCGTACCCTAAGCCTAACCCTAAGCCTAACCCTAACCCTAGGCTACCCTTGACTGCTTCTGCCTCCAATAGATTTCCTAAGCACTAGTGTTTTAAGGAACAGCTTAAAAAGAGAATCCTAATGTGATTTCTTTATAATGTGTCTGTTCCTTATATTATCTTAGTGTCTAAACGCTTCTCCATGGCTGGACCCCAAAATAATACTCCTTTACGTGCTAAGGGGTATCTAGAGAGTGGGATAGGTTTAATAACTACCCTAACCCTAACGCGTACCCCAACCCTAACCCCTACCCTAACCCTAACACGTACCCTAATCCTAACCCGTACCCTAAACCGAGCCCTAACCCTAACACTAACCATAACCCTAACCCTAACCCATACCCTACGCCGTACCCGAAGCCCTCCCCAAACCCGTACCGTAAGCCGTACCCTAAGCCTAACCCTTAGCCTAAACCTAACCCTAGGCTACCCTTGACTGCTTCTGCCTCCAATAGATTTCCTAAGCACTAGTGTTTTAAGGAACAGCTTAAAAAGAGAATCCTAATGTGATTTCTTTATAATGGGTGTGTTCCTTATCTTATCCTAGTGTCTAAACTCTTCTCCATGGCTGGACCTCCAAATAATATTCCTTTACGTGCTAAGGGGTATCTAGAGAGTGGGATAGGTTTAATAACTCCCCTAACCCTAACGCGTACCCTAACCCTAACCCCTACCCTAACCCTAACATGTACCCTAATCCTAACCCGTACCCTAAACCCAGCCCTAACCCTAACACTAACCCTAACCCTAACCCTAACACATACCCTACACCGTACCCGAAGCCCTCCCCTAACCCGTACCCTAAGCCGTACCCTAAGCCTAACCCTAAGCCTAACCCTAACCCTAGGCTACCCTTGACTGCTTCTGCCTCCAATAGATTTCCTAAGCACTAGTGTTTTAAGGAACAGCTTAAAAAGAGAATCCTAATGTGATTTCTTTATAATAGGTGTTTTCCTTATCTTATCCTAGTGTCTAAACTCTTCTCCATGGCTGGACCCCCAAAATAATATTCCTTTACGTGCTAAGGGGTATCTAGAGAGTGGGATAGGTTTAATAACTACCCTAACCCTAACGCGTACCCTAACCCTAACCCCTACCCTAACCCTAACACGTACCCTAATCCTAATCAATACCCTAAACGGAGCCCTAACCCTAACACTAACCCTAACCCTAACCCTAACCCATACCCTACGCCGTACTCGAAGCCCTCCCCGAACCCGTACCCTAAGCCTAACCCTAAGCCTAAATCTAACCCTAGGCTACCCTTGACTGCTTCTGCCTCCAATAGATTTCCTAAGCACTAGTGTTTTAAGGAACAGCTTAAAAAGAGAATCCTAATGTGATTTCTTTATAATGGGTATGTTCCTTATCTTATCCTAGTGTCTAAACTTTTCTCCATGGATGGACCCCAAATAATATTCCTTTACGTGCTAAGGGGTATCTAGAGAGTGGGATAGGTTTAATCACTACACTAACCCTAACACGTACACTAACCCTAACCACTACCCTAACCCGAACACGTACCCATAATCCTAACACAGACCCTAAACCGAGCCCTAACCCTAACACTAACACTAACCCTAACCCTAACCCATACCCTACGCTGTACCTGAAGCCCTCCCCGAACCCGTACCCTAATCCGTACCCTAAGCCTAACCCTAAGCCTAACCCTAACCGTAGGCTACCCTTGACTGCTTCTGCCTCCAATAGATTTCCTAAGCACTAGTGTTTTAAGGAACAGCTTAAAAAGAGAATCCTAATGTGATTTCTTTATAATGGGTGTGTTCCTTATCTTATCCTAGTGTCTAAACTCTTCTCCATGGCTGGACCTCCAAATAATATTCCTTTACGTGCTAAGGGGTATCTAGAGAGTGGGATAGGTTTAATAAATACCCTAACCATAACGCGTACCCTAACCCTAACCCCTACCCTAAACCTAACACGTACCCTTATCCTAACCCGTACCCTAAACCGAGCCCTAACCCTAACACTAACCCTAACCCTAACCCTAACCCATACCCTACGCCGTACCCGAAGCCCGCCCCGAACCCGTACCGTAAGCCGTACCCTAAGCCTAACCCTAAGCCTAAACCTAACCCTAGGCTTCCCTTGACTGCTTCTGCCTCCAATAGATTTCCTAAGCACTAGTGTTTTAAGGAACAGCTTAAAAAGAGAATCCTAATGTGATTTCTTTATAATGGGTGTGTTCCTTTATCTTATCCTATTGTCTAAACTCTTCTCCATGGCTGGACCTCCAAATAATATTCCTTTACGTGCTAAGGGGTATCTAGAGAGTGGGATAGGTTTAATAACTACCCTAACCCTAACGCGTACCCTAACCCTAACCCCTACCCTAACCCTAACACGTACCCTAATCCTAACCAATACCCTAAGCGGAGCCCTAACCCTAACACTAACCCTAACCCTAACCCTAACCCATACCCTACGCCGTACTCGAAGCCCTCCCCGATCCCGTACCCTAAGCCTAACCCTAAGCCTAACCCTAACCCTAGGCTACCCTTGACTGCTTCTGCCTCCAATAGATTTTCTAAGCACTAGTGTTTTAAGAAACAGCTTAAAAAGAGAATCCTAATGTGATTTCTTTATAATGGGTGTGTTCCTTATCTTATCCTAGTGTCTAAACTCTTCTCCATGGCTGGACCTCCAAATAATATTCCTTTACGTGCTAAGGGGTATCTAGAGAGTGGGATAGGTTTAATAACTACACTAACCCTAATGCGTACCCTAACCCAAACCCCTACCGTAACCCTAACACGTACCCTAATCCTAACCAATACCCTAAACCGAGCCCTAACCCTAACACTAACCCTAACCCTAACCCTAACCCATACCCTGCGCCATAACCGAAGCCCTCCCCGAAACCGTACCCTCAGCCGTACCCTAAGCCTAACCCTAAGCCTAACCCTAACCCTAGGCTACCCTTGACAGCTTCTGCCTCCAATAGATTTCCTAAGCACTAGTGTTTTAAGGAACAGCTTAAAAAGAGAATCCTAATGTGATTTCTTTATAATGGGTATGTTCCTTATCTTATCCTAGTGTCTAAACTTTTCTCCAGGGCTGGACCTCC